>NC_052518.1:23139847-23750997 GCF_014356525.2 Nilaparvata lugens | reverse complement strand
AAATGTTCGATCCAAGCTGTGTTAATTATGCATGACCGATACAGACTCATTGCTATATCATATCAAATCGGACGATATCTATGCAGTTATCAAACAAAATCTTCAACATTTTGACACAAGTGCTTATCCTGTCACACATTGTTGTTATAGTCAATTGAACCGTGGTGTGCCTGGCACATTTAAAGATGAATTAAATTCTGCCATTATTACCGCTTTTTGTGGTCTACGTGCAAAACTTTACAGTTTTGAATATGTACTAAGCAGTAGTGCTAGTAGCAGTAGTAGTAGTAATAGTAGTATAGTAGTAGTATTAAGGATAGTTCTTATGAAAAATTAGTAAGCACGCAGCTAAAGGTGTAGCGAGAACAATTATAAACAATAAACTAAGATATGATATGTACATAACATGTCTGACAGATAGATTAGTTCAACGTGAATGCTTTTCACAATTACACAGTTATTCACATGATATTTATCAAATATCATGTGCCAAAGTTGCATTATCACCATTTGACACAAAAAGATACATTGAATCAAACGGTATAGATACGAAAGCGTGGGGTCATTATTTAATAGAAGAAGAGAGAAGAAGAGAAGATATTGATAGGAGCAGCAGGACGGCTAGTGGCTCTGGTGTTATGCCAGACTGATCGTATCGCAGCAGTGAGAGAGAGAGAGAGAGAGAGAGAGCGCGGGAGGAAAAATGTGTGAGGAAAGTGGAGCAAGAAGCTATTAGTGAAACCAGTTCATATTAGATACAACAAGCGTAATCGCTGCTCCGACACAGCTCAGTGTTGTGTCGAACACGAAGAAGAAGGAGGCAGAAACAACATCCGTCGAAGACAAAGAAGAAGAAGAAGTCGAAGAAAGATCGCTGTTGAAGACAGCAGAGCATAGCAGTGCTGCAGGTGTGACTGAACTCTAGCAAAAACAATCACGCACGCACGCACAAGCATGCGCGCACAGACATTCATGTAGGGGAGAACAGAACGAAACGAAACCCCAAATATGTCAGATTTGCAACAGAAAATTGCTCAGGAATTACACCGTCCAGCGCGGAGAAAATTCAACAGACGTAAATATATATTAAAAGGAATAAAAGACCTCATTCAAATTGATTTAATTGAATTGCCAGAATTTGCTAGAGCAAACAACGGCTATCGTTATGTTTTGATTGCAATTAATTGTTTTTCACGTTATGCTTTTGCTGAACCATTAAAAACTAAAACAGGAAAAGAAGTTGAACGAAAATTAGCGCGAATATTAGTATTAAATAAAGGTATAAAAAATGTGCAAAGCAATTTAGGTCATGAATTTTACAATAAGGATGTTAAACAACTATTCGATAGGTTAAACATTAATCATTACAGTGTATTTTCTGAAATTAAGGCAGCTTTTGTTGAAAGATTGAACCGGACACTGAAATCACTTTTGTATGAACGACTAACTGCTAGCGGTACGCAAAAATGGTTAAACATTTTGCCGGACATTGTTTATCAATATAATAACACTATTCATTCAGCGATTGGCATGACACCGGCCAGTGTTAGACGACGTCATGAAAAGCATTTGATCATGTTTCAGTTGAAAAAGACAAAGCAATCGCGTACAGTTTATCGTCCAAAGTTTGCATTAGGTGACGTAGTGCGAATAAGTAAGTTTCGTCAGGTTTTTGATAAAAGTTTTAGATTAAATTGGTCGCCAGAACTGTTTATAATTCATGGTGTTTATCCCACACAACCGCCAACCTATGTAATTCGCGATCTTAACAATGAAATCATACAAGGTAGATTTTATAGTGAACAATTGATGAAAACAAACTTAACACCGTCGAACAAAATACATATTTAGTTGAACGAATAATACAAAAATCAAACAATAAATATCTCGTTAAATGGTTAGGCTTTGATAAAACTAGCTGGATAGATAAGAGTGATATTATTACTCCGTCTGTAAAACAGAAGAAACTGCGTGCAAGAAAAACGCACAAAAATCATTAAATTTATTTGCATATTGTTTCAGATATGATATAAACATAATGTCAATGGCAATGGATGCGCCACTGTTGTTCTATTTGCTGAATGGTAACGATGCGTGTAGTGTTATTAAAAGAATAATAGATCTTTTGTGTACGCTTAAAGCGATGTGTGTAAAACGTGTTGATATTGAAAAATGCTTTCTAGTTAGCTTATGTAAAAAAACATTAGGTAATGTCAGTGATGTTGTTAATGTTGATGATGATGATGATGATAGTAGGTATCATTTAAGTATATGCTCATATAACAATGTATTTTTAAAAGATGCAATTCAAAATGCAAGCAGCGTATTTGATGTAGTAGATACTTGTATCTGTGCTCAATTTTCTATGCAACTAAACATACTTTACTCGCAAATTAAATCAATAGACTTTAATGTAGCTGATGTTGATGTTGATGAAGATGATGATGATAAGAAGAAAGAAAAGATATTAATTTATATTTTAGATTATTGTATGTCAAAGGCTAATCTTAACTAATGCGTGTGAAGCGGTGACGCCGCTAACAGCTATACTGTATTATGTGAAAGGGAAAAACACACGCTTTGTAATAATTTACAAGTAGATGAAATTTTTTTATAATATTAGCTGTTAGCAAAAAACACTGTCAACTTTGTATGTATGTATTATCACTGTCTCAGATTCACCGCCACTTACCTTACTGCAGCTGTCAACTTTGTATGTATTTTCACTGTAAGATATTGTCAACACACTTATTTTAGCTGCTGCTAAATTTGTATGTATCTAGTAGTAGTAATAGTATTTTTAATAAACTGTGAACATTGTATGTGCGTGTTTTCTTCATTCATAAACCGCTTGTAGTATACACACACACACACACTCACACACACACACATACACATCGGATGTAGCGATGTTAACAGCATAGTTGAACTGTAGACACGCATGTGTAAACAGCAAGCGGCGGCGCGCGCAGCAAGAGTTAATGATTTTTTGTTATTATTATGACAGCAGGAAAAGAGTCAATAGCAATAGTTAACTTTGATAATCTAATTGTAGATACAAAACAAGTGGGCAAAA
This sequence comes from Nilaparvata lugens, assembly GCF_014356525.2. Classification (NCBI taxonomy): domain Eukaryota; kingdom Metazoa; phylum Arthropoda; class Insecta; order Hemiptera; family Delphacidae; genus Nilaparvata; species Nilaparvata lugens. Next base: position 23,747,921 of record NC_052518.1, on the reverse strand, counting down.
ATTGTCTAGATAGAAAAAAGCATGGTGAGTTTTTGCCAAGTTCAGCTAGAATTCTAATTTGTGGTGCATCAAATTGTGGAAAGACAAATGTACTGCTGAATTTAATATTCGATAAAAATGGATTAAAATTCAAAAACCTATACTTGTTCAGTAAGTCTTTGTATCAGGAAAAGTATAAATTATTGGATGTTGTTTTTTCAAAACTCAAGTGTGTAAACTACTATAAATCTGACAACATTGAAAGTATACCGCAACCGAATGATATTGACACTCATTCACTGATAATATTTGACGATTTGAATGTTACACGTGTGCCGCAAATACATAATTTTTTCACAATGGGCAGACACAAAAGCATAGATTGTGTGTACTTAATTCAAAGCTACGGCGCAATTTCGAAACATCATATCAGAGACAACGCAAATATGCTGATTATTTTTAAAATGGATATGCACAATTTAAAATTGATATTTAGAGATTTTGCAACTGATATGACATTCGTTGCATTCAGAAATCTATGTTCAGATGTATAGCAAAGCGGCGGCGGAAATCATAGTTTTATTTCAATTTTCACTGAGTGTAAACCAGATGCTGGTAAATATCGTAATTGTCTTGGTAAGTATATTGATCCAAGTGTGTATAGCAGCAGCAGCAGCACCAATTGACATGTGTCAATTCTCATCATTTGTTGTTGAGCCAGTGTAGGTGAAAGAACTAATTATCGTTCTACTACTACTACTAGCAATATGTGTAAAATTAAATTAAAAAGAAAAAAACAAAGTAGACAAAGAGGAGGGTGAGGACGTGGACGAAGACGAGGACTAGTGCAACGTGATCATCATCATCGTCATACTAGTAAAGTAATTGACAGGATAAAAGGTTTGCGTAAGTCAATTATTAATAAACATAGATCATTAACTAGTATGATTAGGGAAAATGATTCAATTAGACAAAAATCATTAGAACCAATTATCAATCCACTAAAACAATTGAAAGATACACTTGTACAACATGCTCACACTAGTAGCAGACTTAAAGAAGAATCAGAGGACGATGAGGAGGAGGAGGAGGAGGAGGAGGAAGAGAGGGAGGAGAAAGACGCGGACAAGGAAATGGATGTGAATGAGGGTTTGAATAGATCTAATGTAAGTGATATTTTGAATAAAACAACAGTGGATTTTATTGATGAGTATATACGTGAATTTCATAAAGAAAAACTAAATAATTGTATATCTTATGGTATATGTTATGATAGTAAACTAAATGAATACTATATGGGTGTAAAGGATATTAGTATTGCCAATGGTTATTTAATTATCGACAATAATAAGTATCGTTTAACAGTTGGTTTGTGTGAACTTCTATTTAAAAAACATCCTGACCAGAAACTGTACACAAGACGTGATTTAAGAAAATATCGTAATATATTGCAGCTTACCGCTGCTCATTTAGATAGACGCGGTTATGTAAAGAGAAATACAGGCTATAAATCACAAATTATTCAATCTTTATTTCCATCGAGTAGTAGTAGGAAAACAAAAAGATCTAGGACAAACATTGGTGATGCAGCAGCTGTTAGTGGTATGGGTTTTATAAGAAATGAATCTGCTAGTCGACAGTATGTCTACTGGGATAATCCAAATGAACTGATAGACAGATTAAATATTCTGCTTTCATCACAGCAGGCGGGAAATAGATCACATTCAGTTGAAATAGCTTCTATTATTGAAGAACTGAAAGAAAGTGGTATTATATTAGGAGGCAATGCTGCTTTTAGTCGTTAGTATGTGTTTAACACTTGACAAGGACAGAGATGTCGGGCAGTAGCGCCGCTGCTGTGAGTAGTACAATAGATCGATTTGGTAGGACACATCATGTGTTTAATACAACAGCACCGCCACCATTAGTTTTAAACAGTGGTTGTGAATCATCAGCAGCAGCAGAAGCAACATCGTCATTAGTGGCAGCAAGTAGAGAATATTTAGACAGTAAACTACTTGAATTATCATCAAATATATTCAATAAACTTCAGTCTGACCCATTGTCACCGCTAGTTAACAGAGAAAATTACTTGCAATATCAACTAGTATATTCCAAAAACTACAGTCTGATTTAATTACTAAAAAAGTGTTTGAAAGTAAATTGCATTCAATGTCTGATATATTGAAGGAGATAGCACAACAAAAACAGTATTTCGATTCACAATTGAAAACATTGTCTAAATCAATTAGTGATGATATTGAGGTAAAGTATGTTAGTAGGTCGTTGTTTGATCAGAAATCAGACAAATTGAAGACATTATGTGAACAACAAAGTAAAAACAATAGTTTAAAACATGTTGATACAGATTTGCTAGAAACTAAATTGAAAGAATTAAAAGACAATCTACTTGCACAAACTAAACTTAACTTTATTAACAGGCAAGATTATAATTTGAAAGTAGTTGATCTAGAAACAACATTCAATTTTATGTTTGCTGAGGTGCAAAAGAAACTTGATGAAAAAAATTTAGCTTTTGGTGAGAAGCTAAAAGATGACATTATGCAGATGATTATGAAAGGTGAAGATTTTCAGAAATATTTAAATGAACAGTTGTTCAACTTTTCATACTATTTGATTGCATAATATGTCAAAAAGAGGTACATCTTTGACATGAGTGAAGCTGTACAACATAATTTGAATTCTGATCAGGTGCAAGAGTTGTTTTTGAAAAGAATGTTCAGTGATAGGCAACCAAGTGATGCAGGAAAAAAAAAGAAAAAAATATGACTGGGAAATAGATTAGTAGTGTAGTTTGAGAGTTTAGCGCTAGTAGTGTACTTTGAGAGTTTAGTGCCGCTCCAGTAGTGATATCTGTGATTTTAAAGATTTTAAAGATTTTAAATGTGGGGATATTTTTAATATGCTAATCAGGTTGGCACCACTTAATTGCTGCTGTGAAGCAGGTGTTAGGATGACTGGGGGTGACAGATGTTTTTGACAGTTGCAAACACCTGCTACAACAAAGATGGCCGCCGGGGGCACTTCCTGGGTAGGGGAACCTCTTCCTATTGGTTGGGGGCGGGGACTTTGGTGAGGGACAAAATGGCCAATTGCTGCTGTGAAGCAGGTGTTAGGATGACTGGGGCAGATGTTTTTGACAGTTGGTCAACACCTGCTACAACAAAGATGGCCGCCGGGGGCACTTCCTGGGTAGGGGAACCTCTTCCTATTGGTTGGGGGCGGGGACTTTGGTGGGGGACAAAATGGCCGACACTAGGGAAGGGGGGTGGAGGGGGCCGCCATTTTGGCCACGCCCCCTCGCTTCCTATTGGCTGGGGGCGTGGCCAAAATGGCGGACTAGGGCAGGGGGGGTGGAGGGGGAGGCCACACCCCTCGATTTCTATTGGATATGCAGCTCTCTCAAAACACCACTACTGCTACTGATCTTTCGCCCTCGGGGCGGCCCTGTACAGTATGGTAATGGTACTTTAGTGTAGTGAGTTTATCAATGACATTTTAGTGCTAGATTTAAACATATTTTGTTCTAAATCTATTGATCTATTTCAGGGTGCAACTAGAATGAAAAACTCTGGCAAGATAGATCAGCAGAAGAGGTTTTATTCACTCAAGAAAAATTCTAAATCTCAGGCCAAATTCAGTAATGAAGAGCGTAATCAGATTGCTTTGGACTTGTTGCAGAACAAGTAACGGTAAGTTTACTCTTTAAATTTACAGTAATTTCTTGTATGATGAAAACAGTATTTTCAAGTTGAACTTTGTCTTGTACAAAAAAATAATAGTATGGTTTTCTATCAGTTGATTAAAGCTACAATGATCATATGCTAATAAGTTGAAATTGGTTTGTGGAAACGACAATTAAATTTCTCAATTACAACTGATAACTTCTCGATTTAAAATTATATTTTCTCAAATTGATGTGATACTTTTTCAAATACAATCTACTATTCTCAATTACAAATGATGGATGAACTCTCATGTAAAATTGACTATTCTCATTTACATCTGATGTTTCATCAAATATAAATGACTTTTCAATTTACAATCAATACTTTCTCAAATACAGTTGGAAAAGGTGTAGAATAGAATAGAATAGAATTGTTTATTGATCAACAAATATAACATAATATATATGGATCGTGTCAAGTTAAAAACTACAAATAAAAAATAAATAGGCTATAATAGGTTCAGTCATGCCATGAGAAAATGTCTTAAATTAGTCGCGACAATAAGTTATTCCGTACAAGCGGCAAAACAAGGTGAGTAGTTCATTCTCATTTTAAAGTTAACATGTGTAAATTTAACATTGCAATATTTGACTATCGAGATATTCCTCTATTGTATAGAATGCATTATGTCTCAGCAGTTCTTTTACTATTCTCTTGAATTTGCTGCTTGGAAGACTTCTAAATGTTAAGGGAAGTTTATTGAAAAGAATAACCTGCTGGTATTTATGGCTTTTATAAGTCTTGTGCAGCCTTATAGAAGGTTTTATCAAGTCAAATTTATTTCTTGTGTTGTGATCATGATTTTCTTGCTGTTTCATAAAGTTATCTTCATTTTCCTTCATGTAAATTAGATTTACATAAATATACATACTAGCAAGGGTTGGGACGCTAAGTTTCTTGAAAGCATCTCTACATGACTCGTTGAATTTGAGTCCTGCAATGCATCTTATGGCTTTTTTCTGCCATAGAAACACTCTGCTGGCAGAAGAGCAGTTGCCCCATAAACGGAGACCATAATTTAAATGTGAATGGAAGAGACCGTAGTATGCCATCATCAAAACTCCAGGGCTGACTGATAGTTTAAGTTTACGTAGAAGAAAGGTGACTCTTGATAGTTTTTTACAAAGAAACTCGATATGGTCTTCCCAGCATAGCTTACTGTCCAGCATTAAGCCCAGCAATTTGACCGGCTTCGTGTAGTTTTTTAGGCTAGGATCTATTCTGCTCTTCAAGGAAAATAATATCCTCTCAGTTTTGGTCTCATTAAGACGGAGGCTGTTGGCATTGTACCATATTTTTGAGGTTTTTGTTGAAACGTCAAGGTCATGAATAAGATTTTCCGCATTCGCACCAGAATTGAGAATTGTAGTGTCGTCGGCATACAATATTGAAAAGCATGGTATATTACAACTGAAATCATTTACGAACACTAGAAATAAAAACGGCCCCAAAACAGACCCTTGAGGGACGCCTGTTTTCACGGCTTTTGGGCTAGATAGTTTATTATTTACTTTTACCACCTGTTGTCTATTGCTCAAGAAGCTTTGAATCAGAGTCAGCTCGCTACCTTCAATACCATAGTATCTCAACTTTTCAAACAATATTGAATGTGACATGGAGTCAAACGCACGACTCAGGTCCAGTAGATCACCAGCAACCATACATTGGCTTTCAAAGCTCTCAAGAATGTAGTTGACAACCTTTTCAATCGCCATAGTTGTTGAATGATTTGGTCTAAATCCAAATTGATTGGGGTTGAGCAAATTATTTTCTACAAAGTACTCATACAGCTGTTTCAGTAGACATGCCTCAATGATTTTACCTACGATCGAGACTATTGCTATTGGTCTGTAGCTTTCTGGCAGTTCCTTTTCACCTTTTTTATAGATTGGATTTATTATCGACATTTTCAAGCATTCAGGAAAAGCTCCAAGTATCATAATCAAATTAATTACACATGTCAGTGGACGGAGAATCGAATCGATAATGTTCTTCACCGTATAATTTGAAAGACCAAAGGTATCCTCACTTCTTGAGGAACTGAGATTTCCCACTATGGACTTCACCGTTTCAATGTCAACCTCTTTCCATGCAAATCTTGGTGCAGCCACATTTTTTAAATTGATGAGATTACATTTTTCCAGCATATCTTCCATTGTAACTGATGTAGAGATAGACATATCCTGAGCATGAACTCCTGCACTAAGAAAAAAATCATTCAGTTTCTCAGGAGGAATGTTGATTGTAGTTGATGACTTATTCTTGTGTTTAGATTCATTGTTGATGATTTTCCATGCTGTTTTACATTTATTGTTAGATTCTGTCAACAGCTTGTCGTTGAGTGACAACTTTGCCCTAGCAATCGCTTCAGTGTAAAGTTTTTTGAAATCTTTGAATCTCTCTTTGTCTTCATTGGCACCTCGGATCTTCCAAATTTTATACAAGACTAACAGGTGGTTCTTCATGGTCTTGAGTTCAGGAGTGTACCAACTATTAACATGCATGTTTGAGTCCTTGGCTCTATTTTTGTGGGTTTTCATAGGGCAAAACGTCGTCAGGTATTGAGACAGTATATTCATAAATTTTTGTACTACCTCGTTCACGTCCCATACATAGAATATCTGTGACCAGTCCAGACTTGAAAGGAATTGACTTAGGTTGTATAACCTACTAGGAGACACTACTCTTATTAAACAACAGTTGTTTTCGTCATCCTGTCGGTTAGGCCCTTTGAGAAGAAAATTATCTTGACGAATATGAACCAAAACTCCGGCATGATCTGATACAAGGTCTTGCTTATAGATTTCACAATCATATGAATTAGTATCAATGTTAGAAAAAATATTATCTATACAAGCATGACCTCTTGTTGGATGAGAGTGCATGCTATACAAATCAAACGATCTTAGAACATTTATAAATTGCTTTACGTCTGTCTTCTCATAGTCAGATATGTTAATGTTCATGTTGAAATCACCAGCTAAGACAACATACGAATATGGTTTAGAAGTAATATATATTAGTAGCTCCTCCAGCTTGACAAGGAAATCCTTAACATTGGAGTCTGGTGCTCTATACAGACATAGGATAATACAATTCACTGGCAATAATTTAATGGCAGACAATTCAAAGAGGCTGTCTGATGTGAAATCTGATACGTCCATTCTCTTGAATCTCAATGAGTCTCTAATCAAAATAGATGAGCCACCATGCGTTTTTGTATTCCTACAATATGAGTCGGCCAATGTAAAACCAGTGGGCACATAAAATGATACTTCATCTTCATGTAGCCAATGCTCGTTTATGCAGAGGATGTCAATTTGTCTACTTTCAGCTATCAGCTCTATCTGGTTTACTTTGTTCCGCATTGAACAGATATTAATAAGAAAAAGATTCATGGTAGAGCTGTTTCTCAATTCTTTATTCTGAACCAGTAAAATCCACTCTGAGTCATTCTTGTCTGTTGTCAACGAAGTGTTATCGTCAAAATCAAGCTCTATGTTCAATTGATTGTCGTTTATTGATAACTGATACTTGCCGCCATCCATAACAAGTGAGGCCTCATCATTTAGAACAGTTTCAGTTGCTTGTCTAAAAGAGGCAGCTTTCAGCGAAGCCTTGTCGTTTATTTCAAGTTTAAAGGTATTGAATCTTCCACTTCATTGATTGCCTGCATGGATGCTCCACTTATAAAATCAGATATGTAGCGCTTTCCCAGCGAGTTGAGGTGTAGCCCGTGTCGTGTATGGAAACGCCGACCTATGTTACTAATATCTAAAAGCCTAACATTTTTGAATTGTCGACAAATTCTAGCTATCTCTAAGTTTGTTCTCTCTATTTGATGATGAATGTTAGAAGAAATTGGAAGATCATATCTACGAGGCACATTCATGAGTATGATATTCACATGCGACAGGTCATATAAACATTTTTTTAAAGAACTTAGAAATTTTTTTGCACCAAATTTTTCCATATCATTTCCTCCTCCCATCAGGACGACCAAGTCGCGATCTGACATATTTTTGCTCTCATGCTCACAGCTTGAAGCAACATCTTCGAATTTAGCACCTGGTTTTATCATTCCTGTCACCTTACCGTCTACTCTTTTTGCCGTAGATTCACTATATTTTTACCATGACTGTCCGCAAATATTGTTATTTTCTCGAGATTCATTTGACTTGAGCTGTTTCTAATTGCTACTGGGGGTGACGTAGTTTTGTGAGACAAGAAACTTGAATTTTTGAAGTCTCTAACCCGGTTTTTCACAAGACGATGAACTTTGGCCTGATCCGGACGTGAGTTTGACACATTGAATAAACTTCTTCTATTTTGCGAGATACTAATCATATGGAGCTGCGCCTCGTCCGCTTCTTCACACTCAGTCAACACCTCACATCCCTTCCTAGAAGTCGCAAAAGAACTGGAGAGACTCCCAGGAGCTGGAGTAGCTCCTCCTCTGTTGTTTCCAATGCTCGACGAATCATTCATGAGATTATCACTTGATTTAATGTACAACTCGTCATACCTAGCTCTCCATTTGTCAGTCTCTATCCTCTCTAAAACTTTCTCATTCCTGAGCAACAAGTTGTCAGCCTCAAGAGCTTCTATTGAAGTAGACATCAGTAGAATTTTTTCTGTAAAAGTTTTATTATCCTCTTTGAGTTTGTCAATAGTTTCCTTCAAATCCTGTAAAATTTCATAGGGGACAGCCTCCATTTGCTGCTCAGCCTCCGATGGAGCCTCCTCTCCTGATAAACAATTTACAGGTTCATTTGTGTCAGCAATCCTGCTCTCTGTCTCAGTCTGGACGCCAGTCTCCGCGGTAGATTTATCGGCAAGATTCAATAACTTAATATCGTTCTCGATTGACCTATTAACTGCCGCCTCCCATTCTGTTCTTAGCTTCTTAAGTTCGTCTCTAAGAGCGGCGTTTTCACAATCCTGGTTACCATCGTCTGTATGTACGACCAGTGAAGAAGACAACTCGTTGACATTGGATTTCTCCTGTTCAAGAACTTGCACCGGTGTGGAACAAAACCCTGTATTATTTCCTTCAGGCTCATATATTGAGCTTTCTGTTAATGATGGCGTAGGTGATTGATTGATCGTTTCTTTTAAACAAGAGCTTTGCTCATCATTCTCATCCTCCACATTAAAGGATGTCTGATGAGTAACTGAGGGATGATTATGTTTTGCTAATACTTTGCTAGTGATTTTATCGATGCTAGCATTAGTTTTTAGGGAAGCATTACAATTTTTGAACAAACATCTCCATGAGACCTGCAGCCCTGTGGCCATTTCCCTACCTTTTCTATAAGAGAAGCCATCGTAAAGAAGTTTTGGATTACCCTTAGAGGTTTGCGTTATTTTCAAGCTGGACATCCTAGTATTCACCAATTTACAATTTTAAGTTTATGGAAACAAAAGATCTTATTCAAAATAAAAGAACGCCATTGTAATACATAAGATATGACAAATGTTAAGAATCACAAATACAGCTCAAAAGAAAGAAAGAGATCTGTCCGGAAAAGAAAGATAAAAGCTGAAAAAAACCAACATGTGTGATGTTATGAGATTTAGGATAGATGAAAGACAATTAAAAGTAATCGTTTAAAGTTCAATATAGTTCAGATTCAGGTAACAAGTGCGAAGAATCCAAGTCTGTATTTAGAGCGATAAGCGTAGCACATCAACAGGTAGATAAGTAGTTGTCTAACTGGTAGTCTATCCCACAATCACTGCTCATAGAAATCTCTGGCTGGTAATCACATCGGTTGTAGATGAAATACAAGTGCATTGATTTTGTTATTAATTAATTCGCCAAATGAGAATAATATTTGTATTATGAATGTTCAGAAGTTATTATTGTAATTCAAGTTTACAAAAGAGTAAGATTTACTCCAATAAATATAGAAGAAAATTGGATTTTTATATTTTTGGAGAGGACGCAGCGATTAGAGGAGAACGGGGAGGAGGGGAAACGAAGATCGCCGAGAGAGCGAGCACGGCGAGGTGAAAGGAATTCCTGATAAGAGGTTTAAAAGGTATATCCTACTGGGTGTGGAGATAATAAATTGATATAAGATAGGGAGACGAATGAATTGAGAAGAAATGAAATCGTAGTTATTTATCACTCTAACTGATTATAATTGTTTATGAGCTCGGCTGACTATATCAGTGGAGTTTACAGATGTTGAAAGTTCAGAGCTGTTATCAGTAGAAACAGAAACAGCAGGCTCTTTTCCCGCGCAGAGGATTGTTGAAAATAGAATTCTTGTTATTGGATAGTATGAATTGAGGTTATGATTAGCAAAATTAATTAGCGAATCACTTTAAGATTCAAGAGTGAGCAGGAGAGAAAATTAATACCTTTCCAAATTAACCACACTCTCGCACCACACTAGCACTTAACTCGGAACACAGCAGGTAAGAAATAATTATTTATTACAAGAGAAAATTGAGAGTAACTTCACCACAAACCATCACCGGCAGACCAGTCCTGCCAACCATCAGGATGTAGGCCTAGATCATAAGAAAGTGTTCTAAACATTTTCCATTCATGTTTATAAATTGATACACATTCATTGATCATTCAGTGTGCTTGCTCAATTCATTAATAATTATTATTAAACAAAAATCCAAATTGAATGTTGCAAATAACCCCGAAGACTTCTGCAACTGCAAATATCGACAACAGGGCAAACAGCTAGATGAAAATTTGATGAGCGCTACTATTCAGCCCGGGAATTGTTCCGTTTAATTTAATTTGGATTTTTGTTTGATTATAATTATTGATTCATTAGCATTTGAATGAATGCAATATATCAGTAATTTCCATCTTTAGGTTGTTCATTCCTATACCAAAATAACGTCTTGAATTTTATTTTCTTTCAAAAGGCATGAATTCAGTAGACGCAAACTGATTTTTTCTATTTTCATTTATTTTATAGGGTACCAATAATTTTTATGATCTATTTATTTTAGTTGTGAATCTGTGATATACACTCGCTATATTCTGCTTAATATCCATTCTCGAAATCGACTGCATCTCGTTTCCAATAGAGAAATGTCTCAAGCATTAACAAATTGTAATACTTCCTATTCCAAGTGAGCTTAATATTTGAACACAAAGCATTGCAATCTATAGTGCAAATTTCTTCTAACACCACATTATTACACCCTAGCTGAGCTTCTGTACTAAATTTGAACATTTTCTGTTTATTTGTTCTCGATAAAGCTGAGAAAACGCTAAAAATTGCTGGAAAAACGCAGATTTTGGGCGTATCTTTGGAAATCTTTCCAAATCCGTTGTTAGTGCGCCTCTAAACATACCTACCAAATTTGAACGGTTTTGGTCCGGTAGGTTTTTAGTTCTGCGAGTGAGTGAGTCAGCCAGTCAGTGAGTGAGTGCCATTTCGCTTTAATATACAGAGTGTCCCACCAAGGTTGTAACAGCCGTTGACCATAGATTCTACTCGACATTTCTGACTAAAAATGTTCTGTAAATTTTTTCCTATCGACCTTAGTTTTTGAGATGTATGGATTTTTCGATATTTTCAGAATACCGGTAAGCCTACTTCCGGTCATTAAATACTCAATAACTCGAAAACTACTGGTCGAATTTCATTTTCAAGGGTAATTTTGGAAAGAGAAAAACATTTCAAACAAGATTAATGTAAATTTTATTTGTTGTAAGATATTTTGTAGTTTTTTATTAGGGCTTAAACTTGGAAAAAATGCTATTCTTCAAATTCAAAGTGAAATTTCAAACAGTTTTTTCTTGATATTTCTCCGAGTAATTATAGCAGTTTCAATATTTCAAAAACTTTTCCATTTCATAAGCTTTCGGATGAGTATAGAATAGAATATAGAATTCAGATGAGTATAAATTCGAAAAGGTAAGCTCCATGATAAAGTGTTCAAAACTGCTAATATCTGGAATGAACACCTTCAAAATGAGGAAATTCACAAACAGCGCATGCATCAAGTGGTGATCCTAGTGTGAAATCACCTGATTTCTCACTGACAATATTCACAAGTTTTAATCAATAATTTAACATTCTACAATGATATGACTTTTTCAATAACTTGCATTATTTCCTGTACCATAAATCCTGAATAAAATAACAAGAAGTGTATGTTTCAGCCTATTTTCAGTATAGTTTTCATTTTATGGACAGATCACAGATAAAAGTAGGTTCACAAGAAGTGGTGCTGTAAATTTCCACTATAACTTTTCCACATATATGGACCTTTCATTTTCCCTGCAAGAATAAATGGTGAAGTTTTTATGGACTTTCTGGCCAATGAGCTTCACGAATTGATGGAAGACGTGCCTCTCACTTTGAGGCAGAATATGTGGCTCCAGTTGGATGGCTGCCTCCCTCATTATGCTAGAAACGTCCGTGGGTGGCTTGATAACAATTATGCTGGGCGGTGGATTGGCCAAGGTGGACCAGTCAGTTGGCCACCACGCTCACCTGATCTTACTCCAATAGACTTCTACTTTTCGGGGATTTTGAAAAGTATAAAGTTTACAGAGAACCTGTAGAGACCAGGGAGAAACTGATTCTTAGAATTCGATTGACATTTAAAGTAATGAAGAGACGGCCCAACGAAGTATGACGGGCAACTCGAGGCTTGATGAACGGCAGCAGAAGTTGCACAAAGACAAGTGGAGGCTTTTTTGAATTCCTGTAAGCAGTGAGCATGACATGTAACTTGATTATCATCTGAATGATTGACATCAATTTTTTTTAATTCTGTCATTCATCTACTTTGAATTATTATTCTATGAATAAATTTTGTTGGATCTTGTAAAAGTGTATGATTAATATTTTATATAGGATTTAGGCTATATGCTACAGAAAATAATGCAATAATCAGGTGAATTCACCCTTAGGATCATCACTTGATGCATGCTGTTTGTGAATTTCCTCATTTTGAAAGTGTTCATTACAGATATTAGCAGTTTTGAGCACTTTATCATGGAACTTACCTTTTCGAATTTATACTCATTCGAGAGCTTATGAAATGAAGAAGTTTTTGAAATATTGAAACTGCTATGATTACTCGGAGAAATATCGAAAAAAACTGAAATTTCACTTTGAATTTGAAGAATAGCATTTCTTCAAGTTTAAGCCATAATAAAAAAATACAAAATATCTTACAACAAATAAAATTACATTAATCTTGTTTGAAATGTTTTTCTCTTTCCAAAATTACCCATGAAAATGAAATTCGACCAGTAGTTTTCGAGTTATTGAGTATTTAATGACCGGAAGTAGGCTTACCGGTATTCTGAAAATATCGAAAAATCCATACATCTCAAAAACTAAGGTCGATAGGAAAAAATTTACAGAACATTTTTAGTCAGAAATGTCGAGTAGAATCTATGGTCAACGGCTGTTACAACCTTGGTGGGACACCCTGTATATAAAAGCGAAATGGCACTCACTCACTGACTGGCTGACTCACTCACTCGCAGAACTAAAAACCTACCGGACCAAAACCGTTCAAATTTGGTAGGTATGTTCAGAGGCGCACTAACAACGGATTTGGAAAGATTTCCAAAGATACGCCCAAAATCTGCGTTTTTCCAGCAATTTTTAGCGTTTTCTCAGCTTTATCGAGAACAAATAAACAGAAAATGTTCAAATTTAGTACAGAATCTCAGCTAGGGTGTAATAATGTGGTGTTAGAAGGAATTTGCAATAACGCCAAATATACGCCCAAAATTAGCGCTCTTTTGCGTTTTCTCAGTTCTTTCATCAAGTAATAAACAGAAAATGTTCAAATTTGGTACGGATGTTTAGCTAGGGTCTAAAAATTTTGTGATGAGGTGACTTTAATATTTCATCAAAGATACGCCCAAAATCAGCGTTTTTCCAACGTTTTTCTCAGCTTTTCTGGGTTTTCTCATTGATTTCATATAAGCATGTCAGTTTTATGTTAAAGGATACATTATGTTTTCAGGTGCAAGTTTACGATGTTCATAGTGACAGTGAAAAGTAGACTGCAAGCAGAGCATCTCCTGTGAACGAGGCAATAGACAATTGCAGTTTTTGTGCTTTTTGTGCTGGTGTATTATTGTTTTTTATTGTTACTTTAGAATAAGTAGGAGTTATTTAATTGTATAAGCATTTGAGGTTGTACGATATGTCAGAGGATGTTTTCATAACCTTAATTCTAAGGTTAGTGAAGAGATTATTAAAGTCATATTAATTATCACATTACTAATTTGCAAGTACTCCTCCACAGAGTAAAAAGCTTTAACTTTCTTCTTGCCACTACTATAATTACAGAAGTTTCTATAATGTAACTGTTCAACATTATTTGGCAATTAATTGAACATTAAAATTTGCTGGTACTTATGACTTTTTAAGAATTAAGACAATCTAACGGTAGGATTAGTAATATAATTTTCATACCTAGTATTATGAGAATGTACATTGGAATTTTTATCAAAGTAATGCAGATTGTTTTTCACAGAAATTAAATTATAATAAAAGTGCAGTTCTTCCTTCAATCGTTTTTTAGGATTTAGATAACTAACAGTAGGCTTAGTTGTATTATCTTTATGTCTAGTATTAGGAATATACATTGGAATTCTCATCAGAGTTAGGCAGATTGATTTTCACAGAAATTAAATTATAATAAATGTGCAGTCCTTCCTTCAATTGTTTCAAGGATTTAGACAACTAACAGTAGGCTTCGTTGTATTATCTTTATGTCTAGTATTATAAGAATGTACATTGAATTTTTATCAGAGTTAGGTCGATTGTTTTTCACAGAAATTAAATTATAATAAATGTACAAACAAGACAGTCATAATCTTATTTTATATAATACCAGTATGTATTCCTATATTTATATTTTTGTTTTCATTACTCTACTAAGCTATTCGTATTATGCAATACGTCTCACCCCATTTACCTCACAACATCAGCAATAGGTTACAGATTCACCATTGTTGTCTCAATATTCTTCTTGTTCAATTACCATTCATTATGATAATTACAATGATTGTCATTGAATTAAATAGAACATTCTAGACTTCTGTGTTGTGCTTTCTAAAAACCTCTTCCAAGGGCCATATTATTCTTTTAACCGGGTATATATTTCAAGAAGTATATGATTACAATACCGTTCATAATTATAGTAATTATCATAATTGGGGAACAAAATTGGGTGGCTAATTGGAGTAAGTGATAACAAGCCGATCCAATAAATTTAATTCAAAAATAACTCAAACATTTTCCAATTAATGGTGATTTGAGTGTGATATTTTTGTTTTTTATTCTGTTTTCAACCGTCAAAATTTAAAAATCTTTGTTTTCGTTGTTTTTGAGTGAAAATGGACTAAATTTCAGTAAGTGAAATCATATGGACTTTTAAAATGTTACCTATCTAAATTTGCGAGAGAAATAGTACAAGGAGTATCCTTAGTTTTTCTCTCCCAATCAGTGTTTCTTTGTAAAAATATAATAAATAGAATAATCAAGAGAACCTGAGTTGGAATCTTGACCGGAAACACTGTGTCTAGATTACAACTAAGAAATTATTTATTTATTATTTTACAAAGGCGACTTTCTAGAAGTATTTTAATCCTAGGTGATGATGATGGGATAAATGATAATACAATGAAGGTAGAGTTATGAATGAATGCATAGTTAATGCAATGAGTTATGAATTTCATTGGATTTCATACTTTCAACTACAGTAATTATTACAAGTAGTATTTTCCCCCCAAAAATATATAAATATAATAGAAACTACTCAATAGTTTGCTCGGAACCCATCTTAATTCATTCGTCATTTTGGACTTTTAAAATTTTACCTATCTAAATTTGCGAGAGAAATAGTACAAGGAGTATCCTAAGTTTTTCTCTCCCAATCAGTGTTTCTTTGTAAAAAATATAAATAAATAGAATAATCAAGAGAACCTGAGTTGGAATCTTGACCGGGGCAAAAGTTTTTGACCACAGCAAAATAGGAAAGATCCGTCACCCCGTCTTTATGAGGAGACGTTAAACCGTCGGTCCCGACTACCTAAAATGTAGTCATCTCTCATCATCATCCTTAATAATTTAATAGTTTTTAGGTAAAGTTTAAGTCATGTTGATAATGAGAGCATGACATCTGAAAGCATGCTACAGACGGTGAGTTAAATATTCATATATTTCACTTAAAAACAATGTTCTGCAGTCGGTTATAGTGTTAAAACATTGATAATATCTCGAAGCTCGTTATGTACAAATAAATATTCAACACTTGATATTAGTAGTTGAGTCACATTCTTTCTTGTATTTCACTTATTATTGAAATGCCGTAAGATTGTCACTGACCTTATGACCATCATGGTAACACCATTATCACGATAAATTAAGACCATAGACGACTTTAAAAGAAGTAAAAAATAAAAATAAAATGTGAATTTATAAATTTCCTTCAAAG
Organism: Nilaparvata lugens; assembly: GCF_014356525.2. Classification (NCBI taxonomy): domain Eukaryota; kingdom Metazoa; phylum Arthropoda; class Insecta; order Hemiptera; family Delphacidae; genus Nilaparvata; species Nilaparvata lugens. The sequence continues at coordinate 23,731,737 of NC_052518.1, read as the reverse complement.
TAGGAAAAATTATCAATTTTCGACGAGATAAAACTTACTTCCTATTGGAGATGGACGATATGCCTAAGAGTGAGTTTATAGTCCAGTGAGAGTTGATGCAACGTTTCCAAATCAGTTGATTATGAATGAAAGTACATTCATATTTTATATTTTAACCTGATGAATTGTTAACATCGCTTGGTGTGTTGTTGGTGGGGGGGGGGGGGGGTGTTGGGAAGGCACTCTGCTGTTTCATCCTCAACTGGGCTATTTTTATGAAATCTACTCTAGTAAGTACTTGATAATTTTCACACTATAACACTGTATAACGTGCACTTTTTATTCCCAACAATGGCAATGTGTTTTAGCAATCAGCATTCAGTCTGAATTCATCCAAAAAAGTTAGCGCCAGATCATGAGTCTTATAAATTTAAATCACTACCCTAAAATATTCCTTTTTTTGTTCAAACTCTATCATTAGTGATTGTATTGACATATTAGTAATACCCTAATCACGATCAAAAATACCACATACGACTTTATAACAAGTAAAAAGGAAAAAAACATGGATTTAGCGATTTTTCGCAAAGTTGAAAATAATTACCAATTTTCGACGACCTATAACTCGCTTCCTATTGGAGATAGGAAAACATTTAGGGTATGAAAATTGTAGAGAATTTAATCATCTTCAAAAAAGTAAAGAACAAAAATATTGATTGAACAGTTGGTTTTGGAGATATCGTGAAAAAACTTAAAAAAGTATGAAATTCTCATGGTTTTCAGGCTGCCAAAAGTTATGCCTTCAGAAATTTTGGTGGGAAACCATAGATTACTCTTACTAGTACCCAAATGGACCGATTAAAACAATAAAATCAATTACCTTAATTTTTGTTTGGTCGGGGCTCATTATGATGACTATTTGACTGGGCTATCAAGGGTTATACGTGAGGTACATATTTTCTGTACAAAACATCGAACATTACGACAGCTGTTTGTCGTTAGCATTTGTTGTTAGCCCAGTTAGTCGTTGGGGTGAAATGTGTTTCTACCCAGTTTGTCGTTGGAGTGAAATGTGTTTCGACCAAGTTTGTCGTTGATCCACTTGTGAGGCATCCCCTCTCTACTACAACAACTTCCCCATCATCCCCACCACTATCGAGAAAAACTCTCGTGCACGAAGCATCCCCTCTCTACTACAACAACTTCCCCTTCGTCACACCACTATCGAGAAAGGCTCTTGTGCACGAAGATAATCGAAAGCACTAGACATCAGTAAAAAAATGAGGCACATTGGGCTATTTCGTCAAACTGGGACGACGACAAACTAGGTATTTTTTTCGATCCAGCTTGTCGCTTCACGCACACGACAAGATTGGTTTACTCGCGGAAATCCACCAGCCCCGGCCGAAAAATTCTATTGACCAAACGTAGGCAACGTTTACCAACTCGTCGAAAGTGGCATCTTTCTACAGAGCTGTAGATGATTATTTTGTCAATGAGTTCAGATTCATATTGTTGGTTGAATATTATGAAGGACAATATTATAAGGAATCATTGAATATTCTGATCACACAAAAATGTATTTTATAAATATTGTTTGTTATTTTTCGAAGACAAATGAAATACAACTCATATATACCTCGCTCATGAATACAACTTTCAATCTAATGAGAAGGGCCAGTACAGTAAAAGTACAGTATATTGTGAAGATTTAGCCATGTCATCTATTATTTTCTCCATTGAAAGTGCTAGAGACACTGTTTCCAGGGACACCGGACTTATCAAGGAAGTTCCTTTATATCAAATAAATTTTAAATAAAATACATGTATACCTTGTATACCTTATAATACATTTGTATACCTTTTAAATAAAAGACTAAGAAATTGTCAAAAACCACAGATTTATTGATACCCAGAAAGACCGGTTTCGGTCTTTATCAGAGTTTATCAGAGATTAACAATGGTGTAATTACCAAAACCAGTCTTTCTGAGTATCAATAAATCTGTGGTTTTTGACAATTTCTTAGTCTTTTAAATTTAATATGAATAATTACCACAATATCAACTTCTCAACTACACAAAAAGAAAAGAAAATTACCTTTATACACAATTTTTTCTCTACAACTGCAGTATTAGACTCCAATACAATAAAGATTTTTTAAAAATAATTTTTCCAATTAATTTGATAAATCAATTTAATAGTAATAATAGCAAGATGATTCAATTTAATAATTCTATCTAATCTTGACAATTTATTTTATAATGATATATTATTAGAATAAGATAAAACAATATTAGTATTATCTGCAAAAAAAATCTGGTAGGAATGAGATTTTAACCTGGGTCCCACAGTGTGTGTAACCACGGTCTAAAGTCGAAACTAAGACCTCAGCTTCGCTTTGGTCAATTATGTATATAACTTATATTTACTGTACTAGTTGAAATTTATAGTTGAGGTGCTATCTATTTATTCAATTTTAGGTTTTTAGTTGAATAGCAATAGCTTTAATGCCATTAAACTTATAACTGAATGTAGATATTTTTGGTTTCTGATACAGTACTTCCACCGGTACAAACTGTTTTTCAGTTTAACTGCAAAGTTCAATTTCACAAAATCAAAATGTAACTTGCAGGGTCCCAGCAAACTGCATTGAATCTAAATGCATTAGTTTTTCTTGACCTCAAGGATACCTCGAACTTCCAATAAAATTCACAATAAATTGAACAAGAATTTCGTAGTGATAAATTTCACTAATTTATTATCACTATTCATGGAAAAGGTACTACAGCTTCTGCCTATGCTATAGAAGGATAGAAATCACTCAAAAAGTTGAATAATTTAAAATGCTACATCATTTTAATCATGCATTCATACATAAGGTGTCCCTATACCTTAAGGGTACCTAGTTTCTTATTTATTTAGCATACTGGTATGGCAGATACACAACACATAAGTCTCAAATGCCTACATATATACACAGTATATGTCCAATTTCTTTGAGATGTTGTGTAAAGTGTGGTCAGCAGAACATGAGTTTGTCTGGCCGCCAGTAGGTATTTGCTAATCCATTTCAGTGTTGACCAATGTGCACCCCAATTCTTAGAATGTGCATCCCAAGACCAATTCTTATATTCCCCAATATAAGAATATCACAAACTAATAATACCGGTAACTCTTATGATGAACACTTTTAATAGGCCTATTTACTTTTCAGCATTTTTAATGTTACTAAAAACTAAGAGGAATACAGGTTCAGTGCTGCCAAAAAATGATAGATGTAAAATAGGAATAGACCCAGTTTGTCTTTTACTATTCCACTTTGGCAGCGTCCGTAAAAACTGACCATTTTTTTGGTGAGTGGTGGTTTTCAGGGCAGGCGGAACTCCTCGACAATGCGTCAATTCTCTATGGTCGACGCTCCCACGCTCTATGGAGTTTGCTTTTTCCCAGTCTCATGGCTCATGGCTGATCAGTGATCACTGATCAGGTTCAGTTTGATATTTGATCACAGATCATAGTTCTGTTTCGACGTGGCTTGACTTCGATTTCGACTCTTCGACCATTCGATCTTGATCTCGAAGACCTGAAAGGATTGTTCCGGAGTAGTTAATTTCCTTTTCCTTCACTGAAACAGTGACCACTGATCACTCATCGTTTCTGTTCGAATTCCGATCCCAAAGATCTTATTCGTTGAATGTTGAAACTGTTCCTCAGAGCGTGAAAGGTTATGTTGTATTGAGAATTGAGAGCTGAACTGCTGAAGTGGTGAACACAAACAAGTAAGTGGAAGCACATTTTTTTACTGAAGTTGATCTTTGAATTTTTCAAATTCAATTGAAATGAAATAACCTTTAAATTAATGTAGCAATCACATTACAAGTAGGTTTGTCAATTTATTTGAAACAAATTATTTAATAATTGCATGAAAAATTGGTAGGCTAATGGAACAGTTGTTGCCCACTCAAATATTAGGCTATGATAACTAATGTGATTTTCACATGTTGAATTCAAATATTGAAGTCTACCGCTACCATATTCATGTTTTTCTTAGACTGTATTATCTTCTCTATATATAAAAATGAATGTCTGTTTGTGTGTTAGTTTGTTTGTTCCCTATAGACTCGAAAACTACTTGACAGAACAGCATGAAACTTTGGGAATATGTTGTGTGAATATTGGGGATGGTTTCTGACCAGGAATTTTAATAGGGGGGCTAATAATAATTATATATTAATCCATTTTACAGACCTATGTTTTCGAAATTGTCGGCCCAGCGGCTAACGTAGAACGGGAAGATCATCATAATTCAAAACCATGTTGGGATAATATGATTTAGCATATGAACTAACCAGCTGTAATAAACACGTCTCTCTGTCATAAAATTGTTTACTGGTATTAAAACGGTATATTTAAGCACATAGGAAGTCCGTATTGAGATGTAAATAAAAATATTGATAGATAAATTTAATGATTCACCAAATAAAGTCAAGTGTGACATGAGATACATTGACTTTTGGTGGTACGAAGTTCGCCGGGTAAGCTAGTACATAATAAATCGGGGAAAAAAACATTTGAGGCTAGGAGTGCTTTCCATCTTATGAATCGTGTAGCCTAATATGCTTTTTGTGGCTGTATCATTATAATAATGTATCAGTGTTTACAAGTTTGTGTTTCTTCAATGGTTCCAAATCTTCTTAAATAACTCAATATTAACTTATTTGTTACAAGTAGTTATGTAGTGGAATATTTCTAATCAAATTATTAATTCAAGCCATCTAAATTCAAAATTTTTACTTTTCATTTTTATTATGGACTAAAATTTTATAAAAATTGAATAAGTGAAATTCTAAATCTTGAACTTTGTCACCTATAAATTTGGAAGACAAATAGCACAAGGACTACCTTATTATTTTCTCTACCAATGTTATTTAATTAGTGTCATTTGGATGGTAAATAAATAACTTTGGTGTAAACGCAGCATAAGGGCTATGAATTTTTTTCATATTATAAATTGAATAATGCTTTTTGTTTCTGTATCAATAAATGAATAATCAGTTCTGCTTGTTTTTATAGGCTCAGCCGATTTAAAATCATTAATTTATGTCTTGTGATTCAATGTGTGTGACTTTAGTATTTGAAAGTTATGGGTTACATTCCTTTTCAGTGTGTATCTTCCAGTGTGATATAGTGATTTCATATGGTATTCATTTCATGTTTCAGGCTGGAAGAAAAATGAATTTGCTTCTTGTAATTATTGCGATACAACCTAACATAGAGAAAAATTGTGATGGCTGTATTTTGAGCACTAGATCTGCATTGCTGTTATCAAAGGTAATATTTCACATTTCATAGCAGTTGACTATTCAGAGCCTGAAGTTCTTGGAAGTTTTTTGATGATGTACCAGGTCATGAATACTAGAAGAGAAGCAGGACTTCCTGAATACAGGAGGTTATTTAGGAGGTCCTGATACATGTTAGAGATCTGAGTCACAGATTTCAGCCTAGATTTCAAGAGATGTGCCGATCCCCTGAACATAGGCCTAGTATAAAAGTGACTGAATAAAAGTAATATTACATTACACTACTAGATATTGAGACTAATGGCAAAAATTTTAAACAACAGTAGCCTACTTCTATTTTAAATTTTTGTAGAGAATGATATTTGCGAATGAACCTCAAAACTATCACTGAGTACTCTCTCTATAATGTTCAATATTCCCAATCCACTTTGACCATCAGGTTGGTTGAACCCCCCAAGTTAGAAGATCACAAGCCTCTACTGCATCCAGGTACTCACATAGGTAATGTAGTTAAGCTACAGTCACATTATACTGTTATAATTTACAATTTTGTCATAATTTCTTGACATAAATATGATACTAGATATTACATACCTAACCTGAATAACCATTGCAGTGCCCTCTAAAATAGTAGCTTTTCAAGATGAAATGAATCACTTAAAATTCCGGATAATAATCAATAATAATCCCATTAACTACAAAATAAACTATCAATTCTGATTGTGTGTGTGAATAAATGTATCAAAACTGAAATATACATTTTTTTTTCAATTTCAGATGTCCAGAAGAGTGTCATTTGGCATCTGAAATTTGGTACCACTTTTCCAAACTGGGCGGCAAAGGAAAATGCAACTATTGCCAACGTTTAGTTGTAATGTCTGCTGGTTCCAGCTCTAATCTTAAGATGCACCTGAAGCTGAAACATCCCGCAGTTACTTTACAAAGAACTGAGAAGAGAAGTCACTTCAACAACAAAGGTGAGTCGCCATCATGTGATGATCCAGGTGAAGCAATCCAAGCAAGTTCAACTCAAGCTACGCCATCAACAAGCACTTCCACACCTTTGAGCATTGGAACTACATCTGAAGTTAGCTTGCCAAAGTCAAAGTTCTCACCAACAACTCCCATACAGCCACTCATGTCAAGGTATGTGGAGAGTATCAAACCAATGTCCATCACCAAGAATAGAAAAATAGACATTCAGTCATTGAAAGTGATAGCAAAGGAGTATCACCCTTTTTCTTTGGTTGAAGATACTGAGTTCAAAGAATTTGTCAGGATGCTTTGTCCAAATTATGAATTGCCCAGCCGAAAAATACTTTCACACTCTTTGCTTCCTAGTGTCCACTCCGACCTTCTAAAAAAGGTAAAATCGGAACTGGCGATGGCTAAAGCTATTTCCTTATCAACAGATGGATGGACCAATATAAACAATAGCAGTTTTTATGAGTTCACAGCCCACATTATTGACCCCATCAACACCACTTTAAAATCATACTTATTAGAATGTTAGGAGTTTTCTGAAAGGCATACAGCCGAAAACATTGCCAAATGGTTGATGTGTGTATTGAAAAAAATTGAGATAGATTGCAAAGTAACTGCAGTCATTACAGATAATGCAGCTAATATGAAAGCTGCTGTATCACTATTGAATTTCAGGCATATTGCATGCTTTGCTCATTCACTGAATTTAGCTGTACAAGCTGCAATAACAGCTCCAATAGGAGAAAGCATTGAAAAGGCCAAGAATGTTGTTCAGTATTTTAAAAAAAGCTCTCATGCTCTTGCAAAATTGCATGAAAAGCAAGAGAGAATGAAAGTAAAACTGAAGCAAGATGTTCCTACCAGGTGGAATCTTTGATATGATGGAAAGATTTTTTAAAAATAAAGATGTCACAGTATCAACTCTTGCTATTCAAAGAGTCAATAACGACTTGAGTGGGGATGATTGGACTATTATCCAGCAGGCTTCTGAAGTATTGAAGCAATTTGATGAGGTCACCAAATCAGTGTCTGAAGAGAAACATGTTTTTATCTCTAAGTGTAGTGTTTTGGCCAGGTTGATGATACAGTGAGTCAGAATAGACTTGAGTAAAAATTGCCATGTGAAAGTAGAATTACTTCTTAATAACCTTTTTTCACAATTGACTGAGCGGTTTGGAGGTAGGGAATTCCAGGACCTAATTCGTCAGTGTGTTCTCTTGGATCTCAGGTTCAAAAAACAGGGGTTTCAGGACAATAGTTCTTACAAACCTGCCTACCAGGGCTTATTAGCCAAAATGAAAGCCTCAATAGCCAACACAGAGATAGTGCAGCAACAATTGCAAACTGCACAATATACTGATGGCATGCCCCAAAGTGAAACATCACCCATTTGGGAGGAATTTGATGAAGACATGAATAAAATACATGGCCAGCATGATCCCACCTCTGCAGCAATCATTGAACTGGATAAATATGTAGCAGAGGCATACTTGCTACGAACAAGCGATCCACTAAGTTGGTGGGAATCTAGGAAAAATGTGTATCCCATTCTTTACAGCATGATGATGAAACGCTTATGTATTCCTGCAACTTCAGTTCCTTGCGAACGAATATTTCAAAGGCAGGATACAATTGCACACAAAGAAGAAGCCATCTCACAACGAATAAGATAGAACAATTGATATTTGTGAACCATAATTCAACATTGATTTAGACACAGATTCCTGGATTTTGTGAACTATATTGTTTATATTTTTGTTCATACATAATCTTATCAATAATTTTAGTATTATATCCATTTGTGATTGCAAAATGTTTTATAATTTTCACTTCTTTTTCATAGTTCTCTTTTGTCTTAGGAATATTAATCTTGAAATCATTGATCTGAGTGCTGCTGTTTTTTGTTTCCATGGATGGTTGCAATATTTTGTAATTGGAGAATTTGTATGTGCGGGTTTCCTAAAGATATTAAAATTATGTTTTCTCTTCTGAAAAATTCTGATTTCTCTTACTTATTTCCAAATATAAAGAATGTATTTTCTCTTTTTTAACTTCCATAGTAAATTTTATAGAAGGTGGAATTGAGTTTAAATATCTTTCTGAATCTTCATGTGTCCATATCCATACCAATGAATGATATTTTTTCTCAAAGAATTATTATTATTATTATTATTAATAATTTTATACTTTTCCAAATTGTACATATACAGGATGTCCCACCAAGGTTGTAACAGCCGTTGACCATAGATTCTACTCGACATTTCTGACAAAAAATGTTCAGTAAACTTTTTTCCTATCGACCTTAGTTTTCGAGATATATCAATTTTTCGATATTTCAGAATATGCCTACTTCCGGTCATTTAATATACTCAATAACTCGAAAACTACTGGTCTAATTTCAATTTCAAGGGTATTGTTGGAAAGAGAAAACATTTCAAACAAGAATAATGTAATTTTTTGTTGTAAGATATTTTGTAGTTTTTTATTAGGGCTTAAACTTGAGAAATGCTATTCTTCAAATTTAAAGTGAAATTTCAACCGGGTTTTTCTTCAGGTGATTATAGTGGTTTCAATATTTCAAAAACTTCTCCATTTCATAAGCTTTCGAATGATTATAAATTCGAAAAGGTGAGTTCCATGATTAAGTGTTCAAAACTGCTAATATCTGTAATGAACACCTTTAAAATGAGGAAATTCACAAACAGCATGCATTAAGTGATGATCCTAATGGTAAAATCATCTGATTATTGCATTATTTTCTGAAGCATAGATCCTATATAAAATATCAATCATACACGTTTGCAAGATCCAACAAAATTCATTCATAGAATAAATAATTTAAAGTAGATGAATGAACAGAATTAAAAAAAACTGTTAGCAGTCATTCAGATGTTAATAATTAAGTTACATTTCATGATCACTGCTTACAGGAATTCAAAATAGCCTCCATTTCACTTTGTGCAACTTCTGCTGCTGTTCATGAAGCTTCGAGTTGCCCATCTCACTTCGTTGGGCCGTCTCTTCATTACTTTAAACGTCAATCAAATTCTGAGAATCAGTTCCTCCCTGGTCTCTACAGGTTCTCTGTAAACTTTATACTTTTCAAAATCCCCTAAAAGTAGAAGTCTATTGGAGTAAGATCAGATGAGCGTGGTGGCCAACTTACGGGTCCACCTCGGCCAATCCACCGCCCAGCATAAATGTTATCAAGCCACCCACGGACGTTTCTAGCATAATGAGGGAGGTAGCCATCCAACTGGAGCCACATATTCTGCCTTGAATTGAGAGGCACGTCTTCCATCAATTCGTGGAGCTCATTGACCAGAAAGTCCATAAAAACTTCACCATTTATTCTTGCAGGGAAAATGAAAGATCCATGTATGTGGAAAAGTTATTGTTGAAATTTACTGCACCAGTTCTTGTGAACAAACCTTTATCTGTGATCTGTCCATAAAATGTTTGAAATACAATCTTGTGCTAATATCCAACAGCAAAACTGCATCCTTGAAACAGTATCAGTTCATTCAACTCTTGAAGGGTTGAAATGTTTATCATGAAATGTTCGAAAGTTATTGTTCTTCAATATTGTTTGAACTATCATTCTTGAGACATCCAACATCCCAGCTGCCCGCCGGATGCTGGATCGAGGATTCTGCTCGAAATACTTTAGAATAAGATTCTCAAAAGCTTCAGAAATTAAGACGGGCCTCTCGTACCTTGAAATATGTACGATATATATATATATATATACATTCACAACCTTTGACACAACCATTGGATTCAAAACTGCAGTCTTCTCGGTTGAGGAAGGAGACACAGTCTCCAAAAATTTCCCCCATTTCTAATGTAAGTTTTTAATTGTTTTCAATCTATTTATATAGTGTCTCCTGTTTTAATTTACATTACAAACTTTAAAGTGCCTTCTGGTATGTGCTATATATATATATATATACAAGATTTGTTAGGAGACCGTTGAAACAGTTTCAAGACTGCCGTTGATGACTCATCACTTGTAGCTGTTCGAGGCCGACCTGAATGACCTTTATGCACATCACACACTGTTGCATGAACTTCAAATTTGTCTCGTATGTGTGTAATTGTTAATCTTGAAGGTGGTTCTGTATCATACTCCCTTCTCCACTGTCTTTGAACTTCATTTACATTCTTAAACTTCCAGTACCACTTAATAACCTTCAAAACTCAAACATACATCTGCCATGTTGATATTACAAATTCCAACTAACAATATAACATAGAGGGTTGATTATGTGCCACCTGGCAAAGAAATATAACATCAGCCTTGTAGAGTGGTAAAACTACGATTGTTTAAAGTATACATTTTTTTAAGCACCCGGTGTATATATAAATATATATATATATATATATATATTATATATACACCGGGTGCTTAAAAAAAATGTATACTTTAAACAATCGTAGTTTTACCACTCTACAAGGCTGATGTTATATTTCTTTGCCAGGTGGCACATAATCAACCCTCTATGTTATATTGTTAGTTGGAATTTGTAATATCAACATGGCAGATGTATGTTTGAGTTTTGAAGGTTATTAAGTGGTACTGGAAGTTTAAGAATGTAAATGAAGTTCAAAGACAGTGGAGAAGGGAGTATGATACAGAACCACCTTCAAGATTAACAATTACACACATACGAGACAAATTTGAAGTTCATGCAACAGTGTGTGATGTGCATAAAGGTCATTCAGGTCGGCCTCGAACAGCTACAAGTGATGAGTCATCAACGGCAGTCTTGAAACTGTTTCAACGGTCTCCTAACAAATCTTCAAGGCGAGGGGCACGTGAATGTGATGTAAGTGCTAGCAGCGTGCTACGCATTCTGAAGAGAGGCAAGTATTGTGTTTACATTCCAAGGCTGGTGCAACAGCAAAATGACGGCGATCCAGATCGAAGGTTGCAATTTTGTGAATGGATTCAGGAGATGGTGATACGTGAACCAGGATTTATGGGTAGCATCATTTGGTCGGATGAAGCCCAATTCAAACTTAATGGAACTGTCAATAGGCACAATATTGGGTGAAGAAAATCCTCACATTACAATTGAAAAAGCTGCAAATTTGCCTGGTGCAAATGTGTGGTGTGGTTTGTCTTCAAGGGGACTCATTGGACCTTATCGATTTGAAGGCACTGTAACTGGTATTAATTACCTAACAATGCTTGCTGATTTCATATTTCCTGCCATTAGTGCATTATACGGTAATGATGATTTTTATTTTCAACAAGATGGTGCTTCGCCGCACTATCACAGGGACGTACGAGCTTACCTGGATCAAAATTTGCCAGGCCAGTGGATAGGACGCAGGGGGCCAATCGAGTTTCCAGCACGCTCTCCAGACCTTACACCACTGGATTTCTTCTTGTGGGCCACAGTAAAAGATGAGGTGTACAAACGTAAACCATGTAACCTAGACATTCTTTGGAATGAGATTCAAGCAGTGTGTAGAGAAATCTCATTGGACGTTTTGATACGATGTACAGAATCAGTGGTGACTCGTACCCAGAATTGTATTGATGCTGCAGGTCACCAATTTGAACAGTATTAACATTTGTTATTTATGTTTCATTTACATTGGTCTTTCAGCTTTCTATTTTCCTGAAATTTAACTTTGTAGAACGGTAAATAAATTTTCTATGAAAGTTCAAAGTGTGTATACATTTTTTTGAAGCACCCGGTATATATATATATATATATATATATATATATATATATATATATATACATGTTAGCAGTGTCCTGATAATGGTGATCCCATAGCCAAACCTTACTTATGCTTGTAAATTTTGTAATTGAAAGTAAAACAATTTTGATCTATACATGTTTTTGTAAATGGTATTACATTTTCTATTTCATTATCGTTCACATCATTTTCAATATTAAATTCTGCTTTGAAATATTAATAGTTTTATTAGTTTAGATAGAAGTATACATGTTGACTAAATCAAAAGAAAGAAAAATTGTGTGATTTGGAATAGTTATTTCCTTGATTTTTTGAACTAGTTGGTAAGAATTTGTTATATTATAGCTTTCATTTATTATTTTTTGAGGAAGTACTTTATTCAAATATTTACAAGCTTTATAAGCTGGAGCATTTTGATAGTTCACCACAGGTCTTATAGGTATACCTACTTAGTGAATAATTTTAGGTTGACCTCTAATAATTGGTGAAGCAGGATTAATCATTTTCATTTTAAATTGATATATTTTAGTAATTGTTCCACATTTTGATATAATATTAATAATATTATTTATATTTTTGCTGTATTCTTTAGTTGGATCTCTTCATAAGTTTGAAATTTATTTTCTCTTATAAAGTGTTCTTATAATCTTTATTCATTTGTCATTATAATCTATTTATTCAATGATAACTGTAGTATTTCATTTATCTAGTTGTGCTATCATTGCTTTTCCATTAATCAGTTCATTTGAAATTGAATTAATAATTTTCATATCTTCTTTTGATTTTCACAAAATTTCCTTTTTTTGGATTGTTATCTTCATCAAGTTCTTGCACAAAATTGTTCCTCAAAGCACCTTGGATTTCTCTCTTGAAACTGATTGAGGTTTCAATATCTAAAAGTTGTTCCTCAATTTCTTTTGTTTTATGATCCAAATTGATACTATATTCCAAGACCTTTGAAAGTATTTCATTCTCTTTCTCATCAAACTCAATATTTGTTAAATTCTTCACTTTTTCATATGATTCATATTCATTAATTTTATAATAATGATTTTAGTTATTTTTCTTCTGTTTAAAGGTTAGCATTTCCATTTTTTCAAAAGTGTGGATTTCTTCCTTTCAATGAATAGTGTAATCCAAGATTTAATTTGTAATTCAAATTCTTCAATTGATTTATTATGGAATAGTTCTTTTATATTATTTTTAATAAAGTGATACAGATTCTTGTAAATGTAGATTAAAATCTGTACTATACATCTTTCAATCTTGTATTCTATTTTATTTAATTTCCTCATAATAAAAATGACTCATTCCACTCATAATATAAACGAAGTTGGACAATATTAAGGGTGGTCTCCCACCAGGGATGCACAACCGCGACGAGTTGTACTAGTTAACATGCAATAGTGAATTCAAAGTTTCATGTTACATAGAAACTATTATTGTGACTTTTGTGGAACAGGTCCCAGCAGAGTATATGTAACTTTCAATTGACCAGTACAGGCAATGTCTTGTCGTGTTTGTGTCAGTGGTGGGAGACCAGCCCAAGGCCCATATTAAACTGTGAAACATTTTGACCAACTTTTATCAAGATTTGATGAGTTATTCTTTGATAAACCATTTTGGACTGATATTAAACTGTCAGAAGGGGTATATTGTCTGCGCCCAAAGAGAAAGAAATTGGTGGAGCCAAGTAGCGCCATAAACTATCAAAATAAGAAAGAATGATTAATCCCTATAGTCCAGGCAATGAATGCTCAAAAAGGGTATAGAGGGAAGACAGTTTGGAAGACAATTTTTGACCCCGCAGTTCTGTTTAAGGTAGTGAGGAGGTAAACATATGAAAAATCCCCACCCCTACCTCCTGTGCTAAGGGGGTGGGGGTGGTTCAAAGGTACCACTTTTCGGTTTCTCACATATAACTCGGAAATTATGCATTTTACAGACATGACTATTCTGTAAGAAATTAAAGCTTACATAATTTCCTACAATATTGATCAAACAACTTTTTCTATATCTCTTTCACTTTTCGATATATCCGCTGTGACATTTTTGAAAAAAAAACAAATTTTCCTTAGATTTTTGCTCTTATAACTTTTTTTAATATCGATGGGAAAAATCCATGCTGATCATGAGCTTATAGAGCATCAAATTCTCTTCCATTTGATGTATAATTTCACAAGTATACGCACATCCCCACGACTGTTGCAGTAGCTTCAGTGTTGAGTGTGAGATCTTCATTCATGCAAAAATAGACTATTTACAAATGAATTTGCAGAGAAGGTTTTCAACACTATTTTTGACTTCACAGCTTTGATGGGATTAGTTAGGGGGTGAACATATCAAAAGTCCCCATCCCTACCCCTTGTGCTAAAGGGATGAGGGTGGTTTAAAAGTTGCATTTTTCAATGTTTTGCTTACACGCTCATATCTTGAGGAAAATGCGTTTAACCGACATGACTAATCATTCAAAAATAAAGCTTGATGAATTCTCTAAAATATTTGTTCTGTGGTGATTTGTGATATCTCCAACAGTTTTCGAGATATACGCTCTTAAATATGTGAAATTGTTAAAATAACAACTTTTAATCCAATTTTTTGATATTTCAGAGCCTACAACTCTCCAACAATGCATTGTGAAAATGAATGCTCACCGTAGATTTGTAGGGCTTTGTTTTCTCTTCAATTTGATATATTATTTCACTACTTAATGTTTTCCTTACTTAATTAATTTTAACAAGAACAGTTATTATTACATCAAATTTACTGGTATCAGCTATCTTCTATAGAAGGCAGTGGCAAGGCTGAGAATCGGCAACGCTGTTTTCCTACATTTATCCATTATAACGTCGACCTCACTTAAGAATGCAAGTTAACTTGAAGAAGGGTTTATATTGGTATAGTGGATTAAAGTTTATGTTTTTGTAGTTTCAAGTTTCCTTGAATTCAAGGAATAGACGTGACTATAGTGCGGTCCACGTTATAATGACAGTATTTGATCAACTTCGGTTTTGCTATCCTTGTCTATCATTCGACAAAGCCGGTGGTACTATCCTTTTCTAGGTCCACAACGATGACAATTATGTTTTTGACGTTGTAGAAATATAATTAATTAATGCAGAGAATTGGCATCGCTATTCTTCTATCTCTATCCACTGGCATTATAACGTGGACCACACTATAATGTAAACACAACAGGAATTGGACCTTAACCCTCTGTAACGGCACTGAGAAACTTACATATTAATCTAGAGTTCTTATCCTGGATTATTCAATCCATTCTAGATATATACAATATAAGATATATACAATATATATAGACATATATAACCATCCAATTGATGTAAAGAGCAACATTGTTACATCAAAGTAAAGTACTTGTTTGTACTTTGTTTCAAGTAAGTACTTGAAACTGAATAGCCTATCGAATTGCTCATGTGATCCAAACAATATTTTTCACATGAAATCTTGATTAACAGTAAGAACACAACAATGATTCATACAACATGTGATGATAACATTAGAACCACTCACGTTCTACCAAAATTTCTAATGAAATAAGAGGAAATTAATACCTGTAGGTTCGTTCCACACAATATCGGCCATGGTGCAATGAAAACTCAAACCCACTGAAGAATTATTACAAAAAATGTATCTTAAATTTTGACAACATAACCTCAGCTTTCACAGAATTGAACTAGACTACAAAAATAAAATTGATTTGATTTTATTGGTGATGCTGATGTGATTGTAAGATGCAAGGTTAGTACGTTACGTTCTTCAAGGTATCGATTAGTCGGAATAGTCGATTCATTTCTAATCGATGTCGTATAGCTTCGATTAATCCATTAGCTTCGAAGTATCGATCATTTCATACCGATTAATCGAGTATAGTGAGGTCCACGTTATAATGGCAGTTTTTGTTTAGCAATGGCATTGCTATCCTTGTCTATCATTCAACAAAGCAGTAGAGCTATCTCTTTCTCGCTTTGCTCTTTTCCCTGATTTATTATTTTGTAATTGTATTACTATGAATTTGTCAATTACCTATATTGAATAAAATCTATTTATTATTTATATTTATAGATCGGCTTTTAACATGAATAATATAATTAATTAACAATATATTTCATCTTAGTTATGATAATTCATTATGAAATTATTGGAAAATATAAGTTCTTGCTTAATCTATATCTATAAAAGGCTAAGCCCCGATAGACTGAAATCAAATCACGCCTAAAAGCTTGAAATCTTGCACAATTTTGTTCATGGTAGTCTCAAAACATCCACTAAGAAAGGATTTTCAGAAATTTGCCCCACTGAGGGAGCTGGGGCCCCCAAAAATTTTGTACCTTTTAACCGCTCATTTTACAGCTAAGTCATGAGGAACTTTTTTATTCAGCTACGAAAAAAATTAGATCCACGCAGAAAAATTCCGATTAGGAGCATAGGGGAGTTCAGGGGAGGCATTTTTCAAAAATTTTGATGTAAAATCACACTACAGCTCAAAATAATTGGCCTACAGACTTAAAACTTCGCACAACTAGTAGTTCTGTGAACAGTAGACCTCGCTCATGAATACAACTTTCAATCTAATGAGAAGGGCCAGTAAAGTAAGTACAGTATATTATTGTGAAGATTTAGCCATGTCATCTATTATTTTCTCCATTGAAAGTGTTAGAGACACTGTTTGCAGGGTTACCGGACTTATCAAGGAGGTACCTTTATATCGTCTCCATATTTACAACATAAACATGCATTACAACTTTTCTAATAACTAATTATGAAAAATCGGTCAACTGACGGAAAAATGGAATATGCAGTAGGCGATTTAGATGATGAATCAGACGATGGTGAGACGGAAAATGATTCTAAATAAGATGGATTTGTTGGTGACAATGACAGGAGGGTGCTAATGATGTTTTTCATGAAAAGTGGATTCAATGTTATGGCTTGATATGCCTATGCAGAATGTTAATGCTCACAAATCGATTTCCGATCTCATACCAAAAGGAAAACAAAAGACTTGACACTGTAGAGCGACACAAAAATGCATACAATACAATAACTATTGTACCTGATAAACTGAAAATTCAGTTAAAAATAACTTAACTGATAGTTGTGAAAAAAAGAAGTTTAAATATTGTCTACAACTGAAATAGTTGTTGATTTATTAGTTTATTAATTTAAACTAACATGGTGGTTGAGTCGGATAGACCGTGGTCTGTCACACTGCAGGACCCAGGTTCAATTCTCGTTCCTGCCAGTTTTTTTTCAGATAATACTAATATTGTTTTATCTTATTCTAATGATATATCATAATAAAATCAATTTTTATGATTAAATAGAATAATTGAATTGAATCATCTTATTATTATTATTATTAAATTGATTTAACAAATTAATTGGATAAATTATTTTCAAAAAATCTTTATTGTATTGGAGTTCAATAGGTACTGCAGTTGTAGAGAAAAAATTGTATGTGAAGGTATAAAGGTAAATTTTTTCCCTTTTTGTGTAGTTGAGAAGTTGATATTGTGGTAATTATTGACGTTAAATTAAAAAGACCAAGAAATTGTCAAAAAACCACAGATTTATTGATACTTAGAAATACCGGTTTCAGTAATTACACCATTGTCAATCTCTGATAAACTCTGATAATGACCGGATGGTCTTTCTCATTTAAAAGGTATGTATTTGATATGAAGGTACTCCTTGATAAGTCCAGTGTCCCTGGAAACAGTGTCTCTAGCACTTTCAATGGAGAAAATAATAGATGACATAACTAAATCTTCAAAATACTTACTGTACTTACTGTACTGAATCTTCACAATACTCACAGTACTAACTGTACTGAATCTTCACAATACTCACAGTACTTACTGTACTGGCCCTTCTCATTAGATTGGAAGTTGTATTCATGAGCGAGGTCTACTGGTCGCAGAACTACCAGTACTTTTATAATTGACCGAAGCAAAGCTGAGGTCTTAGTTTCCACTCGATCGGCTTTTGTCTGTTTGTTTGTTTGTATCACAGTTACTGTGAAATTTGTCTAAGCAAAAGAGTGGACTGTATAAAGGGGTGAATTTATAGGTTATGAAATTTAGTAAAGAAATCAGAGACTAACAAAATCCACATATAAATTTGAAAGGAGGAAAGATCCAATGTGCTTACATAATATGTATTGAATGAAAGCAAATTGGCATGTACAGCAAATAGTAACTCAGGATTGAAATTGAAATAAAAAATACCAAATGAAAGGTTGAATATAATCATAAATTCAATTAAAATTTTTATAGTGCAAATAATAACTGAGAGAGCTATGAGAAATTTAGAATAGTTGATGATTAAAACAAATTTAAACAACAGGCTTGATGAATGATGAAAGTTACTGAATATTACTGAAAAATTAATTTAATGCTCAAATTGAAAAAGTGCTCAAGTAACAAATACAAGAGTAATTAAAAATCGATGTAATTAAACTGATGTAATTAATGGTGTAATTAATTGAGTAATTAAACAAATGATGAACGATTACCATAGTTCTACAATGAATTTAGAATGGATAAACTGAACAAACAGTAGTCACAAAGTTAAGCTAATAATCGATACAAAGACAAGATCTGCAAAGGTGCAAGAATCAAGAGACTGAACTGACACAAAGGAAACTAGAAAGGTAAATAGAAATACACTATAAGTGGAATGCAAGTAAAAGAATGGTTCTAATTGCTTGTTTGAATTTAAATAATTACCAGATAAAGGAGTGATGTTTAAACACTTTCAATACTTTGAAATATTTAAAGATTGATTTACAATAAAACAATATGAATTTAAAATCATGAGATTAAATGGGTACTTTATAGATAACCAAAATAATTGAATGAGTTTGAGACTATTTAAACTTTTAGAAATCAAAACGAAAATACATTAATATGGGAATTAATAATTGAAAAACAAATAACAATTATTCAAAATGAAGGTTACTAATATTGTCAATTTTAAAAACGAAAAGGATACAATCATCAATGGAAGATGAAAGCTTAAAAAATTAATGGAAAACACGCAATTAGAAAGATTTACTGAAAATTGAGATAATATTGAATACAAGATTCACAAATAGATTGAGAAAAGTCTGGGAAGGTAGAGCAAATGTACTTTAATCAAAATATCAAATTTAGAAGAGATAACACAAGATCTATAACCAAAGTGGATATTTTGCTACAGTTGACGTGATGAGAATATCAAAAATGTTGAATATAGGACTTAGCTCAGAAAGTTTGAAGCAGCAGCAGGTGGAGACGAGCACCAGCATGTCCATGCAGGTGGTGCGGATCAGGATGAGAACCTCAGACCAAGATTCTGGAGACCAGCAGGAATCCAGGACGACTCTAGGCTGACAACAGTGAACCCCTCACTGTTATAAGAAACTGATGAAACTCTGAAGAAGACACTCCAAAGGCGATGGCGAGATTGAATCCAAACGTACAGTAGTAGCATTACCAGATTCAAGACGATGTGAAAGAAGAAATCGAATCTTCAATGAGTAGCATTGCAAAAGGTCCAAATTGCAAGCTAGATGCGAGATCCAAAACATAAGATGAATTTGGATTGAACACTGAATGAATGAAGAGGTTTCAACACTGATTAAAAGCTTCCTGTACACTGCAAGGTTGTGACGCACATGTAAACTTGGAACCAAGATAAATCAAAAACTAATGAATCAATTTTGAATCGGTGAATGGCGAGATGTGAGCACAGATTGATTTGTCGAAATCAATGCTAACAATGACCATACTTCCTAGAAATACTTGAAGTTTGAAGAAACAATTGGGACCTCGAAAAGTTAGTGCACCAGAGACAGGAAAAGCAGGAAGAACGAAGTTATGTTTTAGGCTCAGAAACAAAAAGGCAACCCAGGTAGCACAGAAACGTTGAAATAACGTTAGAAACACGTAATACCTTAACGTTGAAAAGACGTTTAAATTCAACGTTGAAAACACGAGAAAATGTCCGCCGTTTCCACATTATTTTCAACGTTGAATAATAGTTGAAAAAACATTGTAACAACCATTATTTTCAACTATAAATAGACGTTGAAAGCACGTCGTGACAACCATTATTTTCAACCATAAATAGACGTTGAAAGCACGTTGTGACAACCATTATTTTCAACTATAAATAGACGTTGAATTAGCCATACTTTTGAACCGGTACCTTATCAATTACATGGCAATATTTCTAAAATCATTTGAAAAGAGATGAAAATACGAAATCATATTTCCATTTATTTACATATGATTTCATGTAACAGAAATATTACCCTGCAATGCGGTACATTGGTAAGTTGACATTAAAAACATACAATAACAACCATATTCATCTCTTTTCTGTATAGGGCTACTTTTTATAGAAATAGAAAGGAAAATAAAAATCTCAGTATCCTTTTTGAATTATTTAATCACTATTATTAATCATTATTTAAATGATTCAAAAAGGATACTGAGATTTTTATTTTTCTTTCTATTTCCATATTACTTCAATTTTGATCCACAAAAATAGTATGATGAAAGGTTGTTTAAAGAACTAAGATGGTTACAACCAAATTACCATGGTAATTTAATATACTCTGCCAAGCTCAAAAACATTTTATGTCTGTAAGAAACATAAATTAAAACCATTATTTCAAGAATTCAGCAGTTGTTTAAAAATCTTGAATTTTTAGTATGATAATTTTATCTGTGGTGAGCAAAAATAGCTCAATTCTTTCTAGCAAATAATATAGATCATCTAAATTTTTACTTGACATTTATGCCAGGTTTAAACTATGCCAATTGGCAAAACAATAATAATTGTCAATTAGTTTTTATTTAGCTATGCCTAGATGATGGTTCTAGAATTAAAAGATTCAATTGATACTTTACACCAGCTATAAATTTCAGAAGACAATATTATTGTCTTGTCAATTGGCATCGTATAAACCCGCCTACATTTTAGTTTTCAGGTATGATGATAGTTTGTGATTTATGCAATAGAGAAACAAATATTTTATTACAGTGTTTCAATAGAAAGGGACTTTCAAAATAACTTTCCACTTTCATTTCATAATACTTTTTAATTACCGACGAAATTAGATTGTTTTTTTCTCCACTGAAAATACTCTGACTGTCGCATATTTTAGCCAATCCTTAATAGCGTCTTCAATTTGGGTCTCAATGCCCACAGTCGACCCACAAGATTTTTTGATAGAATCTGAAACATAAGGTAATATAAATTTTAATAAGAAATTCTATAATATGAAGGCAGATGAAATTTTGCCACCACATAGGAGTTATTATTTGATACAGATGTTGCATGGTTAAAAGGGAATTGCTTTTAACAACAAGTACAGAAATTTTTCTCAAGTGCACATCTAATAATGTGCGAGGTGATGACTGTTTTTTAGATAAAAATAGTCCATTACTATACAATAGTCAGACGAGAAAGTCACGCCAGCTGTTCGTTCAAACATTCAAAAGAACTAAGAATAAAGTAAGAATATTGGGTTTCCAAATTTTGTAGCATAGACGAATTTTAACTTGAAATACTCCTCTTTCATTAGGCCTATAGAAGTAAACAAATAAGGCTCTATATAAAATTTATTTTTTAGATTTATGAGTAAAATTTAATAGTTACTGTAGGTACATACTTAGTTTTATGAAAAAACAGTTGTATCCCGATATTTCAACCATTTTTTATTGGCCTACTAAATTTTGTAAACCTAGACCAAAAGTTTAAAATCACAATGAAATTAATCAAAAATATCCTTGACATATATGGGTTGTAAACATGCATAAATTAATTGAAAATTTAATTTTAAAACGAACAAGTTTAAGCTAAATTTCGTCACCATGGAATGATGATATTTGGAAAATGTTAATATTTATGAGCTGGCAGTGAGTTCGAACAACTAGGTACAGCAAACATGTCAATAGAGAGAAAAGCTTATTCAAACCACTAGAATAACTAAAATTATGGAAACCAGGTCACATCTCAATACTTACAAACGATAAGACGAAGTAACAAAATCACAAGCAAGTGACAAACTCAAAAAGACCAATTCAAGGAAGCCATGACAATAATATTTTTTTTAAATTTATAACATAAGAATGAAACACTACATAATGGATATAGATAATTTAAAATAAACATTCATCCTAATCCAATCCAGTATAAGATTCATTATGGATTTTGTAATTCTATTAATAATGAAATCAGTTGGGACTTTATTTTTAAACAAGTTACACTGATATTCAAACTGACGTCTACATACACTTAAGCTGGTAAAGTCAATATCAAATTGTAATGGATTGGAGGGATGCAAATTATATGGATTATTCCTTAAGTTGAATGTATCACTATTCCTATTAATGAATAATAATGATTCTTTTAACATATGTTTGCCTCACTGTAAGCACCTGGAATTCTTAAAAAAGAAGTCTACTAGGGTACAATCTTGGCCTGTATAATGCAGCTCTGATAAGGTGTTTCTGTAATGTGAATAATTTGTTCATATGGATATCATAAGCAGCCCCCCATATCTCAATTCCATATTGGAAAAGTGATTTGATTCAGTTTATAAAACTTATAAATTAGATATTTAAGCCATCTGCACATATATTCAATATGAGTATCCCATTTTATATGATCATCCATCATTATACCCAAGTATTTTAAGGATTCCACCTTTTCAATACAAGGGCGATCACAATACACATGATTTAACAAAGCGTGAGAATGCATTTGTAAAGACAAGGCTTGTACTGGTTGACCTATTTCAGTAGGAGAAAAAGTCATAAATTTAGTCTTCTTCAGGTTCATGGTGAGTACATGTCTATCAAACCATGATTTCACAATATTCTCAAGCCCTCATTTGCATTGTTATATACATCCCCCCATGACACACCAGAAAAAACAAGAGCCGTGTATGGCTCTATGAGGATTAATATATTATCAAATATCTTTTATGAAAAAATTTTATATAATAGTATAGATTATATTATAGGCTTAAGGGGAGGAAGGATATAATTCTGGCAGCCGGCCACTGAGCGCCCAGTTTAACATGGGGTGAAAAACTTATCAATCGATTACAAGCCTCATAGTAGTGCTTTCAAGAAATGGTTACATTCAAATCATGCAGATTTATAGAGGCTTTCATTTGATGTTAAAATCAACTCAATATGATAAGTGGTCAAGTTTTTATTTGTAAAAAATAACTGTTAAATTCCCATAAGAAAATCGTCAATTTGGTGAAAACAATAATGATGATTACTAAGTTGTTTTTTAATGGATAATGAAATTGAAAATTGCTCAATGAAGTTCAACATTTTCTTTGTGATTCCAATGTTTGAAACACGAAGATTTTATTTTTCGAAATTGTTAAAAAATAAATTTATAAATGCCTGCAAAAACTGCATTTAGCCGGCCTGCATGGTAGTTCTGGTGTTCTCCGAGGGAGGGTAGCACTAGAGAGAAGAGAGAGGGTATGAGAGGAGGAATATCACCTTCCTTTTCTACTCAGAAGGGCTGGTAGCAGGATAACAAGTTTGTATTTCTATACCTTCCACCCAAAATAGACCGATTAGTAGAAAAGACCTACTGAGAGAGAAAGAGAGAGAGAGAGAGAGAGAGAGGAGTGAGTTTGTGTGAGTGTGTTAGCGAGGGAGTAGAAAAACACTATTGTTCATTCACAAAACTTAGTAAGCTGGTTGAGGAATTTTGTCTTTCAAGTGACTTCGACTGTCTTCTGTCGCCTTGTCGACTAGGAATAGGAAATCATTAGTGTTTCGAATACGAGCAACAAGAAAGGACCAGTTTTGTGGTGTTCATTTGTGTCCTTGGTGAATAATTATAGTTTTTTCATTTTCATGTTATCAATTATGGGAAAGACTCGGAAATGCTTGTCAGCTCCAAGAAAAAGCGGCGATTGAATGATGCATTGAAAAAATACATGGAGGAGTATTGGATTAAATAAATTTATCATTATAAAATATATGTATGACTATTATTTCTATGTATGTATTGGCAACGCGACTTTTGTCTCCAAACATTTTGTAAAATATTGCACTTGATAAAAATCAAATTCAGTATGTTTACGGCGCAATTAAACTTTATCATCAATCAATAGAATCTCTTGATCAAAACAATTCGGCAATTCTTCAATGGATTTCGAAGCTTGAAAATATTTTTTTCCAAAACTAAACGTTTTAGTGTAGTGTTAAATATTATTATCATATTATTTTATATGAGTACAGTTATGAAAAATATAAGTACTGGAATTACTGATTTTTTAAAATGATTTCTCAATTACAACTGACAACTTCTCGATTTCAAATCGTATGCTCTCAAATTGAAATGATACTTCCTCAAATAGAATTCACTATTCTCAATTACAAGGGATGACTTCTCGAATACAATTGACAGTTCTCATTCACATCTGACATTTTCTCAAATACAAATGACTATTCTCAATTACAATTGATACTTCCTCAAAATACAGTTGGAAAAGGTGTAGACTGAGCTGAAGTGCTAATGAGAATGAGCATGGAGGGAGGAGAGTGCAAGATAAAATCGATAGTTGAATTGCATTTTTATATTCCTCCTATAATAAATTTATTTCCAGTTGGTATGACACCTGAGTACTCCTTTTCCTGATTCTTTGGAAGAATTTTGGAAGAGTATGCAAAATACCACAGACTAGTTGTCAATCAGTAGTGAAACACATGTTATATTCTGTGTTCAACTGTGAGTCAATGGCTTATGGGAGAGAGCATGAGGACATTGCTCGTCAAGTGGCTACTCATCTAGGGGTCACTATTGAAAAATGTGGTCTCTTCATTGACAATGAGCATTGTTTTCTTGGAGCGAGTCCAGACGGTCTTATAAATAGTGATGCTACAGTGGAAATAAAGTGTCCATCATCTGCGTGAGAACTAACACCAGACGATGCTATTAGAAATAAAAAAGTAACATTTTGGAGAGTTGAAAAGAATGGGGAAATAGGGGCCATGAATAAAAACCATGATTTTTATTACCAAGTCCAAGGGCAGCTGAGAGTGACAGGTCGGCAATTATGCTATTTTGTGCTGTGTACACCAAAAGGCATAAAAGTTGCAAATATTGCTAGAGATGCAATTTTTTGGGAAACAAAAATGTTTCCCAAATTGGAAAAATTCTATATGAACTGCCTTCTGCCAGAAATTGTAGATCCAAGGAATAGTAAATCTATGCCCATAAGGAACCCGCCCTACATTGAAAAGGAAATTGAAAAAGCAAATCAGAATAAACTCGAAAAAATTAAAAACAAAACTGAGTGAGTCAGTCCGTATGAAGTTTTTGTAAATATATGATAGTCTTTAAAATATAAATAGTCAATAAATATATAATAGTCAATAAATATATATTATTCAATAAATATATATTATTTAATAATTATATAATAGCCAATAAATGAATAAGTCGTTAAAATAGCTAACATCATTATTATGTTAGGTCTGTACAATGACCTTTTTTTTATCAGTATTATTTCTGAAATTCCTTTCAAAGTGGAATAAATATAGATTATAGTATTTCAATTTCTCTTTCAGGTATATATGGATTTATGGCTTACTAAAATGAATTATTTTGATAATATTAATCTATTTATCAATATCTATTTTTAATCGAGGACCCATTTATAGTTGGGCTATGTCTGAGTATTTCATAGTAATGTTGTCGGTCTTTCATATATTTTTATTCATCCATGTACGTACAGTACATATTTTTTAATTGATTATTTGTAAACTTATCATTAGGATATTGGAAATACTGTATAATATGGGCTTATCCTATTCTACTCTCATAGTTTTCTTGATACCCACTAGTTATCATCAATTATTCTCAGTCTACTTAGGAGTCAAATATGACTTACCCCCTGGAGTATTTACTTTTTTTTGTACTTCACGATGATTTTCAATAGTTATGTATGCTTGAGTGTGTGTTGTGTGTGTATGTTTAGCTCGCTATGCCTGTTGTGCTTGCCTTCTGCTCGCTGCTGGCGCGGTCCCGTCGCGACGTGTCGCAGTGGTCCCTGACAGTGCCTCCCCGGGCCGGCGCGCTCCATCATCTCAGGCGGCTTGTGATCTCTCTCAAGCTCTCTCACATTGCTCTGGCTTGCTGAAGGTAGCTCACGTAAATGCCCAGTCGCTTTTGTGTCACATTGATGAATTCAGATCAATTTTTGATTCCCAGTTGATTGATGTGATTCTTGTATCTGAAACTTGGCTGAAGCCACACATAAGTGATAAGAGTGTGGAATTGAATGGCTACGCGCTGTTCAGGAATGACCGTTTGAATAAGGGAGGTGGTGGAGTAGCGGTTTATGTGGGAACTCATCTACCTGTTTCTGTTTTACATGTGTCTGATAACTCAGTAGCAAATGTTTCTGAATTCATGTTTTTGGATGTATCTGTGAGTGGTGTGCATGTGCTTGTATGTGTTTGTTATAAAGCTCCTGATATTAGATCACTTGCTGAATTTGAGGTATCTATGTTGAATTTGATGACTCACTATAGACATGTCATTGTCATGGGTGACTTCAATACAAATCTACTCGATTTAGCTTCTGTAAATAGTACAAGTTTTATTTCAATGTTTAATAGCTGTAATATAACAATATTACCAATGCAGGCGACACACCATACAGCAACTGCAGAAACTTGGTTAGATGTGGTTGCTGTCACTGATGTAAATCTAGTTGCGAAACACGGTCAACTCCCGGCTCCTGGGCTCTCCAAGCATGACCTTGTGTTCTGTGCCTACAGACTGCACCCGCCGAAACCAAAGCAGGAGTTCATCACATATAGAAACTATAGGTGCCTGGATATAAGTGCTTTTATGTTTGATGCTGCCTCTATTCCTTGGCATGAAGTCATTCTCACAGATAATGTCGAGGAGATGGTCGACAGGTTGAACAGTTTTCTACTTCTCTTGTATGACAGGCATGCTCCTATGGTTACGAAAAGAGTAAATAAAAAGCCTGCACCCTGGTTCAGCCAGGAAATTCGTAGATTACAGAAGATGAGAGACGCTGTTCTCCGTAGAGCCAAACGCTCAAAATCTGTGGTGGATTGGGCGGAGTATAAGCGGCTTCGAAACAAAACCCAGCAGGAGATTAGAAATGCCAAGGTCAGGTTCTATTACCACTCTCTTTCTGGCAAGCAGCCTACTATAGTGTGTTTTAATTTACTTCGTACTTGGAGGGATACGGTGAGTAGCGAAAAAGTGGGATGCAGCTGCCGCGGTGTTGCCGTATTTACACGGTCATTCACGAGTGAGAATAATGAGTACTCTCTTATAAGCCTACAGACGGGGAAAGAAGAGGCGGTCAGTAGGTACTTTCCATCAAATCAATTTTGGGTACAAGAAAACTCTATAATAATAATGATGGTTCCTTGATCCATTCTGAGCTGTGATGTATTAAAACACTTTTTCTCTATGTATTTAACACAACATGCAGTCAAAAGATAAATTTTTACTGCATGTCGTGTTAAATACATAGAGAAAAAGTGTGTCTGTGATGAAGAATTAACTGATTTACAAAACACAAAGGGACACAATATGAGCCTACATAGTCGACATTACTTATTTTGACCTTAATGAGTATAAATAATATTCATAGCTGAAGTAGGCCTATACGTCTGTGAGACGTCTTAATAAGACGTCTCACATAATATGTGAGTATTTCCCTTCAACCACGGAGTAATGAAGAGATTAATAAGTAATAGTTTGTGAGTCAAGAGATGAAATTTAATAAAAAAAATGCATTTGCTAATGCTAATTAAGTAAGTAATGCTAAGTAATGAGCAATAAGCACTTCTTTATTCCGTGCTTCTATGTAACTTACTATAAAAACTAGTGAGACCCTGGGCTGAAGTACTCGCTCGTGAGCTATATCAATCTGATTTTAAAATCTGCAGCTTGTTGGCTATTCTGAGAAAGATTTTTAAAAACCTATAGAAAATGTTAAACCTATAGAATAAGGAGGTGTTTTAGCTGGCTGAACACTAGAGTGACCTCTCTTTCTCCTAGCTTCTCCACTTTCCATCACAGATAAATATATTGAATACACAATAAAATGATTGTACACTTTAAAAATTTTAGTTGTAACTTATATTTAAAAAAACACACTCACGCACACTGTACAATCAAAAGACACACTCACAACTCTATAAATCTAATAATAATGATTATTTTATGCAGAACACTGACCATACGCAAGACAAACGCAGAGCAAACCTTCTCTGGCTAAGTTATGGTTCAGAATGCATGTGTGCGATACTGTGCGTGTGGGTGAAACAATCTGGCATCTATGCCTGTTGCCATGACTACCGCGTGGTTCTATTCCCGTTCCAATTGGCTGAACTGGTTTGTCAGCTCCCACCTGGTTTAGTTCGCCCCTCCAGGCAAAGTATGAAGAAGTTTTAAACAAACTATAGAACGGTATGGTCGAAATTGAAAAACTTGGGTATTGGAAAATCACATGTTCATCATAATAAACCTTTCAATTTGGATGATATCAATGATAACTTTACTGATAATCCTGTTGACCTGTCTGGTGCTCATGACCACTTGAACAGGCTAAGAGCGGCGCCTCATGTAGCTCCTGCTCAGCAGCTCTCCTTTTCTCCTGTGACTGAAGCTGATGTAATGAGGATAATCATGGGAATGACAAGCAATGCAGTTGGAGTTGATTGCATACCTATCAAATTCATCAAAGATACTCTTCCCTTCACCTTGCCTATTCTTACGATAATTTTCAATAAATCTTTGGAATCGTCCTTTTTCCCCTCAATTTGGAAATCAGCCTTAGTCTCACCTCTGCCCAAATGCTCTTCAGTTAAATCATTATCAGATCTGAGGCCTATCAGTATTCTCCCAGCTCTGTCTAAATGTCTCGAGAAACTTGTTCATCAGCAGTTTTCTGTTTTTCTAGAACGTTTCCATCTTCTGTCTACCTTTCAGTCTGGGTTCCGAACACGTCACAGTACGACCACTGCTCTGCTCAAAGTTACTGAGGATATCAGGTCAGCTATGGATAGTAGTCAGGGTACTATTCTGACACTATTCGATTTTTCAAAGGCGTTCGACTGTGTTCATCATCCACTCCTCCTTCTGAAATTAAGAAATCTTGGTTTTGGAGAGGGTTGTGTAAAATGGATCGAGTCCTACTTGTTGAATCGCCAACAGTGTGTCAGGGCCAATAATGAGGTCTCTTCATGGAGAAATGTAACCCGAGGAGTCCCCCAAGGCTCTGTTCTTGGGCCTCTTATGTTCTCTCTCTACATCGATGACATCGCAAAATGCATAAAACACTGCAAATTTCATCTGTATGCTGATGATCTTCAGATCTATAAACATTTTTCTGCAGGTGAGTCTGGGCATATAATCATGCATTGAGATTGAATGAAGGTAAGACACAGAGTATCATTGTGACTCATAACCGATTCAGAGCTCAGAATGTTCCAAGGTTGAGGTTGAATGGCATTGAGTTGGAGTATTCTGAGAGTGTTAAAAACCTTGGTCTTGTTATCTCTAAAACACTCTCATGGCTCAATCAGGTTGAGATTGTTTGTAAGAGGGTGTTTGCTTGCATCCATAGCTTGAAACGATTTGCCCTGTTTCTTCCACTCAACATCAAGATCATGCTGGTCAAGACTCTTGTGCTGCCTCACTTCAGCTACTGCGACACTGTCATGAACGACATGACTGTTGAGCTCTCTAACCGACTGCAGCGTACACAGAATTATTGTATTTGATTTATTTTCAATGCTAGACGATTTGATCATGTTACACCTTTTTATGTACAACTATCTCTCCTAAAATTGAATGATCTTCGTACTTGGCACATATTGACTCTGCTTCACTCAATAATCAAAACCAAATCTCCATCTTATCTGTCTGAGAGCTTCAGATTCCTGTCTGAGATCGGTGAACGTGCAACAAGGCATGGCAACTTGCTGCTAGCTTATCCCATTCATAGAACGACGACTTTTGAGAGATCATTCACTGTCACTGGTTGTAGGCTGTGGAATAATCTTCCTGCTTCTGTCTGGGCCATTGATGGGCGTGCTCGCTTTGGGGTGGAGGTCAAGCGGATTTTGTTGGCGGGTCTGCGGGGGTAGTGTGTGGTTGGCGCTTGGAACTGGTCTGGTGGGCTGTGTGAATGTTGTATGAATGATTATATTAATAATTCCTTTTTTTTTACTATTGTTTCTTGAATTATATCATTGATTTTTTTTTTAGTATAAATGCAGATTGACTGTTTTGTTCCAACTATGTTTCTATTTTGTAGCTATATTATTTAATGTATTTTTATTTATATATTAAGTTACACTGTATTTTTTTTCAATTGCATTTGTTATGTTGAGGTTGAGTGGTAGAGAGGACTTAAAAGTCCTAACTCCGCCTAATAAAGAATTTTTTCATTTCATTTCATTTCATTTCATTTCAATGACAAAACAATTATTTTTTCAATTTGGAAGTTCAATTGCATTAGCTTCACAAACCATTTCAAAAAGATGTATTTCCACTTTATTAGGTACCTACGGTAATTTCTAACTTATATATTAGTTAATGTTTGAAATTTGTAAATATTTAATCTTGATTTATGAAATCATTAAATGATGCTTGTAATATTACATTTTTTCTCGATTGGAATCGAATCTTCAATTCGAGATCTATAAAACTTTATAGTAAATATCAGAGTAATCGATATACAGACAACTTTTTGACTGAGAATTTATCGTAAATGATTGTGTTGCATGTTCCATGGTGTCACCGAGGCTGAGTTGACAGAATTAACAGATAAATGGATTATTTAAATGGAGATGATATATAAATTTAAAATAACAGTTTCAAAATAAAGTTTTATTGAGAACAAATGTAAAATGTGAATTCTAAACTTGTAATTTATAATTTTTTGGTGACATGTCCATGAAGTCATCACTGGTTTGAGGTGTCTTTTGCTCTTTGCGAGGAGGCTTCCTTCTTCTCTAAAAATGATGGCTGGTTGTGTGTTCTAATTTTGTGCTCTCTGAATATTTTTCTGTTTAAGTGAATTTTTAATGTTTTAAATTGAGTTTCGAACAGTTTATAGTGTTCTAATTTTTGTCTATAATTATTTCTTGTGTTTAAAAGCCTATAGCCATTGTTTTTTCAACTACATAAGTGGATAAGTATTTAGCTCGTAATGATTTTAGATGCTTAAGTGTGTAAAGTATTGTTCTTTGTGGATTTGTGTAATATATTGCCAAAATTCTTCTGAAGATTATAAGTTGGTTTGCTCTGAAAACTGGATTTCTCATTCATAGGCGATAGATCCATTCATAGTTTATCAAGTATCTATTACCTTGGAGCCGATAACTTTCCTTAAGTTTATAGGTGAAAAATAGCTATCCAACCGATTTAGGAGAAATTGGTAGCATGGCAAATGTTACCCCTGTGGTGGGACCGAATTACAAAATAAATATGTCCCAAATGGTACACCATGAAATCCCTGGTTATAAAAAATTATTGGTAGGATAGATGTCTTGATAGGTTATGAATGGTATACTGCTGAATGGGAGGTCAGTTCTGGAGTGGTCAAGTTTCAATGAATAGATATCAGTGCATATTACAAAATGGCAAACATTAAAAATAATCTGAATCTTATAGCATTCTTAACACAAAAGTTTGATGAGCAAAATGCTAAGATTGATAATTTGAAACAAGATCAAAGTGCTAGGTTTGATGATATGAAGCAAGAATTTGCTAGCATTAGATTAGAGCAGGTTAGTATAAACCTTCTATAAAAAGATGCACATGAGACATTGATTGATAGTCATGAAAATGAAAACAAATTGAAGCAGGATGATAGTAGTGTTGAGATACAAGATCAATTAGTTCAAGTTTCAGATAATGTAGGCCTAGTTACTGTTATTGAAAAAGTAAATCGTAGTGAGATAGTAGAATTGAGTAATGTAGTAGGTAGGGAATTGTCTTTATTGAAAGTCAACAGTAAAGAAAGTAGTATTGCCAAATTGATAGTTAGGAAAACAGTAAGTAAAGTGAATGTTTACATGAGACAGGTTTCTGTAGAGGTTAGGAACAATGTAAACAAAATGAATCTTGCTTTGAATCAAGTTGATGAATTCAACTTTCAACTGAAAATTGAAAAGGTGTATGCAAAGCATTATTTAGTAAACATGACTAACTTTTGTAAGCAAAACGGCTTTGTTGAAACAAATGAACCCATGAATAAAATCATGTTCTTGAAGAAAACAAAGCACAAAGTCACCATTGATGTGTTAGTATTCAAAGGTTGTTTCAAGTTGCTTATTTACAAGATGACTGTGAATCACATGATGAAAGGGTATTCCCCAGCACACAATGATTAGGAATCCTGTGTTATGCCGGGATTCAGAATAGCATAATCGCTACGCAGTGAATGGTAAGAGTCCATAATTGTGTCTTTTTTCTTTCCTGTAGCCTATTTTTCCTTGCCCTTAATCTTTTCAAATTTCGATTTTTTCCTGTCTTTGTGTAATGTTCAGTAAAATTCTTCTATGATGCATATCTTAACCAATCTTGTCCATAGTCATTTAAATTTGTATTTTTCTGAAATAATTTTGGAAGTTAAAATAGTAGCTTATTTTCCTAATCTTTAAATTGTTGATAAAACTTAACTTTTCTAGAATCTATCCATTGTAGTGTAAAGAATTGTGTGCTTGTGATATATTTTTTCATCATGTATCACTTATGTAAAGTGTATCAATTTTGTGTATATTGTTTTAGGGAACTTATTACCCATTTTTCTTTTTCTCTTATTTGTATTTTTTAGGGAACTTATTTACCCATTATCCATCTTGATCATCTTTGTATTGTAATATTGAAATGTTTGTACTTATTATACAGTTTTCAAATTCTGAAATTATTTAAAAAATAAATGGTTCAATTTAGAACATGCTGAAATTCAATCTTATGTATAAATTCTTTTGTTATAATAATAAAACTTCAAAATTTGAAAGTATTAATGAATTGTGTCACCATATATATGAGATGTATTAATGAAAGTTAACTTGAATAATAATGTTTCCATTAAATAAAAATGTCTTGTCATATTATTAATTGAAATGAGTTAAAGGTTAAAATTTCACTAAAATTTTTGTAATTGATGTCTTTTTCTAAATTTTTAAAAAACTGTTTATTCTATAAATTTTGATATGATTGATTATCGTTTGAAATGGATGCTGGAGTGTATGTAGAATTTCTAGTGGGGTTTGTTGATTAGAATTTTGCTGGTATGTGATTGTTTCTTGAGATGGAAACCCATTATTGCCTAAAGAAGGAATAACAGAGGTTATGACTTAGAGAGGCAGTAATGAGATAATATTTTTTTGTGTTGATTAATAATGTTGATTGCCATAGATGCAAAATAATGATTAATAATGTTGATTGCCATAGATGCAGATTACTTATGAATATTGATTGCCTTTGAAGCAAAATATTATTGATGTTTTGAATGATTTCTTGTTTAATGATTGATATAAAAGTTTTGTCATGAAATGTAGTTTGTGTTTAGAACATTGAAAAGTCGAAATAAACTATAGTATCCAACAAACGATGATTAATAATATTGAATAGTTTGCTTTTCATAAAATATTTGAACAGTGAATAAATGAAAATGAAATTATTTTTTCTATTAAAATTTTGTAATTGATGTCTCCAAATTTCACAATATATCCATTGCTGACTGTATAATAAGATGTTAACAAATTTCATTTTATATTGATTATATACTTGGAAATAATTTTCATGTGTATTAGATTGTATTGATAGCCTAATCAAAATTTTCTTTTTAGTTTATAAGCATTTTAAGATAACAGGTACAGCATGGACATTAGCATTGAAATAATTATCACGTGAATCTCGAAATCGGCAACAAGTGAATGCCATGAAGAGTGTTAAGAACATTTGGGTGATTTTCGAACTAGTGTGACTCATCAATTGAATATCTACACCAATATCTACGCTGATGCCTACAACAATACCAACGCCAATATCTACACTAATATCTACACCAATAACTACGCCAATATCTGCTCTGATGTCAATATCTACACCAATAACTACACCAATATCTACGCTGATGCCTACACCAATACCAACGCCAATAACTACGCCAATATCTACACTGATGCCTATGCCAATATCAACGCCAATATCTGCTCTGATGTCAATGTCAACGCCAATATCTACGCCAATAACTATGCCGATGCCTGTGCTGATGCCTATATCTACGCCGATGCCTGCGCCGATGCCAATGCCTGCGCCAATGTTGATGCCAATGCCTACGACAATGCCAATGCCAATGCCGACACCAAAGCATATGCCAATGACAATGCCAACGCTTTTTGCTGACCATGTATCTCAAACTTTAACACTACCACATTACCTGGAGGTAATTGCCATCCATATTCACGTTTGCAACTTTAAATTCAGAATAACAGTCACAGTATCATGAAAGAATTGATTCAAAAAAAAATCCTCTCCTAAATTATTCCTGTATGCAGAACTCTAAACCTTGAAAGCTGATAATATCAAAAAACCAAACCTTACCTAAATTAATCCTCACCAAAATTAATCCTGTATGCAGCGTCTATCTCTTTTCCGAAAAACAAATTACATTGTCATTTCAAGCCTGAAATGTACATTGTATAATTACAAATATGATACAAAATTTACATGACTCTGTATCAAGTTTGGTATGCAGCCATCTACTACAAGCATGAGGTAATGCTAACTGAGATGTCACCTGTATCGAGTTTGGTATGCAGCCGTCTACTACAAGCATGAGGCAATGCTAACTGAGATGTCACCTGTATCGAGTTTGGTATGCATCAGTCGACTACAAATATCAGCCCAACACTACGAGTATTCGGATCACACTGACGTCATCACACTGGAGTCACACTTAACTGAAAATCATACTGAGTGCCTTAATGGACTGTTTTCCAAAATTTGCATCGATAAAATCGACTGCATCAATAGTGAAAGAAATGAACATTTTTTGATTTATTGAAATTTTATGTGAAAATTAAATGTAACAATTCATCAATTCATAAAAAAAAATAATAATAATAATACATTTTTTATTCATCATACTAATTTTTTTTTTGCAATAAAAATGGAATTTTTCTATCTATTAAATTTATGTGCAATTTCAAAAAACTATTCTTTATATATTAAACTTTCTGTTTAGATATTTTCCTTTAAATTATAAAGCTAAATCAAAAGTAATTTTGATA
The DNA here is from genome assembly GCF_014356525.2 of Nilaparvata lugens. Classification (NCBI taxonomy): domain Eukaryota; kingdom Metazoa; phylum Arthropoda; class Insecta; order Hemiptera; family Delphacidae; genus Nilaparvata; species Nilaparvata lugens. The sequence goes on along the minus strand of NC_052518.1, from coordinate 23,696,398 downwards.
CTCTATACTTTGAAATATTGTTTGGAAACATATAACAAATGCTATTGATGAATTTTTATAATAATTTTCAATATTATAGGACAACATGTAATGTTTTTCTAGAAAAAATTGTTACTGTTCTCGAATTTACAATTCAACAATTTCCATTTGGCTCAATGTAATTTTTTCTTTAAATTTTCAAACAGTAAAATTTTTTATGTCAAGAGGGGGGTATTTGTAATATTACATTTTTTCTGGATTGGAATCGAATCTTCAATTCGAGATCTATAAAACTTTATAGTAAATATCAGAGTAATCGATATACAGACAACTTTTTGACTGAGAATTTATCATAAATGATTGTGTTGCATGTTCCATGGTGTCACCGAGGCTGAGTTGACAGAATTAACAGATAAATGGATTATTTAAATAGAGATGATATATAAATTTAAAATAACAGTTTCAAAATAAAGTTTTATTGAGAACAAATGTAAAATGTGAATTCTAAACTTGTAATTTATAATTTTTTGGTGACGTGTCCGTGAAGTCGTCACTGGTTTGAGGTGTCTGTTGCTCTTTGCGAGGAGGCTTCCTTCTTCTCTAAAAATGATGGCTGGTTGTGTGTTCTAATTTTGTGCTCTCTGAATATTTTTCTGTTTAAGTGAATTTTTAATGTTTTAAATTGAGTTTCGAACAGTTTATAGTGTTCTAATTTTTGTCTATAATTATTTCTTGTGTTTACAAGCCTATAGCCATTGTTTTTTCAACTACATAAGTGGATAAGTATTTAGCTCGTAATGATTTTAGATGCTTAAGTGTGTAAAGTATTGTTCTTTGTGGATTTGTGTAATATATTGCCAAAATTCTTCTGAAGATTATAAGTTGGTTTGCTCTGAAAACTGGATTTCTCATTCATAGGCGATAGATCCATTCATAGTTTATCAAGAATCTATTACGTTGGAGCCGATAACTTTCCTTAAGTTAATAGGTGAAAAATAGCTATCCAACCGATTCAGGAGAAATTGGTAGCACGGCATGCTGTTATTAAATTATGATTAATCTGTATAGTGAAATATATAGAGACTGTATTAGTGAGTATAGTGAAACTGTTTTACTTGTTTTATTCCTCTTCCTATACCACCCTTACTTTGATTATAACAAAGGCTACCAGAATAAAAATAATGACATTTAGTGGCAGGACTACAATAATAGGTGCTAACTGCGTTAATTCAAAGAAGTTTGTGGCTGTGCAAATAAATATAGTAGACTATACCTAGTTATAACATCAGGTCCCGCAGATAGAAACTCACTAGTACCGTAATATACATCATAATATTACATTATGTCTAGCTGTCAGGCTTGCTTCGCTCGCCATATCTGTCCAGGGGATATGGACCCCCGACAACTGGATCGTCCAAAAATGAGATCAGAAGGCTCGCTTCGCTCGCCTGCATTTTTCATTCGAGCATGCTTTATTCCATTAGAAAGTCAAAGTACTGAGAAAACGCAGAAAAGCTGAGAAAAACGTTGGAAAAACGCTGATTTTGGGCGTATCTTTGATGAAATATTAAAGTCACCTAATCACAAAATTTTTAGACCTTTAACTACACCTCTGTACCAAATTTGAACATTTTCTGTCTATTTCTTTATGAAAGAACAGAGAAAACAAAAAAAAAACGCTAATTTTGGGCGTATCTTTGGCGTTATTTCAAATTCCTTCTAACACAACATTATTACACCCTAGCTTAGCTGATTCTGTACTGAATTTGAACAATTTCTGTTCATTTGTTCTCGATAAATCTGAGAAAAAGCAAAAAAAAAATGCTGGAAAAACGCTAATTTTGGGCGTATCTTTGACGTTATTGCAAATTCCTCCTAACACAACATTATTACACCCTAGCTGAGCTTCTGTACTAAATTTGAACATTTTCTGTTCATTTGTAATCGATAAAGCTGAGAAAACGCTAAAAAAAAACGCTGGAAAAACGCAGATTTTTGGCCTATCTTTGGAAATTTTTCCATATCCGTTCTTAGTGCGCCTCTAAAGGGCCAACTGAACATACGCTACCAAATTTGAACGTTTTTATGGTCCGGTAGATTTTAAGTTCTGCGAGTGAGTCAGTCAGTCATTGAGTGCCATTTTGCTTTTATATATATAGATATATTTACCATATTTTTATGTTTATTTTAGTTGTGGACCTACTATTATGAATATCTACTAAATTGCACAGACATATGTTTGATCGAGAATGAGCGCTTTTACTTTTATATTAATCCAGCGCACATGATGTGACTGTTAACTATACAGTTGTGCGCGCAATTGTTTAGTAGGCCTAACCTTGGCAATGCATTAAAGATTGAAGGTAGGTTGGTAGGTGAGCGTTTTTTAGGGCCGTTTGCATAGTGCATTAAAGCTGCGTTTACACCAAAGTTATTAACAAAATGTTAATAGCTTATTAATCCTCATAGATTCTATTACATTGAACATAACTTATCATACACCATGATGAACATATGTGTTTGTTATGTGTTGGTAGGTGAGCGTTTTTTAGGGCCGTTTGCATAGTGCATTAAAGCTGCGTTTACACCAAAGTTATTAACAAAATGTTAATAGCTTATTAATCCTCATAGATTCTATTACATTGAACATAACTTATCATACACCATGATGAACATATGTGTTTGTCAAGTTCCGTTCAATCAAATAAAATAAGGATTAATTTTTTAAAACTTTGTACAGTTATTAACTTTGGTGTGAACCGCCCAGCAGCTTAATACTAGTAAATCTCAAGCTGAAATCAAATCTGATTTTTTGTTTTAAAAGTAGGTAGGTAGGTACTATTTTTCATTTATTGTATGCTAAATTTGTATTATAAAAAATATTATTTGCTAAAATTGTCTATAAATTCTTCATCATTGCTATTGTTTTATTTTTTCCGTTCTTATAATATGTAGTTATTTACTCTCTTATATTAAATATAGGAGTATAGAGTATAGTTAGGTACCTATACTTAAGTTGCAAAACGAATGAGAAACAGTTTCACGAAATATTGTGATAATGGTTGATTTATTATTATTTGCCATCTAATAGGATAAACGGTAATATTAGCGATCTATAATTTTTTTTTTATTTTTCCCGTTCTCATAATATGTAGTTATTTATTATCTTATATTAAATATAGGAGTATAGAGTATAGTTAGGTAGGTACCTATACTCAAGTTGCAAAACGAATGAGAAACAGTTTCACGAAATATTGTGATAATGGTTAACTTATTATTATTTGCCATCTAATAAAATATACAGTAATATTAGCGATCTATAATTTTTGTTTTATTCTCTCCATTCTTATAATATGTAGTTATTTATTATCTTATATTAAATATAGGAGTATAGAGTATAGTTAGTACCTATAGGTACTTAAGTTGCAAAACGAATGGAAACAGTTTCACGAAATATTGTGATAACAGTTGATTTATTATTATATGCCATCTAATAAAATATATGGTAATATTAGCGTTCTATAATAAATGTTTTATTTTCCATATCCTAAATACATGGTAATAGGAAAATATTGTAAAAATGAGATTCATTTGCTAATAGAATGGATCAAAATCTGTAGTGAGGTAGGTTCACTAAATTAGATGTTTGGTCGAGTTAAAAATAATGTTCAATGAACAAATCATTGTATCATATGGTAATGGAAATGACGAAAAGTTGAAAAAAAATTATATTGAAATCCATCAAGTATGTCAAAAGATATAACACAATGAAAGTCGATGTTTTCCCATATAAGTCTGTCTGGGCGCCTGACTTCTTGCCCGATATTCAATGGCGACGAGAAATGAAGGAGGCATCATGCTTCCAAACGCTTGAAGGTATAGCTTAGTCATCTAACTATATAATATCAATGGTACAACCAATTTTCTGCCTTATCAAAGGCTTTACGATATCGATAAAGAATGTATCGATAAAAGAATCTCAATATATTGCCACATTCCTGAGGTGACCGTATTTCTTGTGTCAAGAGGCGACAAATGCGGTCGATTTTCATTTTTACAACTCCCGACAAATGCGGTCGATTTTAATTTTTGCAACTCCCGACAAATGCGGTCAGTGACAAAGTGGGTCACATTCCTGAGGTGACCGCATTGTCGTGTCAAGAGGAGCAGATTCTCTTTGTCTCAGAAACAGAGTAACGGCCAGCAACAGTCACAGTTATCACATAGTTATTCAAAAGTATTCTTTGAGTATCTATAGTGAGGTCCACGTTATAAAGGTAGTGTATGATTTGCAATGGTATTGCTATCCTTGTCTATCAGTCAACAAATTAATTAGGTTTCAAAGGTGAAAGGATAGGTTAGGGGGTTAGGATTTTGCTTTGAACCTCATGTTTGTGAACATGTTCATGAAATGAACCATATGTTTATGTTTTGTTCTGAAGATGACAAATAAATCCAAAGTATTAAATGTGAAAGGGTCAGGGGTTAGGTTTTATTTAGGTTATATTTAATAATGTTTTATTAGGATAGGTTAGGTTTTTGCTTTGAAATTGCAATATGCTAGAAGGGGCTAGGGTCAGTTATGTTTTTTGATGTTTCAAAGGTGAAAGGAATAGGTTAGGGGGTTGGGATTTTGCTTTGAAATCCAAATTATTTAATGTGAGAACATTAGGGGTTAGTGGTTAGGTTTTTTTGGGTTATATTTCATAATGTTCCATAAGGTTAGGTTAGGTTTTTGCTTTGAAATTGCAATATGCTAGAAAGGGCCAGGATCCAGGTAGAATTATCCTTTTTGATATTTCAAAGATGAAAAGATAGGTCAGGGGGTTAGGATTTTGCTTTGAAATTGCAATATGCTGGAAGGGGTTAGATGTTTTTTACCAAAAGTTATGTTCATTGATGTTTTAAATGTAAAAGGGGTGGTTAGAGGGTTAGGTTTTTGCTTTGAAACGACAATATGCTGACTTATCTATAGTGTTTTTTTAACATCACTTAAATAACAAACGTTATATTTCATTAATTATATTCTTCAAAAGTACTCTTTCTTTTATTTAATATAATGATAATATATTGATTATTATATTGAATTCAATGATAAATCATCATTAGATAATAATATCATCATCAAAAATAGAATGACGATTGGCTCCAGTTACAGTGCTCGGTAACCATCATCACAAAGAACGTTACATTCAAAGAGCTGACTGAATGGAACGGGAAAAAACCGTTACTAACGCATGCGCGATACGGTGCTGACTGAGACCAAGAGTGGTTTGTGTCAAGAGGCGACAAATGCGGTCGATTTTCATTTCTGCACCTCCCGACAAATGCGGTCAGCTACGGGTGGGTCACATTCCTGAGGTGACCGCATTTGTAGTTTCATGAGGCGACAGATGCGGTCGAAAAAAATGACCCACTTTGTCGTCGACCCAGTTTTGTGTATACCTTGTGATCATAATTAATATCCTAACCTAAAAGTAAAATGGCGTGATCGTGAAGTCTTCAATGTTATCATTCATGTTTACATTGCAGATTCTACATTCGTAAATTTTGTACGTTGATCCTGTGGTTTTGAATATTTTGTTATCTTATTGTGTTCATAATGGAAGAGGAAGATAGGCCTAGGTCGAATATTCTTAAGAAGGTTTTTTCTACATATATGCCACTCACTGCAGAAAAAGTTACAGTGAGTGATAAAACATTTCTACCATCACTTGAATGGAAAAATGAGCAAGTGGCAAACTTTTCATATCTTCGTAATGCTCTTGCAATTAGAAGAGAAGCTGAGAAAACGTATGGTACAAATGTGAAAGAAGTTTTACCAGCAAAATACAGTGAAGAAGCTTGGTTTAAAATATGTATTGAAGAACCTATTAAACCAAAAAAATTTCAACATCATTCTGGAATCGGTAAACATTGTTATAAAAAACCATCAGTGCCCCTTCTTTTGTCTATGTCTCAAGACACTCTTCTCAGTCTTCTGGAAAATTTTGTCATGTGGATAGATGAAGGACATACGTCTGTTCAGTTGAGTGGAAAATGGATCTACAGTATATTTGTGTGTTTGGAAGTTCCATTGCTTCCAGAAGTGTGTTCCTCTTTGCGCGAACTATGTAAGTTGGCTGCTAAAGAAAGGTCAATACTAGAAGAATATGAAAATCGGACTGTGAATACACTCAATCTCATCATTTGTTTAGTCGGACACTACTTTTCACAGACCGACCTAGCCGATTGACTCATCACTTCAAACATTTTTCCAACAGGTTTTTATTCATAAGTGAGTTTTTTCAATCATTTTTCTAATAGTTCTTTATTCATAAGTGAGTTAGTAGGCTACAGTATGATATTTTAGGTACTTTTATGTGAGTTTTGATTAACTTACCGTATTTACTTCAAATTTAGTTTTTGATAAAATAAAATTACTTTTTTGAATGGAAAGTGCATACATCATATTTATGATCCTGTCCATTAAAGCAGGCCCATAGACAGGGTATGGCAGGTAAAGCTGGATTTGGGGGAACCGGCCTCCCAGGGGGGCCCGGCAGCCAGGTGTCAATGAAAAAAGTATTTCTGTTTGTAACTGTGTAAGAAATTTTCAAATTTATTCATTTCCATCTTCATACAACATGCACGATACAGTATAATAAAAATTAACTATTCTAATACACAGCATGAACCATTTAATGAAAATGAAAATTTCCCCCAGCAAAAGTAAAACTTGCTCGCTGGTGGGAGTCCATCCTAGAACTAAAATTAATAATTATTGAATACTAGGAAAAATAAAAAGGAAAAAACATAAGTTCAGGAAAACCTAGAAATACCATATTCAATACAGAAAGAAAAGAGAATACTCATTAGAAAAGAAAAACAAAAGTTGCTATGAAATATCTTTGACTAGAGTAATTCATCAAAAACCAGATTAAAACAATATTCATACATAATATAATATCATTTGATAAATTGTGACACAATAGAAATACCAGAATATTGTAATCTGTTATAGTTATCTTATTCACTTAAGGTATTGACAGGAACCCTAATTCTTGGAAAAAATTATCACATATCCATTTATTTAATATTTTACTATTTTGACAATGAGCAATTGACAACAATGACAATTGTTCAGTTACCATGTTGATTAACTTGGAGCTAACATAAATAAGCTGTCTCGAAATATACTCAGGTTGCTGTGATATACTTTGTATTTTCTCACAATGTTAGGTCTGAATGAATAAGATGGCCAGTCAGATTCCTCTAAGTTCTGTGTATAGTGATTAATGTATTTTATCAGCCAAAGTTATTAACAACATGTTTATTTTTCCGTCCTTATAGATTCTATTAGATTGAACATAACTTATCATGCACATTGTAATATTACATTTTTTCTCGATTGGAATTGAATCTTCAATTCGAGATCTATAAAACCTGATAGTAAATATCAGAGTAATTGATATGCAGACAACTTTTTAACTGAGAATTTATTGTAAATAATTGTGTTGCATTCCATGGTATCACTGAAACAGAGAAACAGAATTAATAGATTATTTAAATATAGATGATATATAAATTTAAAATAACAGTTTCGAAATAAAGTTTTATTGAGAACAAATATAAAATGTAAATTCTAAACTTGTAATTTATAATTTTTTGGAATTTAATATCAATGATGTGTCCATAACATTGACACTGATTTTGAGGTGTGGTCTTTGTTCTGTACTTTGTGCTTCTTCTTCTCTAAAAATGATGGCTGGCTATGTGTTCTAATTTTGTGCTCTCTGAATATTTTTCTGTTTAATTGAATTTTTAATGTTTTAAATTGAGTTTTGAACAGTTGTATGGTGTTCTAAGTTTGTGTATTTTGATTTGTGTATCTACAAGCCTATAGCCATTGTTTTCAACTATATAAACTGGATAAGTATTTTAGCTTGTAATGATGCTAGGATGTTTAAGTGTGTATGGTATTGTTTTGTGGATTTGTGTTGTATATTGCCAAAATTCTTCTGAAGATTATAAGTTGGTTTGCTCTGAAAACTGGATTTCTCATTCATAGGCAATAGATCCATTCATAGTTTATCAAGAATCTACCACTTTGGAGCCGATAACTTCCTGTAGGTTAATAGGTGTGAAATGCTATCCAACCTATTTAGGAGAAATTGGTAGCATGGCAACATGAACACAAATTATCATGTAAACGCCCATTGTGTGGTACATAATTTTAAAGGCTTTTTAAACCAAGAAAGATGACATTAATTAAAATGGTCTATGATACTTTTATCCAAAATGGTGGCTGATTAAAGTTTTAGTTTTTAAAGATATAATTGATAAAGTTCAATCAGTATAACAGTATCATAGAACATTTTTATTGATGCCATCTTTCTCGTTTTGAAAAGGCCTTTAAAATGATGTACCACAAAATCGGTGCTTACATTTGAAATATTCGAGTTACAACCCCTAAGTCACTCCCTTATGAGGGGTTGAAATTCAGTTGTAAGTCAAAAGGTGGAATATTTGACCAATAACTTATCCTGAAAGTTACAGTATTATATCTACAACAGTATCCAACTTATTGAAGGGTTCCCATACATATGACTCACTCTGTATATTTTCATACATTGGAATGTAGGCAGGAGGTAGATAATGCATGTAACTGTGAAATCATTGAGAAAACCCGTACGGTCAAGTATCTGGGAATTATATTGGATGTAGGCTTACTTGGTTAAATTATGTAAAAAAGATAAAGAATGAATATTATTGGTGTATATAAGAAACATTTATTACCTCAATAAGTTATGTACAAAGAAAGTTTTGGTTCAGCTATATCATGCACTTATTGGTTCTAGAATAAACTATGCATGTGCAACATTCATATTTAACCAGTGATTACTGGTCAAAAAATATGATGTAAATAATTTGTAATAAGCCTAAACTATTTAGTTCAATGACACTTTTCAGAGAATTATCGATATTACCACAGAAACCTTTCCTATATAAAACGATTCTGGATTTTGCTTAAAATAATTTAGAACATAATCATATAAATATAAAACTAATTTTCAGGTATTCACAAGACATTCACCTACCAAAACCTAAGTTGGAGCACTCCAGATGCCACTTCAAATACATAGAAATAAAACTCATCACTTCCACTAACAGCAAGAGAAATAACCTCAAGTCAGCGTTGTAAGGGAAATATGGAAAAAATCTTACAAATAGATAACGCAAATGACTTATTTTCTAAAATAATTCGAAAATCATTGCAAATATTTTTAAATACTAGCCAAATTAGAAAGATGACCATAAACTTATTCGTTCGTTTATTACAGTAGTATATTAAAAAAAAGAAAAACAAAATACATCGAGTACAATTGAACTTATTCAAAATATGTGTTACCTATTGGAAAACCAGACTGGGAACACTACATTGAATAATACCAAATCATATACCGTTGTTGAAAATGTACATGCATGCATGCACTCATTCACACACTCATACACGCGCCCATTCATACTCTTTCCTATATAAATCGATTCTGGATTTTGCTTAAAATAATTTAGAACATAATCATATAAATATAAAACTAATTTTCAGGAATACACAAGACATTTACCCATCAAAACCTAAGTTGGAGCACTCCAGATGCCACTTCAAATACATAGAAATAAAAATAAGAGTTATCGAATTTACAAAAAATGTTACTTTTTTATTTGTGAACGATATGGTGAATAAAATATTTTAGTTTGGAAAGATACATTTTTTTGAATTTTTAAGAGAAGTAGTCAAAACCGTTTATGATCTGGAAAGAAAACGGAGTCTAGCACTTCAACAACCAATAACTCGCTTATTGGACCACTTAAAAATTTCAGTTACCACTTTTTCTCACTCTTATAATGATCTTAACAATTATATAGGAAAAGATTATCCAATTTAAATAACAAAAAAAAGTGTACCAAACAGCGTTAAGTTAATATTCTAATGCTGTTGAGTCTCCTACTGAAATTTTTTAAGAAAATATCAGTAAAGATGTGTTCAGAAACATTTTATAACTATAAAATCTATTTATAAAAAAATTAAAAAGTGGAAAAACACAACTGAAAGAAATGAAAAGAAATAAAATAAATAGATATGACAATAGGATTATCGGATCAAATTATAAAATTTTTAAACATTATGTACAATTTTAAACAACTATTTTTATTAGAATTCATGCTTCAATGTCTTGAAAAACTTGATATTCATCCGAATACTTTTTGTAGCTTCCCAATTAGGCTCAGGCAGACTGGGCACCTGACTGGAAGCGGATACTCATACTCAGTACTTATCGATCCATCTCCATTTGTCATCTGTAAATACTGCCTCTTTCTCACCCAATTACGAAATGCTGTGATAGCACCCCACGCCCACAGGGTACCGGTATACCCAACCTGCTGGCTTCATATTTTGTACAAAACAAACAGACATTTCGCCCATTAGGCTACCAACAGTTAATTCCTCTTGCTTGTTCAAATCTGCCAGCAGGTGAGTAACTTGCTGATCGACAAACTCTGCAGTACACATCTCGAAAGGTGTGTTTGGGTTGAACGATTTCACCACAAACCTGTACTCCTTCAATGATGCATCAACCAAATCATTCTGATTTTCAAGTTGGTTTGTTTCTGTTTCTTCAGTCGGTTCTTCATGAAGAATTCCTACTGTCCTATTACAAAACATTGTGATCAGACTTTAAATAAAAAAGAAGAGAGGTAATTATGAATCTATGAATGAAATGAGAGCATGAATACACCAAACCCTACCAAGCTGATGCCTTATGCTGATGTATCATTTATTAATGATGACAGAAGCCTTGATTTAAACAAATAGAGAGAGAGATTGATTAATTGATTGATTAGCTGCCTTTATTAAAAAGAGAGAGAGAGATGAAATTGATTGAGTACTTTATTTATGTAGATTACAATATATACTGGCTTTTACACTTATATACAATAGCTTACAATACAGCAAAATTACAGATGAATTTAAATAATATAGACTAAGAAAATTATCATTGAACTGCATATGATATGAAAAAAGCAATTGGTAATAGCTATAGATAATATTGTTATGCATTTACATAAATTGGCGGAGCTTTGGACATATCAATGTCCATTCTTTGGAAAGAATATTCAAAATATCCTTCCCACTAACTCTCTATCAAAGAGAGAGAGAGAGAGTGAAAGTGAGTGGATGAGTGAGATATTGATTGATTGATTAATTGCCTTTATTAGGGCGGAGTTAGGACTCATGTTCCTCTCTGCCACTCAACCCTAAAGCCCGTTTAGTGCGTAAAGTGTGTGCCTAAGCATTGGTGTATTAATTTGTGTGTGTGTGAGAGAGAAAGAATGAGAGAGAGATTGATTGATTGAGTACTTTATTTATGTAGATTACAATATATACTGGCTTATACACTTATATACAATAGCTCACAATACAGCAAAATTATAGATGAATTTACATAATATAGACTAAGAAAATAATTATTGAACTGTATATGATATGAAAAAGTAATTTGTAATATAATAACTATAGATAATTATATGTTATGCATCTACATAAATTGGCGGAGCTTTGGACATATCAATGTCCATTCTTCAGAAAGAATATTAAAAATATCCTCCCCACTAACTCTCTACAAAAAGAGAGAGAGAGATTGATTGATTGATTTGCTGCCTTTATTAAAAAACCTGGGAGGGCGAAGTTAGGGCGCAGCCGGCCCTCTCTTACACTTAACCCTCCAATACAATTCTAAGTAAAACTAAAACACTGTACAACAAAGATTATAAGACTATGAAAACTAATTTTACAATAATAATAATACTTTCAAATATCAAGTGAAGGAAAGAGAAAAAAAAAATTTTTTTCTTTCGAATTTTAGTCAGTGGAAAAAATACAATAATAAAAAAGAGAAAAATGAAAACGGTATAAGAGTCAGTTCAAAATCCATAGACCATTTCGATAGAAAGAAGAAGAAAGGAATAGATAAGGAGGGAAGAAAAGACACACACACACACACACACCAACACACACTTACATTAAGATTCAGTTAACATTCCAGCCGAGTCCACCACCTCTGATCCACCGCAAGACAGCCGCGCCGAACCGACGATGTCCCTCAACAAGCCTTAGCTCAGCAGGTAGAGAATTCCACAAACTACAGGCTGTCACAAGAAACGACTTGTTGTACATAACAGTCCTATGTGTTGGGACAGCCAGCAGATGGGATCCATGCCGCGTTCCTCCACGACCAAAATCACCCAAGTAACGGTACTCTACAGCCAGATACTTAGGGGTTTTAGTTTTCAATATGTTATGGAGGAAGCACAAAGCATGATATGATCTACTCTCACGCAGCTTCATGAGTTCAAGTCTGTTGAAGTATTCAGTTGCATGGTCGTCACGTCTCAAGTTGAAGATAAAGCGAACACAGTAATTATGTGCACGCTGTATCCTCTGCAGAAGTTGAACTGTCATGTCAAGAGTCACAATGTCACAGTAGTTGAAGATCGGGAAAATCAGAGTCTTGACCAACATAACCTTCGTTGAAAAGGGAATGAAGTCAGAGATCCTCTTTAACGTCATGATCCCCCCAATGACCCTGTTACAAGTCTGAGTCACATGGCTGGTCCAGTCAAGAGCCCTTGTCATTGTCAGTCCTAAATTTTTCACGTTAGAGCTGTATTGCAATTGTATGTTATTCAATTTTATATATGGTCCGTTAGTTATGTCAAGTGTGTTTAAAAGTCTTGAGTAACCTATTACTATTGATTTTGATTTATTCTCGTTAATTTTCAGTCCATTATTCTCAGTCCATCGTACCAAACAAGTCAAGTCAGCATTGACTTCATCAACTGTGACGTCAAAGTCATTTTTCTTACAGTGCCGGTATATTTGTAAGTCGTCGGCATACAGGTGATGTCTGGTCGTAAGTAGAGTGCTTGTCACGTCATTTATGTAGATGCTGAACAGCAGAGGACCCAATACCGAACCCTGAGGAACTCCTCTGTTCACTTCACGCCACCGTGAAGAGGCATCCCCAACTCTCACACGCTGACGCCGACCCTGAAGATAGGACCTTACCCATGCCACAGTGGAGTTGGAAAAACCTAAGTTTCTGAGTTTATATAGTAAAGTAGGATGGAAAATGCTATCGAATGCCTTACTTAAATCTATTAGGACTAGAACTGTTAACTCTCTACTATCCATGGCTCTATGGATGTCGTCAGTGACTCTCAGGAGCGCAGAGGTGGTGCTATGACCGCCACGGAACCCTGACTGAAAGTCACCAATCAATCCAGAACCATGGATGAAAGTGCTCAATTGGGAGTGTACAATAATTTCCAGAACCTTAGACATGACGGACAGTAAGCTAATAGGCCTGTAATCAGATGGAGAGAGAGGATTAGGGATCTTGTTCAAGGGAATCACTATGGATGACTTCCAGTCATTGGGAAAAACGGACGTTAAAAGTGAGGTATTGATCAAATGAGTGAGGAAAGGAAGGATGAGAGGGAGGATAATTTTTATAAATTTGATTGGGATACCGTCTGCACCAACAGCATTAATCTTCACTCTATGAACAGCAAAAAAGACTTCCTGCTCTGTGACATTGGAGAAGTAGAAGTCTTCATTGGGATGAAAATCAGGCAGAGAATCAAAGTGGGCACGAGCTTGGTCCAAACTTACAGGGATGTCAGTGAAGAAATCATTGAGATCATCCAGCGAGTGAGCAACAGTCGGTACCTGCCTCTCCTTGCCAGCCCCAATCTCCCTTAGAGTACGCCATAGAGATGAAGTTGATGATCGTTTTAAGGAGATCAAGTTTCGGTAGAATGTATCTTTAGCATTTCTAATTGTTTGCTTGCAAGAGTTTCTCAACCGCTTATAATGATTGTAGTCATTGGGACTTTTTGACGCTCTTGCTTTTTTGCACCAATAATCTCGATCCCTCATTAGCTGGCGTATCTCGTCTGTGAGCCATGGAGCAGGATCCCTGGTTACTCTGCGATTTTTTAAAGGAGCATGCTTTTCAAAAAGAGAGATTATATTGTGATTTAGAATGTCCAACATAACATTAACATCGTTAGTATGGAATATGTGCAGCCAGTCTAGATTAACTGCATCATTGAACAAATTGTGGTAGTTGATATTCTTATAATCTCTGTAAGTGATTATTTTAGGTTTGGGTTTGGGCCTCTTAATATTATAAACTAGAAATATCATATCATGTGCAGAAAGGCCTGGAAAGGGGATCTGCCCATGGCACACAGCTGCCCTCTTATCAGCAACTGCAATAAGATCAAGCAATGTGTCTGAAGTGGATGTATGGTGCGTAGCTTGGAGAGGCAGCAAGGTCATACCATTCGCAAAAAACATAGTGGTAAGTTGTATTTTGTCGTGAGTATCAGGTCCAAGAAGGTCAGTATTAAAGTCACCCATGATAGCAACATGTTCATAGGGCACCATCAGCTCAAGTAGTGCTTCCTCAAATTCTGACATGTACCCAATATGAGGCGGCCTGTAGCAAACTGCTATTAGCATTTTAACTCCATTACACTTAACCTCAATAAACATGTATTCAGGTCTAGCTGCACGGGAGGTATCGGAGGAGAACTTATGAACAGGCAGCAGAGAACGCTTCACAAATGCGGCAACCCCTCCCCCATTCTTGTGCAGTCGGTCATTTCGAATGAGCACATAATCTTCGAGTGCAACAAGTCGATTAGGGATTGTTGGTTTTAGCCAGGACTCAGATATCAGAATGATGTCACAATCTTTGTCCTCAAAAGTGTGCCTAAATTCATCTATATGACAGAGAAGGGATTGCGCATTAACATGAGCGATCCTAAGTCGATCAGGGAAAGGAGAGACAGCCCGCTTAAGAGAACCGCCGACACTCAGCGCGGCCGCGCCGTCATCCTGCTGTACAGACAGTGTGGCTGCGACGAAGCAGCAAGGCAGAAGAGAGTGATGAATCGGCGTAACAACGAAACGTTACAAAAAAGACACTCTCCACAATCATTCTGACACACACACAAAGAAAGAAATGAGAGAAGAAATAAATAAATCATAAGAGAGAAGAGTAAAAGAGCGCTAAGGAATAAATCAGTCAACGTCCTAAATAACAATACGAAATAGTTATTTGTGCATCTAGGGACTAAAGTGCAACTTTTTCTCCCTGAGGGAAACTGTTGTCGCCCGATGGCGTAGCCGAGGGCGACAATTTCCCTGAGGGAGAATAAGTACTTTAGTCCCGTGATGCACACAACATTTTTCCTCCACCTACACCAATACCTATAACATTGAATAATTTTACTACATCTTCACGCTTTCACACTATTTTTTTAAAAACAAAATTTAGCTCACCTCTGATAATAATTTGTTGATAGTTGCTAGTTGATAGTTGATAGTTGATAGTTTATAGTTTCCTTATGAGTCACAAAATTCCATGTTGCGTATTAACTATTATATATAGATAGTTTATAGTTTATAGTATAGATGATGATTGTTGATAGAGATGATTGTTGATAGTGTAAAAGCCTACTTCTGATAGTAATTGTTTATTGTTATTGTGCACCGATCACAATTTTGAAAGACCGTGTTCGGGGTTGATAGAACAGAACTGGATTGAAACTGGTGCGTTGCAGCCACTGGCATAGGCCTAGTTGAAGTGTGATCAACATCGCTGGAACTGGATTGAAGCTGGTGTGTTGTGGCCACTGGCATAGGCCTAGTTGAAGTTTCATCAACATCGCTGGAACTGGATTGAAACTGGTGTGTTGTGGCCACTGGCATAGGCCTAGTTGAAGTTTCATCAACATTGCTGGAACTGGATTGAAACTGGTGCGTAGCAGCCACTGGCATAGGCCTAGTTGAAGTTTCATCAACATCGCTGGAACTGGATTGAAGCTGGTGTGTTGTGGCCACTGGCATAGGCCCAGATGAAGTGTGATTTAAATCAATGTTGCTTGTTGCTTGGTTCAAAATCCTGTTTGCTGTTTGTATTTTATTTCCAATTGATTCTTCAATATAGCCTTTGGCGACAGTAGTACTCTTCCATCCGCCATGTCTTTTAAGCTGGGTCATTGTTCCTCCAGCATTAACCAGCAAAGTAGCTGAAGTCCGCCTTAGAGCGTGTCCAGTATACAAGTTAGGATTGGGAAGTTGTAAGTATTGTGCAATACTCATGGGTATTTTTCCCAGGGAATTTTTCCCCATGGCTTGATTGTAGCATCTCCCATTTTTAAAACTTAAAAATAGCCGGGGTGATTTTGTTGTCTTTGGTCTTAAATTTAAATACTTTCTGAAATAATATAAGTAGTCTATGTCTCGTTGTGTGCCATTGATCACAGTGAAAACACGTCCCTTGTTGGTTTTAGAATCAGGTACATTAACTATGAGAATTGAATCTTTGTCCTCAATGTCACTAACAGTCATATTGCACAATTCACCCATTCGGCAAGCTCCACAAATACCAAAAATCAAGGCTACTTTTTTCAATAAGTATTGTTCATCTGGAGCATTTAACAGGAATTTATTTACCTCCTCTTTGGTGAATGTTTTAGACTTCTTAGGTTGATAGCCTACATTTTTCTTTTTCAGAAAAGCACCCACTTTCGTAAAATTACTGATGTCTATGTTGTGTTTCACAATAATTGTTGCTTTCAACATTGAATAAATGGTCCATAAATAACTTGGGCTACATACCTGTGCTTGTTGTGAGAGGTAAACAAGGATTACGTTTTCTGAAATTCTTACTGTTCCACCACAATTCTTCTTGCACCATTCAACGAATAAATCATATCGCTTGATGTATAGTTCCTTTGATTTTTCCAGAAGCAAATTTTCAGTTACATTTTCAGCTTTGTGTCGAATGTTCGGCGGAGTTAGAACAAACTCCTCATCACTCTCACTTTCCATTTTATAAAAACGAAAATAACTTCTACAATACCGGTAGCGGATTTCGAAGATCTTAGTAGGTAACCAAGAAAAAACATAACCTGCAATCTTGTTTTCTGTGCAGACACGCTCAGTCGTCTCTGTTAAAGTGGGTTTTCGTTTATGCGTAAATGCCGTCGTCGACCATGACAGGGAGAGAATCTCAGATTGGGTAGATTTCAATCTGTCTACATAACTTAAAAGATTATGTTAAATTATGTTTTAATGGAGCAGGTTGAGCTTATACTTTTTTATACTTTTAAATGGCAATATTTTGATATTATTGAAAATGTTTATTTCTTTATTAATAAAGACAAATAATGAAAAAGTTATTTAATCAGCTGTTTTAGCACACTTGAAATTTGGACAATATGAATGTCAACAATGCTTGCCGTCGTCGACTGCAGAAAAGTTCGCATAAACGAAAACGTACCTTTAGATGAACGCTCTCGTAGAGATGCTGATGACGTTAGAGGTGTGTAGGCTACTTTTTCATATCCACCAACGGTTGAACATAACCTAACAATCGAAATAGAGCTACTTATTTCCTAGAGCTAAAATATTCCAAAGATCGAAATAGAGCTCTTTTACTTTTCCTCTACCGACCACGACAGTGTTGCCACATTCCTCATTCTTCAATCGCGGCGTTGTCGGACTTCTTCCCATGTTAATCTTATGGGTTTATTTTTACTCCCTTGGGAGTAAAAGTGATCACTTTTCCCGCTGGGAATTATTTTTAGTCCCATGGGAGGAAAAGTAGTACTTTAGTATTCGATTCCAGGGTGTAAAATGAGACTTTTGATAGTAGGTGGAGGAAAATTACATTGACCCATGTCAGATGGACTACACATCTATAGAACTAATCACTCCCGGAAGCCCTTGACTAACTCCGTTTTGTAGTTTCTGCAATCCTTCCCAGTTTGGAACAATATTCACAATTCAGGTAGCTTATAGCAGAGACAAGAATAATATAGTTATATTATACTTACTTATCCTTCATCTATGCTTATAGCTTATATGGTCGCCCTTTTTACTGTATCTTCGAAGCTCATTTATGAAGTCTACCAGATCTACTCTGTAGTATGTTGGTGCAAGAAGTATTTAATATATTGGAAACAATGGTCACTGAGACGTTTCCAACCTAAAGTGGCGCCTTTCTCATAAAACCTACAAGGTCCTATAATACAGAGATGTTTGATTTTACTGCCTAGGAGCAGTCGTGAATCTTATTATAAGATGATTTTAATTATTTTCATGAATGAATTTTATTGGCGATTCTCCTGTATTGTAAGACTTTTGAATTGTATGGAACATGCCCTTCATAATACTACTTAGACTATGCATATTTCATTGGTGATGTAATTAATCAATAAGATGTATAGTTAGGAAAATAGATAAATAATTGTAATAAAAAATTATCTAGCCTTACTCTATGGAATAGTTATCTCAAATGTCAGAAAAAATCATAAACTCAAGTCTTCTAATTCCAATTCTCAAGAAGTATGAAATTTCAGGAAAGCGAATACTCTAGAGAATAAGGAGACCTATCTAATGGGAAATATTGATTACAATTTCAAGATTAGATGAGTTCCATCTCATATGGATAATGAATCAACGTGGGCGTTCTCTAGCCGACCTTGAAAACTACACGAGCCGGACTCTGAAAGTTCATACACGTTAGTGGTGATTTTCTTCTGAGCCCAACTCGCCGGATGGGGCCTGTGAGCCCGATCCGCTAGCCGGACTCGTCCTTTAAACACAGAGGGTGTTGAAGATCTGTTATAATTACGATTTCATAAAAATTAATGTTGAAAATAATGAAATTCGAGTTCGAGCTACAGTTTACCTAGTAATTATTAATATCAGGCTATATTTCACCCACCTCAACTGGTCTCAGATTTGAGTTGCCTTTAGTCTGAATTTTTACTGGCGCAGAAAGTTATTAAACAATAAACTTAAATAATATTTTTAATTAATATTAAACAATAAACTATTGTAATAATTTAAATTACAATAAGTATAAGAGATTAAAAATAATTTGACTAATGAGAAATTTTAAAATTTGAATAATTATGTTAGTGCTACTTGGGCTTTTATCTTGTAATTTTTGTTGATAATCTGTTATCAAGGCATGAAGCGCCTACCACCATTTAAATGGGGGTTTAATATTGTCAAATTATTAATAGGTTAGAGTTATCAATAAAAATAATACACAAAAAATTATGTCAATACAATATAATATAGAACATATATTAATAATTGGATAGTGCTTGATTTTATGAATGCGTATCCGAATGTATCAAGGTATCTCTCTCTGAAAAACCTAGGCATCATTATGATAATAACCTCGACTGGTCAGAACAAGTCAGTAAAACCTGTAAAAAGATTTTCTCAGCAATGCATTCACTTAAAAAATTGCAAGATGTCCTTCCTAGAATTATACGATTATTACTGGTCCAATCTTTGATTTTTCCACATTTCACCTACTGCAACTCTGTCCTCAATGACATGCAAGTTACACTCAATGATAAAATGCAGCGCTGCCAAAATTATTGTCTCCGTTTTCTTTACTCTCTTGAACGGCATGAACATATCACCCCAGCACACATTGCTAGTTCTACCATGAAGCTCCCCGATCGGAGACGTTTCAGAATAATCAACTTGTTGGAGATACTTTAAAATATAGTCCGGGCGCAAATGTCATGAATAAGGCACTCCGTGGTCATTTTTGAGTAACAGCCGTGGAAGATGTCTCAATTTCTTCATTAGGTCTAGCATAATAAGGATCGTGATGATGATAAGTCGAAATCACAGGCAAACACCTCGGAAACAAGACGGCCGCCAAAATCTTCGAGGTTTTGCTATATCGCTTGCACTTCAATAACCGTTCAAGATATTCAACCATTTCTTAAACGGCAATTTACTTAAACGGATTTTTAAAATCTTCCTCTACAATTTTTGTTCTATAAAATTTTCCTTTAAAACGCATATTTTTTTAGTTATAACCTTCAAAAGCCCAAAAAAACGTTTTTGTAAATTTTTTCAAATTTCATTCCATTATAACTTTTTTTGTGCAAGAGATACAAAGAAATTTTGAAATTTAGAGCGTTTTTCAACTTTTCAACGGTTTTTCAAAAGCCCAAAAAAACGTTTTTTCCTCCACCTACTGGCTAAAGTACTTACAGTACTTTACTCCCTGAAACCTAATACTAAAGTGTCACTTTTTCGCTCTCGGTAGTAAAAAACAGAAAAACTCCCTAGGGAGTAAAAGTGACTCCATTTAAATAACATGGGAAGCATCTCTATTTTAAAAACTTACATTATAATAGGTTAGAAGGTCTAAGCTCAGATGAGAAAGCATAAAGAGGTGTCTGTCATTGAGTCAACTGAATTCAATACCACAACCAGAAATTTGATCAACTCATGGAATATATGTTTGTATGATATTACTTCTTAATATTAGTAGACGATAAAAATTTATACAATTTTTAAAATATCTTATTCTATTCAAAATACCAGCCAACAAATATTTTTGATCTGCAATTCAAATCTGAACCGTGTGATCTGGAGTCAGCCATTTTTGGTAGACACCCAGCTGATATAATTGTGACAACTTTTGCTAGATAGCGCAATCGGCAGTGCCAATCAGACGGCCGCTGTTTAGGTTTTAGATTTTAGGTTATGTTGTTAGGAAACATTGTCACCAATACGTAAGTTATTAAAATGATTTTATTTGCAGTTTCTATAAAAAAATGTAGATGGAGGAAAAATGTTGTGTACATCACAAGTGATAAATACTTTTTCTCCCTCAGGAAAATTGTTGCCCTCGGCTTCGCCTCGGGCTTCAAACTTTTCCCTCAGGGAGAAAAAAACATACTTTTCACTCTAGATATACAAATAACTATTGTAAATTTGTTCAAATTTCATTCCATTATAACTTTTTTTATGCAAGAGATACAAAGAAATTTTGAAATTTAGAGCGTTTTTCAACTTTGGAACGATATATCTTTGTACGCTGTACGTCAAAAAATGAGTTCTCCAGCGCCCTCCAAAGAAAACCCTGCATGATTTCTGGTTTGTTTTTCCATTATGCATGAGGTAACAAGCTAGAACTATAAAATCGATTTTTCATTACTACTGTAAGTTAGAGACTTGCAAATGGTCTGAATCTCTTTGTTACAACAAGACGAATAAGAATATTGATGATGGAAACAACGAAAATATTCGACATCATTGAAAAATACAAGATGGCGGTCATTATTGACAGAAATTTTTATATCGCTTGTTATTCAGTCATTGTGAGAGATATTGGATTGGTTTTACCACCAAAGTGTTCAGAATTAACCAAACAATGATTTTCGAGAGAATCATTTCATTTTGACCACTCTTTCCATAATTTATTCAACTTCAAAAACTTGAAACATACATTTTTTGGGGACAATATTTCACTTTCAACTCTGTATATGTATTCGCAGTAGACAAACACTAGTATTTTTGGCTCATTGTTGTAGAATATTTTCAAAGCTTCAAAATGACATTAAGTTGGAGGCTGTAAGTCCATATTTTACGGCTGGAGCGTCATCGGAAAAAGAGTAAAAAGTACTGTTTGCAGCGGAAAACACGCTTTTTCCACCAAATGCCAATCCCAACAATTAGAAAACCGTGTAACTCATGACTCTTTGAAGGTACATACTTGGGAATGGTATCAATCTGTTTATAATGATGTGTAGAAATAGATTATCCATGATGGCAATCTTAAAAATGTTTGTCATCATGAAAAAAACAAGATGCCGGCAAAAATCTGTCAATTTTCAAGAAATCATCTATAATTCTAGTAATGTCAAGGATATCGGATCAATTAAGTCATCTGGAAGCTCCAATACAATCATACTACAATATCCGA
The DNA here is from genome assembly GCF_014356525.2 of Nilaparvata lugens. Taxonomy (NCBI): domain Eukaryota; kingdom Metazoa; phylum Arthropoda; class Insecta; order Hemiptera; family Delphacidae; genus Nilaparvata; species Nilaparvata lugens. The sequence goes on along the minus strand of NC_052518.1, from coordinate 23,674,547 downwards.
AAGATTTATCCAATTCCACCAACTTTTACTATGGTGAATATAACTACAAATTCTTGAAATCAGATTTTTGGCTGCCATCTTGGATTTTTCGAAGATGACAAACATTTTAAAGATTGCCTCATGGATAATCTATTTCTTTCTACACATCATTATAAAGAGATTGATACCATTTTCAGGTCTGTACCCTCAAGGGGTCATGAGTTACAAGGTTTTCTAATTGTTGGGATTGGCATTTGGTGGAAAAAGCGTGTTTTCCGCTGCAAACAGTACTTTTTACTCTTTTTCCAATGACGCTCCAGCCGTAAAATATGGACTTACAGCCTCTAACCAGATGTCATTTTGAAGCTTTGGAAATATTCTACAACAATGTGCCAATAATACTAGTGTTTGTCCACTGCAAATACATATGCAGGGTGGAAAGTTTCTATTTTCAACATTTTGAGTTCTTTAGTATTGTATATCGTCATTATTACTTAATCAATTTCTAAAATCTTAATTAAACCCCACCCTATAACGTTTGTTTCATTTATCTATTTTGAATCATTAATGCAATATTATATTAACTATTACTCATTCTAATATCATCCATCTTATTCTTAATTCCATAATTCTAGATTCAAATCATATATTAACATGTTATAATACTCCCAACAACTCTATTCAATCACATCCCAATCATGTGTTTATGGGATGAAGGATATTATTTTATATCCTTAGAGAATCGACAATCATTTGTTAAAACACCGCCGATTTATGAAGTTACATTACAATTTTATACTATTGTTATTCAAATTATTGCATTCAATCTTTATTATCATTGATCAATTTATTATACTATGTAAAATTCGTTGAATAATTAGCATTACCATCATTTAATGTAAATTAGTGTATAAGCCAGTAATTATTATAACATACATAAATAAAGAAATCTAATCTGATAATTGCTGTGCTACCAATTTCTCCTAAATAGGTTGGATAGCATTTCACACCTATTAACCTAAAGGAAGTTATCGGCTCCAAAATGGTAGATTCTTGATGAACTATGAATGGATCTATTGCTTATGAATGAGAAATACAGTTTTCAGAGCAAACCAACTTATAATCTTCAGAAGAATTTTGGCAATATACAACATGAATCCACAAAACAATACCTTACACACTTAAGCATCTAGCATCATTACAAGCTAAATACTTATCCATTTATATAGTTGAAAAACAATGGATATAGGCTTGTAGACACACAAAACAATTTATACAAAATTAGAACACCATAAAACTGTTCAAAACTCAATTTAAAACATTGAAAATTCAATTAAACAGAAAAATATTCAGAGAACACAAAATTAGAACACATAGCCAGCCACCATTTTTTAGAGAGAAGCCTAACAAGTACAGAGCAAAGCCCCACCTCAAAACCAGTGTCGACGTCATGAACACGTCACCGATATTAAATTCCAAAAAATTATAAATTGCAAGTTTAGAATTTACATTTTACATTTGTTCTCAATAAAACTTTATTTCGAAACTGTTATTTTAAATTTATATATCCTCTATATTTATAATGATCTATTTATCTGTTAATTCTGTTAACTCAGTTTCGGTGATACCATGGAATGTGCAACACAATTATTTATGATAAATTCTCAGTTAAAAAGTTGTCCGCATATCGATTACTCTGATATTTACTATCAAGTTTTATAGATCTCGAATTGAAGATTTGATTTTAATCGAGAAAAAATGTAATATTACAAATACCCCCCTCTTGACATAAAAAATTTTACTGTTTGAAAATTTAAAGAAAAAATTACATTGAAACAAATGGAAATTGTTGAAATTAAATTCAAGAACAATAAAAATTTTTCTATAAAAACATTACATGTCATCCTATAATATTGAAAATTATTATAAAAATTCATCAATAGCATTTGTTATACATTTCCAGACAATATTTCAAAGTATAGAATATCAAAATTACTTTTGATTTAGCTTTATAATTTAAAGGAAAATATCTCAACAGAAAGTTTAATATATAAAGAATAGTTTTTGAAATTGCACATAAATTTAATAGATGGAAGAATTCAATTTTTATTGCATAGAAAAAATTTAGTATGTTGAATAAAAAAAAAATTTTTTTTTTTAATGAATTGATTAATTGTTACATTTAATTTTCACATAAAATTTCAAAAAATCAAAAAATGTTCATTTCTTTCACTATTGACGAGGTTGATTTTATTGATGCAAATTTTGGAAAACAGTCCATTAAGGCACTCAGTATGAATTTCAGTTAAGTGTGACTCCAGTGTGATGACATCAGTGTTGGGCTGATCCAAATACTCGTAGTGTTGGGCTGATACTTGTAGTCGACTGATGCATCTCAGTTAGCATTGCCTCATGCTTGTAGTAGACGGCTGCATACCAAACTCAATACAGGTGACATCTCAGTTAGCATTGCCTCATGCTTGTAGTAGATGGCTGCATACCAAACTCAATACAGGTGACATCTCAGTTAGCATTGCCTTATGCTTGTAGTAGATGGCTGCATACCAAACTCAATACAGAGTCACGTAAATTTTGTATCATATAATTGTACAATGTACATTTCAGGCTTGAAATGACAATGTAATTTGTTTTTTGGAAAAGAGATAAACGCTGCAAACAGGATTAACTTAGGTGAGGATTAATTTAGGTAAGGTTTGGTTTTTTGATATTTTCAGCTTTCAAAGTTTAGAGTTCTGCATACAGGATTAATTTAGGAGAGGATTTTTTGAATCAATTCTTTCATGATACTGTGACTGTTATTCTGAATTCAAAGTTGTGAATGTGAACATGGATGGCAATTACCTCCAGGTAATGTGGTGGTGTTGAAGTTTGAGTTACATGGTCAGCAATAGGCATTGGCATTGTCATTGGCGTATGCATTGGTGTCGGCATTGGCGTTGGCATTGTCGTAGGCATTGGCATCGGTGCAAGCATCGGCGTAGACATCAACGTAGATATTGGCAATAGCATTGGCACAGGTATTGGCATAGACATCAACGTAGATATTGGCGTTGGCATTGGTGTAGACATCAGAGCAGATATTGGCATTGATATTGGCATAGGCATCAGCATCGATATTGGCATAGGCATTGGTGTAGATATCAGCGTAGATATTGGCATTGATAGTCAATTAATGAGTCACACTAGTTCGAAAATCACCCAAATGTTCTTAACACTCTTCATGGCATTCACTTGTTGTTGATTTTGAGATTCACATGATAATTATTCTGATGTTAATGTCCACGCTGTACCTGTTATCTTAAAATGCTTATAAACTAGAAAGAAAATTTTGATTAGGCTACCAATACAATCTAATACACATGAAAATTATTTACAAGTATATAATCAATATAAAAATGAAATTTGTTAACATCTTATTATACAGTCAGCAATACATAAATTGTGAAATTTCCTCAAACTCAATGGAGACATCAATTACAAAATTTTAATAAAAAAATAATTTCATTTCCATTTATTCACTGTTCAAATATTTTATGAAAAGCAAATTATTCAATATTATTAATCATCGTTTGTTGGATACTATAGTTTATTTCGACTTTTCAATGTTCTAAACACAAACTACATTTCATGACAAAACTTTACTATCAATCATTAAACAAGAAATCATTCAAAACATCAATAATATTTTGCTTCAAAGGCAATCAATATTCATAAGTAATCATCTGCATCTATGGCAATCAACATTATTAATCATATTTTGCATCTATGACAATCAACATAAGTAATCAACACAAAAAATATTATCTCATTACTGCCTCTCTAAGTCATAACCTCTGTTATTCCTTCTTTAGGCAATAATGGGTCTCCATCTCAAAAAACAATCACATACCAGCAAAATTCTAATCAACAAACCCCACTAAAATTTCTACATACACTCCAGCATCCATTTTAAACGATAATCAATCATATCAAAATTTATAGAACAAACAGTTTTCAAAATTTAGAAAAAGACATCAATTACAAAAACTTTGTAGAAATTTTAATCTTTGACTCATTTCAATTAATAATATGACAAGACATTTTTATTTAATGAAATCATTATTATTCAAGTTAACTTTCATTTATATTGAACATCTCATATATATGGCGACACAATTCATTAATACTTTCAAATTTTGAAGTTTTATTATTATAACAAAAGAATTTATACATAAGATTAAATTTCAGCATGTTCTAAATTGAACCATTTATTTTTTAAATAATTTCAGAATTTGAAGACTGTATAATAAGTACAAACCATTTCAAGATTACAATACAAAGACGATCAAGATGGATAATGGGTAAATAAGTTCCCTAAAAAATACAAATAAGAGAAAAAGAAAATTGAGTAAATAAATTTCCTAAATAATACAAGGAAGAGAAAGATTAATTAGAGCCTATCCTACATGTCAGTACTAAACTTTCATAAGGAAATATATTTAATAAAACTATACTGAAAATGAGAAAATGGGACATAATTTGCTCTGAATATGATACCTGACAAAAAATAGACATAATTAAAATATGTAATACATGATGAAAAAATATACTGCAAGCAAATAATTATTTACACTACAATGGATAGATTTTAGAAAAGTTAAGTTTTATCAACAATTTAAAGATTAGGAAAATAAGCTACTATTTTAACTTCCAAAATATTTCAGAAAAAATACAAATTTAAATGACTATGGACAAGATATGCATCATAGAAGAAATTTACTGAACATTACACAAAGACAGGAAAGAATCAAAATTTGAAATGATTAAGGGCCAAGAAAAATAGGCTACAGGAAAGAAAAAAGACACAATTATGGACTCTTACCATACACTGCCTAGCGATTATGCTATTCTGAATCCCAGCATAACACAGGATTCCTAATCATAACATCGTGCCGGGGAATACCCTTTCATCATGTGATTCACAGTCATCATCTTGTAAGTGAGCAACTTGAAACAACCTTTGAATACTAACACATCAATGGTGACTTTGTGCTTTGTTTTCTTCAAGAACATGATTTTATTCATGGGTTCATTTGTTTCATCAAAGCCATTTTGCTTACAAAAGTCAGTCATGTTCACTAGATAATGCTTTGCATACACCTTTTCAATTTTCAGTTGAAAGTTGAATTCATCAACTTGATTCAAATCAAGATTCATTTTGTTTACATTGTTCCTAACCTCTACAGAAACCTGTCTCATGTAAACATTCACTTTATTTACTGTTTTCCTAACTTTCAATTTGGCAATACTACTTTCTTTACTGTTGACTTTCAATAAAGACAACTCCCTACCTACTACATTACTCAATTCTACTATCTCACTAGGATTTACTTTTTCAATAACAGTAACTAGGCCTACATTATCTGAAACTTGAAATAATTGATCTTGTATCTTAACACTACTATCATCCTGCTTCAATTTGCTTTCATCTTCATGATTATCTATCAATGTTTCATGTGTATCTTTTAATAGAAGGTTTATACTAACCTGCTCTAGTCTTATACTAGTACATTCTTGCTTTATATCATCAAACCTAGCACTTTGATCTTGTTTCAAATTATCAATCTTAGCATTTTGCTCATCAATCTTAGCATTTTGCTCATCAAACCTAGCATTTTGCTCATCAAACCTAGCATTTTGCTCATCAAACTTTTGTGTTAGGAACGCTAAAAGATTCAGATCATTTTTAATGTTTGCCATTTTGTAATATGCACTGATATCTATTCATTAGAATAGAATAGAATAGAATTGTTTATTGATCAACAAATATAACATAATATATATGGATCGTGTCAAGTTAAAAACTACAAATAAAACATAAATAGGCTATAATAGGTACAGTCATGCCATGAGAAAATGTCTTAAATTAGTCGCGACAATAAGTTATTCCGTACAAGCGGCAAAACAAGGTGAGTAGTTCATTCTCATTTTAAAGTTAACATGTGTAAATTTAACATTGCAATATTTGACTATCGAGATATTCCTCTATTGTATAGAATGCGTTACGTCTCAGCAGTTCTTTTACTATTCTCTTGAATTTGCTGCTTGGAAGACTTCTAAATGTTAAGGGAAGTTTATTGAAAAGAATAACCTGCTGGTATTTATGGCTTTTATAAGTCTTGTGCAGCCTTATAGAAGGTTTTATCAAGTCAAATTTATTTCTTGTGTTGTGATCATGATTTTCTTGCTGTTTCATAAAGTTATCTTCATTTTCCTTCATGTAAATTAGATTTACATAAATATACATACTAGCAAGGGTTGGGACGCTAAGTTTCTTGAAAGCATCTCTACATGACTCGTTGAATTTGAGTCCTGCAATGCATCTTATGGCTTTTTTCTGCCATAGAAACACTCTGCTGGCAGAAGAGCAGTTGCCCCATAAACGGAGACCATAATTTAAATGTGAATGAAGAGACCGTAGTATGCCATCATCAAAACTCCAGGGCTGACTGATAGTTTAAGTTTACGTAGAAGAAAGGTGACTCTTGATAGTTTTTTACAAAGAAACTCGATATGGTCTTCCCAGCATAGCTTACTGTCCAGCATTAAGCCCAGCAATTTGACCGGCTTCGTGTAGTTTTTTAGGCTAGGATCTATTCTGCTCTTCAAGGAAAATAATATCCTCTCAGTTTTGGTCTCATTAAGACGGAGGCTGTTGGCATTGTACCATATTTTTGAGGTTTTTGTTGAAACGTCAAGGTCATGAATAAGATTTTCCGCATTCGCACCAGAATTGAGAATTGTAGTGTCGTCGGCATACAATATTGAAAAGCATGGTATATTACAACTGAAATCATTTACGAACACTAGAAATAAAAACGGCCCCAAAACAGACCCTTGAGGGACGCCTGTTTTCACGGCTTTTGGGCTAGATAGTTTATTATTTACTTTTACCACCTGTTGTCTATTGCTCAAGAAGCTTTGAATCAGAGTCAGCTCGCTACCTTCAATACCATAGTATCTCAACTTTTCAAACAATATTGAATGTGACATGGAGTCAAACGCACGACTCAGGTCCAGTAGATCACCAGCAACCATACATTGGCTTTCAAAGCTCTCAAGAATGTAGTTGACAACCTTTTCAATCACCATAGTTGTTGAATGATTTGGTCTAAATCCAAATAGATTGGGGTTGAGCAAATTATTTTCTAGAAAGTACTCATACAGCTGTTTCAGTAGACATGCCTCAATGATTTTACCTACGATCGAGACTATTGCTATTGGTCTGTAGCTTTCTGGCAGTTCCTTTTCACCTTTTTTATAGATTGGATTTATTATCGACATTTTCAAGCATTCAGGAAAAGCTCCAAGTATCATAATCAAATTAATTACACATGTCAGTGGACGGAGAATCGAATCGATAATGTTCTTCACCATATAATTTGAAAGACCAAAGGTATCCTCACTTCTTGAGGAACTGAGATTTCCCACTATGGACTTCACCGTTTCAATGTCAACCTCTCTCCATGCAAATCTTGGTGCAGCCACATTTTTTAAATTGATGAGATTACATTTTTCCAGCATATCTTCCATTGTAACTGATGTAGAGATAGACATATCCTGAGCATGAACTCCTGCACTAAGAAAAAAATCATTCAGTTTCTCAGGAGGAATGTTGATTGTAGTTGATGACTTATTCTTGTGTTTAGATTCATTGTTGATGATTTTCCATGCTGTTTTACATTTATTGTTAGATTCTGTCAACAGCTTGTCGTTGAGTGACAACTTTGCCCTAGCAATCGCTTCAGTGTAAAGTTTTTTGAAATCTTTGAATCTCTCTTTGTCTTCATTGGCACCTCGGATCTTCCAAATTTTATACAAGACTAACAGGTGGTTCTTCATGGTCTTGAGTTCAGGAGTGTACCAACTATTAACATGCATGTTTGAGTCCTTGGCTCTATTTTTGTGGGTTTTCATAGGGCAAAACGTTGTCAGGTATTGAGACAGTATATTCATAAATTTTTGTACTACCTCGTTCACGTCCCATACATAGAATATCTGTGACCAGTCCAGACTTGAAAGGAATTGACTTAGGTTGTATAACCTACTAGGAGACACTACTCTTATTAAACAACAGTTGTTTTCGTCATCCTGTCGGTTAGGCCCTTTGAGAAGAAAATTATCTTGACAAATATGAACCAAAACTCCGGCATGATCTGATACAAGGTCTTGCTTATAGATTTCACAATCATATGAACTAGTATCAATGTTAGAAAAAATATTATCTATACAAGCATGACCTCTTGTTGGATGAGAGTGCATGCTATACAAATCAAACGATCTTAGAACATTTATAAATTGCTTTACGTCTGTCTTCTCATAGTCAGATATGTTAATGTTCATGTTGAAATCACCAGCTAAGACAACATACGAATATGGTTTAGAAGTAATATATATTAGTAGCTCCTCCAGCTTGACAAGGAAATCCTTAACATTGGAGTCTGGTGCTCTATACAGACATAGGATAATACAATTCACTGGCAATAATTTAATGGCAGACAATTCAAAGAGGCTGTCTGATGTGAAATCTGATACGTCCATTCTCTTGAATCTCAATGAGTCTCTAATCAAAATAGATGAGCCACCATGCGTTTTTGTATTCCTACAATATGAGTCGGCCAATGTAAAACCAGTGGGCACATAAAATGATACTTCATCTTCATGTAGTCAATGTTCGTTTATGCAGAGGATGTCAATTTGTCTACTTTCAGCTATCAGCTCTATCTGGTTTACTTTGTTCCGCATTGAACAGATATTAATAAGAAAAAGATTCATGGTAGAGCTGTTTCTCAATTCTTTATTCTGAACCAGTAAAATCCACTCTGAGTCATTCTTGTCTGTTGTCAACGAAGTGTTATTGTCAAAATCAAGCTCTATGTTCAATTGATTGTCGTTTATTGATAACTGATACTTGCCGCCATCCATAACAAGTGAGGCCTCATCATTTAGAACAGTTTCAGTTGCTTGTCTAAAAGAGGCAGCTTTCAGCGAAGCCTTGTCGTTTATTTCAAGTTTAAAGGTATTGAATCTTCCACTTCATTGATTGCCTGCATGGATGCTCCACTTATAAAATCAGATATGTAGCACTTTCCCAGTGAGTTGAGGTGTAGCCCGTGTCGTGTATGGAAACGCCGACCTATGTTACTAATATCTAAAAGCCTAACATTTTTGAATTGTCGACAAATTCTAGCTATCTCTAAGTTTGTTCTCTCTATTTGATGATGAATGTTAGAAGAAATTGGAAGATCATATCTACGAGGCACATTCATGAGTATGATATTCACATGCGACAGGTCATATAAACATTTTTTTAAAGAACTTGAAAATTTTTTTGCACCAATTTTTTCCATATCATTTCCTCCTCCCATCAGGACGACCAAGTCGCGATCTGACATATTTTTGCTCTCATGCTCACAGCTTGAAGCAACATCTTCGAATTTAGCACCTGGTTTTATCATTCCTGTCACCTTACCGTCTACTCTTTTTGCCGTGAGATTCACTATATTTTTACCATGACTGTCCGCAAATATTGTTATTTTCTCGAAATTCATTTGACTTGGGCTGTTTCTAATTGCTACTGGGGGTGACGTAGTTTTGTGAGACAAGAAACTTGAATTTTTGAAGTCTCTAACCCGGTTTCTCACAAGACGATGAACTTTGGCCTGATCCGGACGTGAGTTTGACACATTGAATAAACTTCTTCTATTTTGCGAGATACTAATCATATGGAGCTGCGCCTCGTCCGCTTCTTCACACTCAGTCAACACCTCACATCCCTTCCTAGAAGTCGCAAAAGAACTGGAGAGACTCCCAGGAGCTGGAGTAGCTCCGCCTCTGTTGTTTCCAATGCTCGACGAATCATTCATGAGATTATCACTTGATTTAATGTACAACTCGTCATACCTAGCTCTCCATTTGTCAGTCTCTATCCTCTCTAAAACTTTCTCATTCCTGAGCAACAAGTTGTCAGCCTCAAGAGCTTCTATTGAAGTAGACATCAGTAGAATTTTTTCTGTAAAAGTTTTATTATCCTCTTTGAGTTTGTCAATAGTTTCCTTCAAATCCTGTAAAATTTCATAGGGGACAGCCTCCATTTGCTGCTCAGCCTCCGATGGAGCCTCCTCTCCTGATAAACAATTTACAGGTTCATTTGTGTCAGCAATCCTGCTCTCTGTCTCAGTCTGGACGCCAGTCTCCGCGGTAGATTTATCGGCAAGATTCAATAACTTAATATCGTTCTCGATTGACCTATTAACTGCCGCCTCCCATTCTGTTCTTAGCTTCTTAAGTTCGTCTCTAAGAGCGGCGTTTTCACAATCCTGGTTACCATCGTCTGTATGTACGACCAGTGAAGAAGACAACTCGTTGACATTGGATTTCTCCTGTTCACGAACTTGCACCGGTGTGGAACAAAACCCTGTATTATTTCCTTCAGGCTCATATATTGAGCTTTCTGTTAATGATGGCGTAGGTGATTGATTGATCGTTTATTTTAACAAGAGCTTTGCTCATCATTCTCATCCTCCACATTAAAGGATGTCTGATGAGTAACTGAGGGATGATTATGTTTTGCTAATACTTTGCTAGTGATTTTATCGATGCTAGCATTAGTTTTTTCATGGCATTCACTTGTTGTTGATTTTGAGATTCACATGATAATTATTTTGATGTTAATGTCCACGCTGTACCTGTTATCTTAAAATGCTTAAAAACTAGAAAGAAAATTTTGATTAGGCTACCAATACAATCTAATACACATGAAAATTATTCACAAGTATATAATCAATATAAAAATGAAATTTGTTAACATCTTATTATACAGTCAGCAATACATAAATTGTGAAATTTCCTCAAACTCAATGGAGACATCAATTACAAAATTTTAATAAAAAAATAATTTCATTTCCATTTATTCACTGTTCAAATATTTCATGAAAAGCAAATTATTCAATATTATTAATCATCGTTTGTTGGATACTATAGTTTATTTCGACTTTTCAATGTTCTAAACACAAACTACATTTCATGACAAAACTTTACTATCAATCATTAAACAAGAAATCATTCAAAACATCAATAATATTTTGCTTCAAAGGCAATCAATATTCATAAGTAATCATCTGCATCTATGGCAATCAACATTATTAATCATTATTTTGCATCTATGACAATCAACATAAGTAATCAACACAAAAAATATTATCTCATTACTGCCTCTCTAAGTCATAACCTCTGTTATTCCTTCTTTAGGCAATAATGGGTTTCCATCTCAAAAAACAATCACATACCAGCAAAATTCTAATCAACAAACCCCACTAAAATTTCTACATACACTCCAGCATCCATTTTAAACGATAATCAATCATATCAAAATTTATAGAACAAACAGTTTTCAAAATTTAGAAAAAGACATCAATTACAAAAACTTTGTAGAAATTTTAATCTTTGACTCATTTCAATTAATAATATGACAAGACATTTTTATTTAATGAAATCATTATTATTCAAGTTAACTTTCATTTATATTGAACATCTCATATATATGGCGACACAATTCATTAATACTTTCAAATTTTGAAGTTTTATTATTATAACAAAAGAATTTATACATAAGATTAAATTTCAGCATGTTCTAAATTGAACCATTTATTTTTTAAATAATTTCAGAATTTGAAGACTGTATAATAAGTACAAACCATTTCAAGATTACAATACAAAGACGATCAAGATGGATAATGGGTAAATAAGTTCCCTGAAAAATACAAATAAGAGAAAAAGAAAATTGAGTAAATAAATTTCCTAAATAATACAAGGAAGAGAAAGATTAATTAGAGCCTATCCTACATGTCAGTACTAAACTTTCATAAGGAAATATATTTAATAAAACTATACTGAAAATGAGAAAATGGGACATAATTTGCTCTGAATATGATACCTGACAAAAAATAGACATAATTAAAATATGTAATACATGATGAAAAAATATACTGCAAGCAAATAATTATTTACACTACAATGGATAGATTTTAGAAAAGTTAAGTTTTATCAACAATTTAAAGATTAGGAAAATAAGCTACTATTTTAACTTCCAAAATAATTTCAGAAAAAATACAAATTTAAATGACTATGGACAAGATATGCATCATAGAAGAAATTTACTGAACATTACACAAAGACAGGAAAGAATCAAAATTTGAAATGATTAAGGGCCAAGAAAAATAGGCTACAGGAAAGAAAAAAGACACAATTATGGACTCTTACCATACACTGCCTAGCGATTATGCTATTCTGAATCCCAGCATAACACAGGATTCCTAATCATAACATCGTGCCGGGGAATACCCTTTCATCATGTGATTCACAGTCATCATCTTGTAAGTGAGCAACTTGAAACAACCTTTGAATACTAACACATCAATGGTGACTTTGTGCTTTGTTTTCTTCAAGAACATGATTTTATTCATGGGTTCATTTGTTTCATCAAAGCCATTTTGCTTACAAAAGTCAGTCATGTTCACTAGATAATGCTTTGCATACACCTTTTCAATTTTCAGTTGAAAGTTGAATTCATCAACTTGATTCAAATCAAGATTCATTTTGTTTACATTGTTCCTAACCTCTACAGAAACCTGTCTCATGTAAACATTCACTTTATTTACTGTTTTCCTAACTTTCAATTTGGCAATACTACTTTCTTTACTGTTGACTTTCAATAAAGACAACTCCCTACCTACTACATTACTCAATTCTACTATCTCACTAGGATTTACTTTTTCAATAACAGTAACTAGGCCTACATTATCTGAAACTTGAAATAATTGATCTTGTATCTTAACACTACTATCATCCTGCTTCAATTTGCTTTCATCTTCATGATTATCTATCAATGTTTCATGTGTATCTTTTAATAGAAGGTTTATACTAACCTGCTCTAGTCTTATACTAGTACATTCTTGCTTTATATCATCAAACCTAGCACTTTGATCTTGTTTCAAATTATCAATCTTAGCATTTTGCTCATCAATCTTAGCATTTTGCTCATCAAACCTAGCATTTTGCTCATCAAACGTAGCATTTTGCTCATCAAACTTTTGGGTTAGGAACGCTATAAGATTCAGATCATTTTTAATGTTTGCCATTTTGTAATATGCACTGATATCTATTCATTAGAATAGAATAGAATAGAATTGTTTATTGATCAACAAATATAACATAATATATATGGATCGTGTCAAGTTAAAAACTACAAATAAAACATAAATAGGCTATAATAGGTACAGTCATGCCATGAGAAAATGTCTTAAATTAGTCGCGACAATAAGTTATTCCGTACAAGCGGCAAAACAAGGTGAGTAGTTCATTCTCATTTTAAAGTTAACATGTGTAAATTTAACATTGCAATATTTGACTATCGAGATATTCCTCTATTGTATAGAGTGCGTTACGTCTCAGCAGTTCTTTTACTATTCTCTTGAATTTGCTGCTTGGAAGACTTCTAAATGTTAAGGGAAGTTTATTGAAAAGAATAACCTGCTGGTATTTATGGCTTTTATAAGTCTTGTGCAGCCTTATAGAAGGTTTTATCAAGTCAAATTTATTTCTTGTGTTGTGATTATGATTTTCTTGCTGTTTCATAAAGTTATCTTCATTTTCCTTCATGTAAATTAGATTTACATAAATATACATACTAGCAAGGGTTGGGACGCTAAGTTTCTTGAAAGCATCTCTACATGACTCGTTGAATTTGAGTCCTGCAATGCATCTTATGGCTTTTTTCTGCCATAGAAACACTCTGCTGGCAGAAGAGCAGTTGCCCCATAAACGGAGACCATAATTTAAATGTGAATGAAGAGACCGTAGTATGCCATCATCAAAACTCCAGGGCTGACTGATAGTTTAAGTTTACGTAGAAGAAAGGTGACTCTTGATAGTTTTTTACAAAGAAACTCGATATGGTCTTCCCAGCATAGCTTACTGTCCAGCATTAAGCCCAGCAATTTGACCGGCTTCGTGTAGTTTTTTAGGCTAGGATCTATTCTGCTCTTCAAGGAAAATAATATCCTCTCAGTTTTGGTCTCATTAAGACGGAGGCTGTTGGCATTGTACCATATTTTTGAGGTTTTTGTTGAAACGTCAAGGTCATGAATAAGATTTTCCGCATTCGCACCAGAATTGAGAATTGTAGTGTCGTCGGCATACAATATTGAAAAGCATGGTATATTACAACTGAAATCATTTACGAACACTAGAAATAAAAACGGCCCCAAAACAGACCCTTGAGGGACGCCTGTTTTCACGGCTTTTGGGCTAGATAGTTTATTATTTACTTTTACCACCTGTTGTCTATTGCTCAAGAAGCTTTGAATCAGAGTCAGCTCGCTACCTTCAATACCATAGTATCTCAACTTTTCAAATAATATTGAATGTGACATGGAGTCAAACGCACGACTCAGGTCCAGTAGATCACCAGCAACCATACATTGGCTTTCAAAGCTCTCAAGAATGTAGTTGACAACCTTTTCAATCGCCATAGTTGTTGAATGATTTGGTCTAAATCCAAATAGATTGGGGTTGAGCAAATTATTTTCTAGAAAGTACTCATACAGCTGTTTCAGTAGACATGCCTCAATGATTTTACCTACGATCGAGACTATTGCTATTGGTCTGTAGCTTTCTGGCAGTTCCTTTTCACCTTTTTTATAGATTGGATTTATTATCGACATTTTCAAGCATTCAGGAAAAGCTCCAAGTATCATAATCAAATTAATTACACATGTCAGTGGACGGAGAATCGAATCGATAATGTTCTTCACCATATAATTTGAAAGACCAAAGGTATCCTCACTTCTTGAGGAACTGAGATTTCCCACTATGGACTTCACCGTTTCAATGTCAACCTCTTTCCATGCAAATCTTGGTGCAGCCACATTTTTAAATTGATGAGATTACATTTTTCCAGCATATCTTCCATTGTAACTGATGTAGAGATAGACATATCCTGAGCATGAACTCCTGCACTAAGAAAAAAATCATTCAGTTTCTCAGGAGGAATGTTGATTGTAGTTGATGACTTATTCTTGTGTTTAGATTCATTGTTGATGATTTTCCATGCTGTTTTACATTTATTGTTAGATTCTGTCAACAGCTTGTCGTTGAGTGACAACTTTGCCCTAGCAATCGCTTCAGTGTAAAGTTTTTTGAAATCTTTGAATCTCTCTTTGTCTTCATTGGCACCTCGGATCTTCCAAATTTTATACAAGACTAACAGGTGGTTCTTCATGGTCTTGAGTTCAGGAGTGTACCAACTATTAACATGCATGTTTGAGTCCTTGGCTCTATTTTTGTGGGTTTTCATAGGGCAAAACGTTGTCAGGTATTGAGACAGTATATTCATAAATTTTTGTACTACCTCGTTCACGTCCCATACATAGAATATCTGTGACCAGTCCAGACTTGAAAGGAGTTGACTTAGGTTGTATAACCTACTAGGAGACACTACTCTTATTAAACAACAGTTGTTTTCGTCATCCTGTCGGTTAGGCCCTTTGAGAAGAAAATTATCTTGACAAATATGAACCAAAACTCCGGCATGATCTGATACAAGGTCTTGCTTATAGATTTCACAATCATATGAACTAGTATCAATGTTAGAAAAAATATTATCTATACAAGCATGACCTCTTGTTGGATGAGAGTGCATGCTATACAAATCAAATGATCTTAGAACATTTATAAATTGCTTTACGTCTGTCTTCTCATAGTCAGATATGTTAATGTTCATGTTGAAATCACCAGCTAAGACAACATACGAATATGGTTTAGAAGTAATATATATTAGTAGCTCCTCCAGCTTGACAAGGAAATCCTTAACATTGGAGTCTGGTGCTCTATACAGACATAGGATAATACAATTCACTGGCAATAATTTAATGGCAGACAATTCAAAGAGGCTGTCTGATGTGAAATCTGATACGTCCATTCTCTTGAATCTCAATGAGTCTCTAATCAAAATAGATGAGCCACCATGCGTTTTTGTATTCCTACAATATGAGTCGGCCAATGTAAAACCAGTGGGCACATAAAATGATACTTCATGTTCATGTAGCCAATGTTCGTTTATGCAGAGGATGTCAATTTGTCTACTTTCAGCTATCAGCTCTATCTGGTTTACTTTGTTCCGCATTGAACAGATATTAATAAGAAAAAGATTCATGGTAGAGCTGTTTCTCAATTCTTTATTCTGAACCAGTAAAATCCACTCTGAGTCATTCTTGTCTGTTGTCAACGAAGTGTTATTGTCAAAATCAAGCTCTATGTTCAATTGATTGTCGTTTATTGATAACTGATACTTGCCGCCATCCATAACAAGTGAGGCCTCATCATTTAGAACAGTTTCAGTTGCTTGTCTAAAAGAGGCAGCTTTCAGCGAAGCCTTGTCGTTTATTTCAAGTTTAAAGGTATTGAATCTTCCACTTCATTGATTGCCTGCATGGATGCTCCACTTATAAAATCAGATATGTAGCACTTTCCCAGTGAGTTGAGGTGTAGCCCGTGTCGTGTATGGAAATGCCGACCTATGTTACTAATATCTAAAAGCCTAACATTTTTGAATTGTCGACAAATTCTAGCTATCTCTAAGTTTGTTCTCTCTATTTGATGATGAATGTTAGAAGAAATTGGAAGATCATATCTACGAGGCACATTCATGAGTATGATATTCACATGCGACAGGTCATATAAACATTTTTTTAAAGAACTTGAAAATTTTTTTGCACCAATTTTTTCCATATCATTTCCTCCTCCCATCAGGACGACCAAGTCGCGATCTGACATATTTTTGCTCTCATGCTCACAGCTTGAAGCAACATCTTCGAATTTAGCACCTGGTTTTATCATTCCTGTCACCTTACCGTCTACTCTTTTTGCCGTGAGATTCACTATATTTTTACCATGACTGTCCGCAAATATTGTTATTTTCTCGAAATTCATTTGACTTGGGCTGTTTCTAATTGCTACTGGGGGTGACGTAGTTTTGTGAGACAAGAAACTTGAATTTTTGAAGTCTCTAACCCGGTTTCTCACAAGACGATGAACTTTGGCCTGATCCGGACGTGAGTTTGACACATTGAATAAACTTCTTCTATTTTGCGAGATACTAATCATATGGAGCTGCGCCTCGTCCGCTTCTTCACACTCAGTCAACACCTCACATCCCTTCCTAGAAGTCGCAAAAGAACTGGAGAGACTCCCAGGAGCTGGAGTAGCTCCGCCTCTGTTGTTTCCAATGCTCGACGAATCATTCATGAGATTATCACTTGATTTAATGTACAACTCGTCATACCTAGCTCTCCATTTGTCAGTCTCTATCCTCTCTAAAACTTTCTCATTCCTGAGCAACAAGTTGTCAGCCTCAAGAGCTTCTATTGAAGTAGACATCAGTAGAATTTTTTCTGTAAAAGTTTTATTATCCTCTTTGAGTTTGTCAATAGTTTCCTTCAAATCCTGTAAAATTTCATAGGGGACAGCCTCCATTTGCTGCTCAGCCTCCGATGGAGCCTCCTCTCCTGATAAACAATTTACAGGTTCATTTGTGTCAGCAATCCTGCTCTCTGTCTCAGTCTGGACGCCAGTCTCCGCGGTAGATTTATCGGCAAGATTCAATAACTTAATATCGTTCTCGATTGACCTATTAACTGCCGCCTCCCATTCTGTTCTTAGCTTCTTAAGTTCGTCTCTAAGAGCGGCGTTTTCACAATCCTGGTTACCATCGTCTGTATGTACGACCAGTGAAGAAGACAACTCGTTGACATTGGATTTCTCCTGTTCAAGAACTTGCACCGGTGTGGAACAAAACCCTGTATTATTTCCTTCAGGCTCATATATTGAGCTTTCTGTTAATGATGGCGTAGGTGATTGATTGATCGTTTATTTTAAACAAGAGCTTTGCTCATCATTCTCATCCTCCACATTAAAGGATGTCTGATGAGTAACTGAGGGATGATTATGTTTTGCTAATACTTTGCTAGTGATTTTATCGATGCTAGCATTAGTTTTTTCATGGCATTCACTTGTTGTTGATTTTGAGATTCACATGATAATTATTTTGATGTTAATGTCCACGCTGTACCTGTTATCTTAAAATGCTTAAAAACTAGAAAGAAAATTTTGATTAGGCTACCAATACAATCTAATACACATGAAAATTATTTACAAGTATATAATCAATATAAAAATGAAATTTGTTAACATCTTATTATACAGTCAGCAATACATAAATTGTGAAATTTCCTCAAACTCAATGGAGACATCAATTACAAAATTTTAATAAAAAAATAATTTCATTTCCATTTATTCACTGTTCAAATATTTCATGAAAAGCAAATTATTCAATATTATTAATCATCGTTTGTTGGATACTATAGTTTATTTCGACTTTTCAATTTTCTAAACACAAACTACATTTCATGACAAAACTTTACTATCAATCATTAAACAAGAAATCATTCAAAACATCAATAATATTTTGCTTCAAAGGCAATCAATATTCATAAGTAATCATCTGCATCTATGGCAATCAACATTATTAATCATTATTTTGCATCTATGACAATCAACATAAGTAATCAACACAAAAAATATTATCTCATTACTGCCTCTCTAAGTCATAACCTCTGTTATTCCTTCTTTAGGCAATAATGGGTTTCCATCTCAAAAAACAATCACATACCAGCAAAATTCTAATCAACAAACCCCACTAAAATTTCTACATACACTCCAGCATCCATTTTAAACGATAATCAATCATATCAAAATTTATAGAACAAACAGTTTTCAAAATTTAGAAAAAGACATCAATTACAAAAACTTTGTAGAAATTTTAATCTTTGACTCATTTCAATTAATAATATGACAAGACATTTTTATTTAATGAAATCATTATTATTCAAGTTAACTTTCATTTATATTGAACATCTCATATATATGGCGACACAATTCATTAATACTTTCAAATTTTGAAGTTTTATTATTATAACAAAAGAATTTATACATAAGATTAAATTTCAGCATGTTCTAAATTGAACCATTTATTTTTTAAATAATTTCAGAATTTGAAGACTGTATAATAAGTACAAACCATTTCAAGATTACAATACAAAGACGATCAAGATGGATAATGGGTAAATAAGTTCCCTGAAAAATACAAATAAGAGAAAAAGAAAATTGAGTAAATAAATTTCCTAAATAATACAAGGAAGAGAAAGATTAATTAGAGCCTATCCTACATGTCAGTACTAAACTTTCATAAGGAAATATATTTAATAAAACTATACTGAAAATGAGAAAATGGGACATAATTTGCTCTGAATATGATACCTGACAAAAAATAGACATAATTAAAATATGTAATACATGATGAAAAAATATACTGCAAGCAAATAATTATTTACACTACAATGGATAGATTTTAGAAAAGTTAAGTTTTATCAACAATTTAAAGATTAGGAAAATAAGCTACTATTTTAACTTCCAAAATAATTTCAGAAAAAATACAAATTTAAATGACTATGGACAAGATATGCATCATAGAAGAAATTTACTGAACATTACACAAAGACAGGAAAGAATCAAAATTTGAAATGATTAAGGGCCAAGAAAAATAGGCTACAGGAAAGAAAAAAGACACAATTATGGACTCTTACCATACACTGCCTAGCGATTATGCTATTCTGAATCCCAGCATAACACAGGATTCCTAATCATAACATAGTGCCGGGGAATACCCTTTCATCATGTGATTCACAGTCATCATCTTGTAAGTGAGCAACTTGAAACAACCTTTGAATACTAACACATCAATGGTGACTTTGTGCTTTGTTTTCTTCAAGAACATGATTTTATTCATGGGTTCATTTGTTTCATCAAAGCCATTTTGCTTACAAAAGTCAGTCATGTTCACTAGATAATGCTTTGCATACACCTTTTCAATTTTCAGTTGAAAGTTGAATTCATCAACTTGATTCAAATCAAGATTCATTTTGTTTACATTGTTCCTAACCTCTACAGAAACCTGTCTCATGTAAACATTCACTTTATTTACTGTTTTCCTAACTTTCAATTTGGCAATACTACTTTCTTTACTGTTGACTTTCAATAAAGACAACTCCCTACCTACTACATTACTCAATTCTACTATCTCACTAGGATTTACTTTTTCAATAACAGTAACTAGGCCTACATTATCTGAAACTTGAAATAATTGATCTTGTATCTTAACACTACTATCATCCTGCTTCAATTTGCTTTCATCTTAATGATTATCTATCAATGTTTCATGTGTATCTTTTAATAGAAGGTTTATACTAACCTGCTCTAGTCTTATACTAGTACATTCTTGCTTTATATCATCAAACCTAGCACTTTGATCTTGTTTCAAATTATCAATCTTAGCATTTTGCTCATCAATCTTAGCATTTTGCTCATCAAACCTAGCATTTTGCTCATCAAACCTAGCATTTTGCTCATCAAACTTTTGTGTTAGGAATGCTATAAGATTCAGATCATTTTTAATGTTTGCCATTTTGTAATATGCACTGATATCTATTCATTAGAATAGAATAGAATTGTTTATTGATCAACAAATATAACATAATATATATGGATCGTGTCAAGTTAAAAACTACAAATAAAACATAAATAGGTTATAATAGGTACAGTCATGCCATGAGAAAATGTCTTAAATTAGTCGCGACAATAAGTTATTCCGTACAAGCGGCAAAACAAGGTGAGTAGTTCATTCTCATTTTAAAGTTAACATGTGTAAATTTAACATTGCAATATTTGACTATCGAGATATTCCTCTATTGTATAGAATGTGTTACGTCTCAGCAGTTCTTTTACTATTCTCTTGAATTTGCTGCTTGGAAGACTTCTAAATGTTAACGGAAGTTTATTGAAAAGAATAACCTGCTGGTATTTATGGCTTTTATAAGTCTTGTGCAGCCTTATAGAAGGTTTTATCTAGTCAAATTCATTTCTTGTGTTGTGATCATGATTTTCTTGCTGTTTCATAAAGTTATCTTCATTTTCCTCCATGTAAATTAGATTTACAATCATATGAATTAGTATCAATGTTAGAAAAAATATTATCTATACAAGCATGACCTCTTGTTGGATGAGAGTGCATGCTATACAAATCAAACGATCTTAGAACATTTATAAATTGCTTTACGTCTGTCTTCTCATAGTCAGATATGTTAATGTTCATGTTGAAATCACCAGCTAAGACAACATACGAATATGGTTTAGAAGTAATATATATTAGTAGCTCCTCCAGCTTGACAAGGAAATCCTTAACATTGGAGTCTGGTGCTCTATACAGACATAGGATAATACAATTCACTGGCAATAATTTAATGGCAGACAATTCAAAGAGGCTGTCTGATGTGAAATCTGATACGTCCATTCTCTTGAATCTCAATGAGTCTCTAATCAAAATAGATGAGCCACCATGCGTTTTTGTATTCCTACAATATGAGTCGGCCAATGTAAAACCAGTGGGCACATAAAATGATACTTCATGTTCATGTAGCCAATGCTCGTTTATGCAGAGGATGTCAATTTGTCTACTTTCAGCTATCAGCTCTATCTGGTTTACTTTGTTCCGCATTGAACAGATATTAATAAGAAAAAGATTCATGGTAGAGCTGTTTCTCAATTCTTTATTCTGAACCAGTAAAATCCACTCTGAGTCATTCTTGTCTGTTGTCAACGAAGTGTTATTGTCAAAATCAAGCTCTATGTTCAATTGATTGTCGTTTATTGATAACTGATACTTGCCGCCATCCATAACAAGTGAGGCCTCATCATTTAGAACAGTTTCAGTTGCTTGTCTAAAAGAGGCAGCTTTCAGCGAAGCCTTGTCGTTTATTTCAAGTTTAAAGGTATTGAATCTTCCACTTCATTGATTGCCTGCATGGATGCTCCACTTATAAAATCAGATATGTAGCGCTTTCCCAGCGAGTTGAGGTGTAGCCCGTGTCGTGTATGGAAACGCCGACCTATGTTACTAATATCTAAAAGCCTAACATTTTTGAATTGTCGACAAATTCTAGCTATCTCTAAGTTTGTTCTCTCTATTTGATTATGAATGTTAGAAGAAATTGGAAGATCATATCTACGAGGCACATTCATGAGTATGATATTCACATGCGACAGGTCATATAAACATTTTTTTAAAGAACTTGAAAATTTTTTTGCACCAAATTTTTCCATATCATTTCCTCCTCCCATCAGGACGACCAAGTCGCGATCTGACATATTTTTGCTCTCATGCTCACAGCTTGAAGCAACATCTTCGAATTTAGCACCTGGTTTTATCATTCCTGTCACCTTACCGTCTACTCTTTTTGCCGTGAGATTCACTATATTTTTACCATGACTGTCCGCAAATATTGTTATTTTCTCGAAATTCATTTGACTTGGGCTGTTTCTAATTGCTACTGGGGGTGACGTAGTTTTGTGAGACAAGAAACTTGAATTTTTGAAGTCTCTAACCCGGTTTCTCACAAGACGATGAACTTTGGCCTGATCCGGACGTGAGTTTGACACATTGAATAAACTTCTTCTATTTTGCGAGATACTAATCATATGGAGCTGCGCCTCGTCCGCTTCTTCACACTCAGTCAACACCTCACATCCCTTCCTAGAAGTCGCAAAAGAACTGGAGAGACTCCCAGGAGCTGGAGTAGCTCGCCTCTGTTGTTTCCAATGCTCGACGAATCATTCATGAGATTATCACTTGATTTAATGTACAACTCGTCATACCTAGCTCTCCATTTGTCAGTCTCTATCCTCTCTAAAACTTTCTCATTCCTGAGCAACAAGTTGTCAGCCTCAAGAGCTTCTATTGAAGTAGACATCAGTAGAATTTTTTCTGTAAAAGTTTTATTATCCTCTTTGAGTTTGTCAATAGTTTCCTTCAAATCCTGTAAAATTTCATAGGGGACAGCCTCCATTTGCTGCTCAGCCTCCGATGGAGCCTCCTCTCCTGATAAACAATTTACAGGTTCATTTGTGTCAGCAATCCTGCTCTCTGTCTCAGTCTGGACGCCAGTCTCCGCGGTAGATTTATCGGCAAGATTCAATAACTTAATATCGTTCTCGATTGACCTATTAACTGCCGCCTCCCATTCTGTTCTTAGCTTCTTAAGTTCGTCTCTAAGAGCGGCGTTTTCACAATCCTGGTTACCATCGTCTGTATGTACGACCAGTGAAGAAGACAACTCGTTGACATTGGATTTCTCCTGTTCACGAACTTGCACCGGTGTGGAACAAAACCCTGTATTATTTCCTTCAGGCTCATATATTGAGCTTTCTGTTAATGATGGCGTAGGTGATTGATTGATCGTTTATTTTAAACAAGAGCTTTGCTCATCATTCTCATCCTCCACATTAAAGGATGTCTGATGAGTAACTGAGGGATGATTATGTTTTGCTAATACTTTGCTAGTGATTTTATCGATGCTAGCATTAGTTTTTTCATGGCATTCACTTGTTGTTGATTTTGAGATTCACATGATAATTATTTTGATGTTAATGTCCACGCTGTACCTGTTATCTTAAAATGCTTAAAAACTAGAAAGAAAATTTTGATTAGGCTACCAATACAATCTAATACACATGAAAATTATTCACAAGTATATAATCAATATAAAAATGAAATTTGTTAACATCTTATTATACAGTCAGCAATACATAAATTGTGAAATTTCCTCAAACTCAATGGAGACATCAATTACAAAATTTTAATAAAAAAATAATTTCATTTCCATTTATTCACTGTTCAAATATTTCATGAAAAGCAAATTATTCAATATTATTAATCATCGTTTGTTGGATACTATAGTTTATTTCGACTTTTCAATGTTCTAAACACAAACTACATTTCATGACAAAACTTTACTATCAATCATTAAACAAGAAATCATTCAAAACATCAATAATATTTTGCTTCAAAGGCAATCAATATTCATAAGTAATCATCTGCATCTATGGCAATCAACATTATTAATCATTATTTTGCATCTATGACAATCAACATAAGTAATCAACACAAAAAATATTATCTCATTACTGCCTCTCTAAGTCATAACCTCTGTTATTCCTTCTTTAGGCAATAATGGGTTTCCATCTCAAAAAACAATCACATACCAGCAAAATTCTAATCAACGAACCCCACTAAAATTTCTACATACACTCCAGCATCCATTTTAAACGATAATCAATCATATCAAAATTTATAGAACAAACAGTTTTCAAAATTTAGAAAAAGACATCATTTACAAAAACTTTGTAGAAATTTTAATCTTTGACTCATTTCAATTAATAATATGACAAGACATTTTTATTTAATGAAATCATTATTATCCAAGTTAACTTTCATTTATATTGAACATCTCATATATATGGCGACACAATTCATTAATACTTTCAAATTTTGAAGTTTTATTATTATAACAAAAGAATTTATACATAAGATTAAATTTCAGCATGTTCTAAATTGAACCATTTATTTTTTAAATAATTTCAGAATTTGAAGACTGTATAATAAGTACAAACCATTTCAAGATTACAATACAAAGACGATCAAGATGGATAATGGGTAAATAAGTTCCCTGAAAAATACAAATAAGAGAAAAAGAAAATTGAGTAAATAAATTTCCTAAATAATACAAGGAAGAGAAAGATTAATTAGAGCCTATCCTACATGTCAGTACTATAAACTTTCATAAGGAAATATATTTAATAAAACTATACTGAAAATGAGAAAATGGGACATAATTTGCTCTGAATATGATACCTGACAAAAAATAGACATAATTAAAATATGTAATACATGATGAAAAAATATACTGCAAGCAAATAATTATTTACACTACAATGGATAGATTTTAGAAAAGTTAAGTTTTATCAACAATTTAAAGATTAGGAAAATAAGCTACTATTTTAACTTCCAAAATAATTTCAGAAAAAATACAAATTTAAATGACTATGGACAAGATATGCATCATAGAAGAAATTTACTGAACATTACACAAAGACAGGAAAGAATCAAAATTTGAAATGATTAAGGGCCAAGAAAAATAGGCTACAGGAAAGAAAAAAGACACAATTATGGACTCTTACCATACACTGCCTAGCGATTATGCTATTCTGAATCCCAGCATAACACAGGATTCCTAATCATAACATATTGCCGGGGAATACCCTTTCATCATGTGATTCACAGTCATCATCTTGTAAGTGAGCAACTTGAAACAACCTTTGAATACTAACACATCAATGGTGACTTTGTGCTTTGTTTTCTTCAAGAACATGATTTTATTCATGGGTTCATTTGTTTCATCAAAGCCATTTTGCTTACAAAAGTCAGTCATGTTCACTAGATAATGCTTTGCATACACCTTTTCAATTTTCAGTTGAAAGTTGAATTCATCAACTTGATTCAAATCAAGATTCATTTTGTTTACATTGTTCCTAACCTCTACAGAAACCTGTCTCATGTAAACATTCACTTTATTTACTGTTTTCCTAACTTTCAATTTGGCAATACTACTTTCTTTACTGTTGACTTTCAATAAAGACAACTCCCTACCTACTACATTACTCAATTCTACTATCTCACTAGGATTTACTTTTTCAATAACAGTAACTAGGCCTACATTATCTGAAACTTGAAATAATTGATCTTGTATCTTTACACTACTATCATCCTGCTTCAATTTGCTTTCATCTTCATGATTATCTATCAATGTTTCATGTGTATCTTTTAATAGAAGGTTTATACTAACCTGCTCTAGTCTTATACTAGTACATTCTTGCTTTATATAATCAAACCTAGCACTTTGATCTTGTTTCAAATGATCAATCTTAGCATTTTGCTCATCAATCTTAGCATTTTGCTCATCAAACCTAGCATTTTGCTCATCAAACCTAGCATTTTGCTCATCAAACTTTTGTGTTAGGAATGCTATAAGATAATGTTTGCCATTTTGTAATATGCACTGATATCTATTCATTAGAATAGAATAGAATTGTTTATTGATCAACAAATATAACATAATATATATGGATCGTGTCAAGTTAAAAACTACAAATAAAACATAAATAGGCTATAATAGGTACAGTCATGCCATGAGAAAATGTCTTAAATTAGTCGCGACAATAAGTTATTCCGTACAAGCGGCAAAACAAGGTGAGTAGTTCATTCTCATTTTAAAGTTAACATGTGTAAATTTAACATTGCAATATTTGACTATCGAGATATTCCTCTATTGTATAGAATGCGTTATGTCTCAGCAGTTCTTTTACTATTCTCTTGAATTTGCTGCTTGGAAGACTTCTAAATGTTAAGGGAAGTTTATTGAAAAGAATAACCTGCTGGTATTTATGGCTTTTATAAGTCTTGTGCAGCCTTATAGAAGGTTTTATCAAGTCAAATTTATTTCTTGTGTTGTGATCATGATTTTCTTGCTGTTTCATAAAGTTATCTTCATTTTCCTTCATGTAAATTAGATTTACATAAATATACATACTAGCAAGGGTTGGGACGCTAAGTTTCTTGAAAGCATCTCTACATGACTCGTTGAATTTGAGTCCTGCAATGCATCTTATGGCTTTTTTCTGCCATAGAAACACTCTGCTGGCAGAAGAGCAGTTGCCCCATAAACGGAGACCATAATTTAAATGTGAATGGAAGAGACCGTAGTATGCCATCATCAAAACTCCAGGGCTGACTGATAGTTTAAGTTTACGTAGAAGAAAGGTGACTCTTGATAGTTTTTTACAAAGAAACTCGATATGGTCTTCCCAGCATAGCTTACTGTCCAGCATTAAGCCCAGCAATTTGACCGGCTTCGTGTAGTTTTTTAGGCTAGGATCTATTCTGCTCTTCAAGGAAAATAATATCCTCTCAGTTTTGGTCTCATTAAGACGGAGGCTGTTGGCATTGTACCATATTTTTGAGGTTTTTGTTGAAACGTCAAGGTCATGAATAAGATTTTCCGCATTCGCACCAGAATTGAGAATTGTAGTGTCGTCGGCATACAATATTGAAAAGCATGGTATATTACAACTGAAATCATTTACGAACACTAGAAATAAAAACGGCCCCAAAACAGACCCTTGAGGGACGCCTGTTTTCACGGCTTTTGGGCTAGATAGTTTATTATTTACTTTTACCACCTGTTGTCTATTGCTCAAGAAGCTTTGAATCAGAGTCAGCTCGCTACCTTCAATACCATAGTATCTCAACTTTTCAAACAATATTGAATGTGACATGGAGTCAAACGCACGACACAGGTCCAGTAGATCACCAGCAACCATACATTGGCTTTCAAAGCTCACAAGAATGTAGTTGACAACCTTTTCAATCGCCATAGTTGTTGAATGATTTGGTCTAAATCCAAATAGATTGGGGTTGAGCAAATTATTTTCTAGAAAGTACTCATACAGCTGTTTCAGTAGACATGCCTCAATGATTTTACCTACGATCGAGACTATTGCTATTGGTCTGTAGCTTTCTGGCAGTTCCTTTTCACCTTTTTTATAGATTGGATTTATTATCGACATTTTCAAGCATTCAGGAAAAGCTCCAAGTATCATAATCAAATTAATTACACATGTCAGTGGACGGAGAATCGAATCGATAATGTTCTTCACCGTATCATTTGAAAGACCAAAGGTATCCTCACTTCTTGAGGAACTGAGATTTCCCACTATGGACTTCACCGTTTCAATGTCAACCTCTTTCCATGCAAATCTTGGTGCAGCCACATTTTTTAAATTGATGAGATTACATTTTTCCAGCATATCTTCCATTGTAACTGATGTAGAGATAGACATATCCTGAGCATGAACTCCTGCACTAAGAAAAAAATCAATCAGTTTCTCAGGAGGAATGTTGATTGTAGTTGATGACTTATTCTTGTGTTTAGATTCATTGTTGATGATTTTCCATGCTGTTTTACATTTATTGTTAGATTCTGTCAACAGCTTGTCGTTGAGTGACAACTTTGCCCTAGCAATCGCTTCAGTGTAAAGTTTTTTGAAATCTTTGAATCTCTCTTTGTCTTCATTGGCACCTCGGATCTTCCAAATTTTATACAAGACTAACAGGTGGTTCTTCATGGTCTTGAGTTCAGGAGTGTACCAACTATTAACATGCATGTTTGAGTCCTTGGCTCTATTTTTGTGGGTTTTCATAGGGCAAAACGTCGTCAGGTATTGAGACAGTATATTCATGAATTTTTGTACTACCTCGTTCACGTCCCATACATAGAATATCTGTGACCAGTCCAGACTTGAAAGGAATTGACTTAGGTTGTATAACCTACTAGGAGACACTACTCTTATTAAACAACAGTTGTTTTCGTCATCCTGTCGGTTAGGCCCTTCAAGAAGAAAATTATCTTGACAAATATGAACCAAAACTCCGGCATGATCTGATACAAGGTCTTGCTTATAGATTTCACAATCATATGAATTAGTATCAATGTTAGAAAAAATATTATCTATACAAGCATGACCTCTTGTTGGATGAGAGTGCATGCTATACAAATCAAACGATCTTAGAACATTTATAAATTGCTTTACGTCTGTCTTCTCATAGTCAGATATGTTAATGTTCATGTTGAAATCACCAGCTAAGACAACATACGAATATGGTTTAGAAGTAATATATATTAGTAGCTCCTCCAGCTTGACAAGGAAATCCTTAACATTGGAGTCTGGTGCTCTATACAGACATAGGATAATACAATTCACTGGCAATAATTTAATGGCAGACAATTCAAAGAGGCTGTCTGATGTGAAATCTGATACGTCCATTCTCTTGAATCTCAATGAGTCTCTAATCAAAATAGATGAGCCACTCATGCTCACAGCTTGAAGCAACATCTTCGAATTTAGCACCTGGTTTTATCATTCCTGTCACCTTACCGTCTACTCTTTTTGCCGTGAGATTCACTATATTTTTACCATGACTGTCCGCAAATATTGTTATTTTCTCGAAATTCATTTGACTTGGGCTGTTTCTAATTGCTACTGGGGGTGACGTAGTTTTGTGAGACAAGAAACTTGAATTTTTGAAGTCTCTAACCCGGTTTCTCACAAGACGATGAACTTTGGCCTGATCCGGACGTGAGTTTGACACATTGAATAAACTTCTTCTATTTTGCGAGATACTAATCATATGGAGCTGCGCCTCGTCCGCTTCTTCACACTCAGTCAACACCTCACATCCCTTCCTAGAAGTCGCAAAAGAACTGGAGAGACTCCCAGGAGCTGGAGTAGCTCCTCCTCTGTTGTTTCCAATGCTCGACGAATCATTCATGAGATTATCACTCGATTTAATGTACAACTCGTCATACCTAGCTCTCCATTTGTCAGTCTCTATCCTCTCTAAAACTTTCTCATTCCTGAGCAACAAGTTGTCAGCCTCAAGAGCTTCTATTGAAGTAGACATCAGTAGAATTTTTTCTGTAAAAGTTTTATTATCCTCTTTGAGTTTGTCAATAGTTTCCTTCAAATCCTGTAAAATTTCATAGGGGACAGCCTCCATTTGCTGCTCAGCCTCCGATGGAGCCTCCTCTCCTGATAAACAATTTACAGGTTCATTTGTGTCAGCAATCCTGCTCTCTGTCTCAGTCTGGACGCCAGTCTCCGCGGTAGATTTATCGGCAAGATTCAATAACTTAATATCGTTCTCGATTGACCTATTAACTGCCGCCTCCCATTCTGTTCTTAGCTTCTTAAGTTCGTCTCTAAGAGCGGCGTTTTCACAATCCTGGTTACCATCGTCTGTATGTACGACCAGTGAAGAAGACAACTCGTTGACATTGGATTTCTCCTGTTCAAGAACTTGCACCGGTGTGGAACAAAACCCTGTATTATTTCCTTCAGGCTCATATATTGAGCTTTCTGTTAATGATGGCGTAGGTGATTGATTGATCGTTTCTTTTAAACAAGAGCTTTGCTCATCATTCTCATCCTCCACATTAAAGGATGTCTGATGAGTAACTGAGGGATGATTATGTTTTGCTAATACTTTGCTAGTGATTTTATCGATGCTAGCATTAGTTTTTAGGGAAGCATTACAATTTTTGAACAAACATCTCCATGAGACCTGCAGCCCTGTGGCCATTTCCCTACCTTTTCTATAAGAGAAGCCATCATAAAGAAGTTTTGGATTACCCTTAGAGGTTTGCGTTATTTTCAAGCTGGACATCCTAGTATTCACCAATTTACAATTTTAAGTTTATGGAAACAAAAGATCTTATTCAAAATAAAAGAACGCCATTGTAATACATAAGATATGACAAATGTTAAGAATCACAAATACAGCTCAAAAGAAAGAAAGAGATCTGTCCGGAAAAGAAAGATAAAAGCTGAAAAAAACCAACATGTGTGATGTTATGAGATTTAGGATAGATGAAAGACAATTAAAAGTAATCGTTTAAAGTTCAATATAGTTCAGATTCAGGTAACAAGTGCGAAGAATCCAAGTCTGTATTTAGAGCGATAAGCATAGCACATCAACAGGTAGATGAGTAGTTGTCAAACTGGTAGTCTATCCCACAATCACTGCTCATAGAAATCTCTGGCTGGTAATCACATCGGTTGTAGATGAAATACAAGTGCATTGATTTTGTTATTAATTAATTCGCCAAATGAGAATAATATTTGTATTATGAATGTTCAGAAGTTATTATTGTAATTCAAGTTTACAAAAGAGTAAGATTTACTCCAATAAATATAGAAGAAAATTGGATTTTTATATTTTTGGAGAGGACGCAGCGATTAGAGGAGAACGGGGAGGAGGGGAAACGAAGATCGCCGAGAGAGCGAGCACGGCGAGGTGGAAGGAAGCTCCTGATAAGAGGTTTAAAAGGTATATCCTACTGGGTGTGGAGATAATAAATTGATATAAGATAGGGAGACGAATGAATTGAGAAGAAATGAAATCGTAGTTATTTATCACTCTAACTGATTATAATTGTTTATGAGCTCGGCTGACTATATCAGTGGAGTTTACAGATGTTGAAAGTTCAGAGCTGTTATCAGTAGAAACAGAAACAGCAGGCTCTTTTCCCGCGCAGAGGATTGTTGAAAATAGAATTCTTGTTATTGGATAGTATGAATTGAGGTTATGATTAGCAAAATTAATTAGCGAATCACTTTAAGATTCAAGAGTGAGCAGGAGAGAAAATTAATACCTTTACAAATTAACCACACTCTCGCACCACACTAGCACTTAACTCGGAACACAGCAGGTAAGAAATAATTATTTATTACAAGAGAAAATTGAGAGTAACTTCACCACAAACCATCACCGGCAGACCAGTCCTGCCAACCATCATTAAAACTTGACCAGTGGCCAGTGGACCATGACCAGTGATCATTAAAACTTGACCACTCCAGAACTGACCTCCCATTCAGCAGATCTCGAATTGAAGATTCGATTTTAATCGAGAAAAAATGTAATATTACAAATACCCCCCTCTTGACATAAAAAATTTTACTGTTTGAAAATTTAAAGAAAAAATTACATTGAAACAAATGGAAATTGTTGAAATTAAATTCAAGAACAATTAAAATTTTTCTATAAAAACATTACATGTCATCCTATAATATTGAAAATTATTATAAAAATTCATCAATAGCATTTGTTATACGTTTCCAAACAATATTTCAAAGTATAGAATATCAAAATTACTTTTGAGTAATGGCTTTATAATTTAAAGGAAAATATCTCAACAGAAAGTTTAATATATAAAGAATAGTTTTTGAAATTGCACATAAATTTAATAGATGGAAAAATTCAATTTTTATTGCATAGAAAAAATTTAGTATGTTGAATAAAAAAAATTTTTGTTTTTAAATGAATTGATTGATTGTTACATTTAATTTTCACATAAAATTTCAATAAATCAAAAAATGTTCATTTCTTTCACTATTGACGAGGTTGATTTTATTGATGCAAATTTTGGCACTCAGTATGAATTTCAGTTAAGTGTGACTCCAGTGTGATGACATCAGTGTTGGGCTGATCCAAATACTCGTAGTGTTGGGCTGATACTTGTAGTCGACTGATGCATACCAAACTCAATACAGGTGACATCTCAGTTAGCATTGCCTCATGCTTGTAGTAGATGGCTGCATACCAAACTCAATACAGGTGACATCTCAGTTAGCATTGCCTTATGCTTGTAGTAGATGGCTGCATACCAAACTCAATACAGAGTCACGTAAATTTTGTGTCATATAATTGTACAATGTACATTTCAGGCTTGAAATGACAATGTAATTTGTTTTTTGGAAAAGAGATAAACGCTGCATACAGGATTAACTTAGGTGAGGATTAATTTAGGTAAGGTTTGGTTTTTTGATATTTTCAGCTTTCAAGGTTTAGAGTTCTGCATACAGGAATAATTTAGGAGAGGATTTTTTTAATCAATTCTTTCATGATACTGTGACTGTTATTCTGAATTCAAAGTTGTGAATGTGAACATGGATGGCAATAACCTCCAGGTAATGTGGTGGTGTTGAAGTTTGAGTTACATGGTCAGCAATAGGCGTTGGCATTGTCATTGGCGTATGCATTGGTGTCGGCATTGGCATTGGCATTGTCGTAGGCATTGGCATCGGCACAGGCATCGGTGTAGACATCAACGTAGATATTGGCATTGGCATCGGCACAGGCATTGGCGTAGACATCAACGTAGATATTGGCGTTGGCATTGGTGTAGACATCAGAGCAGATATTGGCATTGATATTGGCATAGGCATCAGCATCGATATTGGCATAGGCATTGGTGTAGATATCAGCGTAGATATTGGCATTGATAGTCAATTAATGAGTCACACTAGTTCGAAAATCACCCAAATGTTCTTAACACTCTTTATGGCATTCACTTGTTGTTGATTTTGAGATTCACATGATAATTATTTTGATGTTAATGTCCACGCTGTACCTGTTATCTTAAAATGCTTATAAACTAGAAAGAAAATTTTGATTAGGCTACCAATACAATCTAATACACATGAAAATTATTTACAAGTATATAATCAATATAAAAATGAAATTTGTTAACATGTTATTATACAGTCAGCAATACATAAATTGTGAAATTTCCTCAAACTCAATGGAGACATCAATTACAAAATTTTAATAAAAAAATAATTTCATTTCCATTTATTCACTGTTCAAATATTTCATTAAAAGCAAATTATTCAATATTATTAATCATCGTTTGTTGGATACTATAGTTTATTTCGACTTTTCAATGTTCTAAACACAAACTACATTTCATGACAAAACTTTACTATCAATCATTAAACAAGAAATCATTCAAAACATCAATAATATTTTGCTTCAAAGGCAATCAATATTCATAAGTAATCATCTGCATCTATGGCAATCAACATTATTAATCATTATTTTGCATCTATGACAATCAACATAAGTAATCAACACAAAAAATATTATCTCATTACTGCCTCTCTAAGTCATAACCTCTGTTATTCCTTCTTTAGGCAATAATGGGTTTCCATCTCAAAAAACAATCACATACCAGCAAAATTCTAATCAACAAACCCCACTAAAATTCCTACATACACTCCAGCATCCATTTTAAACGATAATCAATCATATCAAAATGTATAGAACAAACAGTTTTCAAAATTTAGAAAAAGACATCAATTACAAAAACTTTGTAGAAATTTTAATCTTCGACTCATTTCAATTAATAATATGACAAGACATTTTTATTTAATGAAATCATTATTATTCAAGTTAACTTTCATTTATATTGAACATCTCATATATATGGCGACACAATTCATTAATACTTTCAAATTTTGAAGTTTTATTATTATAACAAAAGAATTTATACATAAGATTAAATTTCAGCATGTTCTAAATTGAACCATTTATTTTTTAAATAATTTCAGAATTTGAAGACTGTATAATAAGTACAAACCATTTCAAGATTACAATACAAAGACGATCAAGATGGATAATGGGTAAATAAGTTCCCTAAAAAATACAAATAAGAGAAAAAGAAAATTGAGTAAATAAATTTCCTAAATAATACAAGGAAGAGAAAGATTAATTAGAGCCTATCCTACATGTCAGTACTAAACTTTCATAAGGAAATATATTTAATAAAACTATACTGAAAATGAGAAAATGGGACATAATTTGCTCTGAAAAACCTAGTTACCTAATATGATACCTGACAAAAAATAGACATAATTAAAATATGTAATACATGATGAAAAAATATACTGCAAGCAAATAATTATTTACACTACAATGGATAGATTTTAGAAAAGTTAAGTTTTATCAACAATTTAAAGATTAGGAAAATAAGCTACTATTTTAACTTCCAAAATAATTCAAGAAAAAATACAAATTTAAATGACTATGGACAAGATTGGTTAAGATATGCATCATAGAAGAAATTTACTGAACATTACACAAAGACAGGAAAGAATCAAAATTTGAAATGATTAAGGGCCAAGAAAAATAGGCTACAGGAAAGAAAAAAGACACAATTATGGACTCTTACCATACACTGCCTAGCGATTATGCTATTCTGAATCCCAGCATAACACAGGATTCCTAATCATAACATAGTGCCGGGGAATACCCTTTCATCATGTGATTCACAGTCATCATCTTGTAAGTAAGCAACTTGAAACAACCTTTGAATACTAACACATCAATGGTGACTTTGTGCTTTGTTTTCTTCAAGAACATGATTTTATTCATGGGTTCATTTGTTTCATCAAAGCCATTTTGCTTACAAAAGTCAGTCATGTTCACTAGATAATGCTTTGCATACACCTTTTCAATTTTCAGTTGAAAGTTGAATTCATCAACTTGATTCAAATCAAGATTCATTTTGTTTACATTGTTCCTAACCTCTACAGAAACCTGTCTCATGTAAACATTCACTTTATTTACTGTTTTCCTAACTTTCAATTTGGCAATACTACTTTCTTTACTGTTGACTTTCAATAAAGACAACTCCCTACCTACTACATTACTCAATTCTACTATCTCACTAGGATTTACTTTTTCAATAACAGTAACTAGGCCTACATTATCTGAAACTTGAAATAATTGATCTTGTATCTTAACACTACTATCATCCTGCTTCAATTTGCTTTCATCTTCATGATTATCTATCAATGTTTCATGTGTATCTTTTAATAGAAGGTATATACTAATCTGCTCTAGTCTTATACTAGTACATTCTTGCTTTATATCATCAAACCTAGCACTTTGATCTTGTTTCAAATTATCAATCTTAGCATTTTGCTCATCAATCTTAGCATTTTGCTCATCAAACCTAGCATTTTGCTCATCAAACCTAGCATTTTGCTCATCAAACGTTTGTGTTAGGAACGCTATAAGATTCAGATCATTTTTAATGTTTGCCATTTTGTAATATGCACTGATATCTATTCATTAAAACTTGACCACTCCAGAACTGACCTCCCATTCAGCAGCATACCATTCATAACCTATCAAGACATCAGCCTACTAATAATTTTTCATAACCAGGGATATATTTTGTTGTTTGAGTCCCACACCAGGGCGTACCATTTGCCGTGCTACCAATTTCTCCTAAATAGGTTGGATAGCATTTCACACCTATTACCCTAAAGGAAGTTATCGGCTCCAAAATGGTAGATTCTTGATGAACTATGAATGGATCTATTGCTTATGAATGAGAAATCCAGTTTTCAGAGCAAACCAACTTATAATCTTCAGAAGAATTTTGGCAATATACAACATAAATCCACAAAACAATACCTTACACACTTAAGCATCTAGCATCATTACAAGCTGAATACTTAGAATAGAATAGAATAGAATAGAAATAGTCTTTATTCATTAAATAATGTACAAGTACATATGAATAGTGTCAAAGATTTTACAACTCTAGGGCTAGGCTATCTCTAGACTACAAATAAATTTATAATTTATTTAAAAATCAGCGTCAAACTCATATAACGAATACAACGATAAGTTCACCAGATATTCCTTCAAGTTCTTTCTAAATATTTGAGAATCTTCTAATACTCTTAAACTAGTTGGTAGCTTCAGAAAATATTTCTCTCCTCTGTAAATTGTTTTTTTCTCAAAGATATGTAATATGTGTCTTTCTGTAATTCGACCGAAACACGTATTATAATTGTGTGTATTATTCCTTAAGTTTGTACCAGCAATGTTCTTGAAGAAGATAATAACATCAAAAATGTATTGGCCATAAACTGTCAAGATTCCAAGTTGTGAGAACGCTACTTTTACTGAGTCAATTCTATCGAGGTTGAGCATGATTCTTATAGCTGTTTTCTGCTGTTTGAGGATTTTATCAAGATTATTCTTACTAGTACTGCCATAAATACATAGACCGTAAGCTAGATGCGCATGTATTACGGAGTGGTATATTGATTTCAGTGTCTGTATACTACATAAATTAGACATTCTACGCAAAGCATACAGACCTGGGGATATTTTTTTTATAACTTGGCAAACATGATTATCCCATGAAAGATTGCTATCTATTAACAAGCCTAGAAATTTTGTTCTCTCTTCTGACTCTAGAAGCTCGTTATTCACTGCTATGCTTGGGCATAATTCATTCCTACTCTGCCTAGTCATAAAAGGGACAACTATAGATTTGCTTGAGTTCAATAATAGATTCCGGCTATTCAAATATTCATTAATCGAGGACAGGCCTATAGCAGATGAGAGCTCCACATCTTCAGTCGATTTTCCAGTAAAGATTATATTGGCATCATCCGCATATAGGCATACAGAGGCTTGCGGTGGAACCACATTGGGCATACCCCTGATATAGCACAGGAATAATAGCGGACCCAAAATTGACCCTTGGGGTACTCCATATTTTAAACTTTTCAGGTCAGAGCGATAGCTTCTCTTACATATATGGTTACTGTTCTCTTGAGTATGCTCTATTTCTACAAATTGCTGTCTACCAATTAAATAAGATGAGAACCAATTAAGCTCCTTTCCATGTACTCCTAAATCCTCTAGCGAATGTAACAGAACAACGTGAAGTACACTGTCAAATGCACGAGTCATGTCCAGAAATGTGCCAACAACTTTCTCTCCTTTATCTAAATTATTAATTATTGTATTTATGAAATCCACTCCTGCTGTAATTGTTGATTTTTTTGAACGAAAGCCATGTTGTTCTGTGTCCAATAAATTATTTATTTCTAAGTACTCCATCAATTGAATATAAACCACTCGTTCAATAATTTTTGAAAATACTGACAATAATGCTATCGGCCTATAACAACCAGGATCTGTGATACTACCTTTTTTAAATATTGGAAAGACTCTAGCTATCTTCAGTTTGTTAGGAAAATGGCCTGATATTAGGGAGGAATTTACAATATGTGCTAGTGGTTTGATTATTGCTGGTAAAACTTTTTTGACAACTGTCATTGGAATGTCATCCGGACCAGAAGAGTGTTTGTTTTCAAATGACATTACTATTTTTATTAATTGACTCTCGCTAATAGGATTGAATCTAAATCTTAAGGAAGTTTGACAACTTTGTAAAACTGGTACATATACAGGTATCGAACTTTTAGGAATATCCGGAATTACAAAATTGTCAACTGCTGTAACAAAAAAATCATTAAAAATATTGCTAACACATTGAGGGTCCGTTGAAAGTGCACCATTACTTATTACACCTAAATTAGAATTATTCTTTTTACTCTTACCCACCTCAGCATTAATAATTTTCCAAGCTATTTTGTTCTTGTTTTTGGAATCCATTATTTTTTTATCAAAGTATTTCTGTTTATTTTTTTGTATCATAAGTTTGAGAGCTTTTCTATTATTTTTTATTTGAATCTTTAAATCTTCTCTTTTAGTTTGTCTATGTAAATTTTCCAACTCTAATAATTCATTTTTTTTATCAATCACCTCAGTACTCATCCTAATCTTGCTGTTATTATCCTTTTTATATCTTAGTATCTTTGGGAAATGAATGTTGAAGTAATGTGAAAATACTGAGATGAAGACATCATATTTTTCATCAACTGGTGATTGATAAATCTCCATCCAATTCAGATTTGCTAATTCTCTATAAAATACTTCCAAATGACTTTCATCAAATCTACGATAAAATTTCCTAGTTGGTTTATCAAGAACGCCACTCACACCCCGGATCTCAAGCAGTTGCGCATCGTGATCCGATATGTGAGTGATGATGCTCGATGCATTTAAGCTATCGTCAACAATGTTCGTAATAAAGTTATCTATTGCTGTTTCGGATGTGGTTGTTATTCTTGTTGGAAAATCAATCATGTAAATCATATTATGCATTTTGAGAACATTCATTAACTTATTATAAGTATTATTTTTCTCTAAAACATTGATATTTATGTCTCCTGCTAAAATAACTTTCTTATATTTTTTACATAAAATTTCAAGTAGAATTTCTAACTTCTCTAAGAATGGATCCAAAAAACAATGCTGAGGAGTTCTGTATAAGCAAGCCATTACAAAATTTAGACCATCAAGAGTGAATTCAGTAACACAGCATTCAAACTCTTTTTCAGTTGTTATTGACAAAATAGCTGGTAACTTTACAGATTTACACTTGGAAAATATTTTATTATGTACTAGGATCATGACCCCACCTCCAGTACTTTCTAGTCTAGAAAAGCTTGAGCTTATCTGATATTTCGGAACATTGAGTATTTCTATTTCAGAATTTGAAATTTTGTGTTCCGAAATCGCTACTATGTCAGGCTCTAACTCATCTAAATTGATATTTAACATTTCCAAGCGTGATGGTAGGTGTTGTACATTTTGATGTAATATGGAGACCTTATCAACATTTGTTCTATTTTTATTCATTGGAATTTGACGAGGAAAAGTAGATATCTTACGATAACAAATATCTTTGGATTCATATGTGGGAATGATTGGGTTAAAATCTGGATGTAGATTGTCAAGAGGAGAGTCACTGTCAAAAACTAGATTTGAGCGAGAAGTATTGTAAATTTCAGTTACCTCGGTATCACTTATGTCAATTAAACTAAAAAAGAACTATAGAGAGGAATAGCTGGAGTCGATTTTCTATACAGGAAGTTACTACGCACGCATCCAATTATACTATCACAGATCATTTTCTTACCTAATTTATTGAGATGCAGACCATGAGATGTGTGGAATCTCCTACCCAGATGACTCATATCAATAAATTTACAATTAGAGAATAAATTACAAATTTTTTCCATGGCTATATTAGTTTTTCTAACCAGTTCATTTACACACGACCAGTCCGGTAAATCGTAGCGGTGTGGAATTGAGAATACTATGACGTTGGTTCCGTAGAGAGCGGCCAGACTCTTTCGCAGACCTGTCAGGACGTCGTTTGCTTCATTTCTACTGACATCATTTGTGCCTCCCTGAATCACCAACACGTCATCACTGCCGAAGTCTGCCAATCTATCCGGCACAATATCACAAAACTTGGCACCTGGCTTTACGAACGAAGTAAATTTCAAGTTGGATTTTTTTGCAAACTCGTTACCGACTTGTCTGCCCTGGCTGCTGGCGTAGTGGTGGATGGTGATATTGGAAGGGGCTGTGTCGGACTCACACTTCTCTGCAGCGACATCACCATCATCGACAATAATTGGAGTACTTTGTCGACTTGAAGAAGCCGGTTTATTTCCAATTCGTTTGCTACCATCATTGGACCTGGTGCTCACCGAGCCTTTGCTCTTATTATTACATTTATTAGCATTATTCCTCAACGAGTTGTTCTCATTCCTCAAAGCAGCGTTATCGGCCTCCAACGTTTCAATTGTCACAGACATGCATTTCATCTGATCTCCAACGTCTTGTTTATCCCTTTCAAATTCCAGTGTTATTGATTTGATGTGTTCCTTTTGTGTTTCTATTAGTTTCTGAAGAGATTCCATTTGCATTTTCAAATCTTGTGAATAGGCTATCAAATCATTACGCTGCTGGAGAAGCTCTACTGCGCGAAGATCGGGCGACTCAATGGAAGTGACATCCCTTGTTGTTGGCGTGTTGACACCCATATCACATGTCATCTTAGGTTGAGGTGAGGAACTTCTTTTTGAGCTGACAGGAGTATCTGTTAACTTACTAACTGGAGTTAATTTTCGCATCTCAGGGGTGTTCTTTGTCAATCCAGTAATCGCTATATCCAGTCCGGGAGCCGGATGATTGTGCTGCCCGCTCGTCTCCAATATTTCATGTACCAGGGAATTTGTTTTCAAAGTAGCTGAACAACCATTGTTAAGACATCTCCACGAAACTCTCCCGTCCAACATTTTACGCTCCTTTCTGTAGTGAAAGCCGTCAATTTCAACAGCATCATTCCCTCTTTGAGTTGAAAATTTATTTATAGTTGGCGACATACTTGAAAATAGCAGTTGTACAGTATTTAATCAAAGCAGAAAGGTACTTATTATCCGATGCCGATATGAAGTAAGTGGACAAATGAAACAGATGGAGAGGAAAAAAGAGAAGGAAAAAGGAGAGTGTCTAGAGAGCTGTCAAGGCAGTATAAGGAAGCTCCTGAATAGATAAAGGATGTGGAGAAACAAGATGAACGACTCAATCACGTCGGCTTGCACAGCAATAGAAAGAGCGGATATCAGTTATTCAATTTGTTTAAAACTGCTGCGCGTGGTTGTCATGGTAACAGATAAACAAAACCGGCTGTTATTGTTGCAAGTAAACCAAAAGTCAGATGGTGATAACTGGTTTCACAGTAGTGGCAGCATAGATAACAGTTAGTTGAAAATCAGTCTGTTGACGTTATCAGTGTTAGATAAGATAGAAGATCGCAGATGAGTACCGATCAGTGAAGTCAGGATAACAAAAGCAAGAGTATGCCGGTCACTGAAAATAGCTTCACTACATTCAAATTGTACAGTAGTCGGTGTGTGTCAACAACAATTACCATCTACTCACCGGTCATGCAGTCATGGAATGCTTTAAAACAGGTACTTTATACTTTAAAAAATCAACTATTCACTACAAACTTTGAACTTTCATGTGAATAACCACTCTAAAATGTCAAAAACTACGGAGCGAAATCCCAAACACTTATCCATTTATATAGTTGAAAAACAATGGATATAGGCTTGTAGACACACAAAACAATTTATACAAAATTAGAACACCATAAAACTGTTCAAAACTCAATTTGAAACATTAAAAATTCAATTAAACAGAAAAATATTCAGAGAACACAAAATTAGAACACATAGCCAGCCACCATTTTTTAGAGAGAAGCCTAACAAGTACAGAGCAAAGCCCCACCTCAAAACCAGTGTCGACGTCATGAACACGTCACCGATATTAAATTCCAAAAAATTATAAATTACAAGTTTAGAATTTACATTTTACATTTGTTCTCAATAAAACTTTATTTCTAAACTGTTATTTTAAATTTATATATCCTCTATATTTATAATGATCTATTTATCTGTTAATTCTGTTAACTCAGTTTCGGTGATACCATGGAATGTGCAACACAATTATTTATGATAAATTCTCAGTTAAAAAGTTGTCCGCGTATCGATTACTCTGATATTTACTATCAAGTTTTATAGATCTCGAATTGAAGATTCGATTTTAATCAAGAAAAAATGTAATATTACAAATACCCCCCTCTTGACATAAAAAATTTTACTGTTTGAAAATTTAAAGAAAAAATTACATTGAAACAAATGGAAATTGTTGAAATTAAATTCGAGAACAATAAAATTTTTTCTATAAAAACATTACATGTCATCCTATAATATTGAAAATTATTATAAAAATTCATCAATAGCATTTGTTATACGTTTCCAAACAATATTTCAAAGTATAGAATATCAAAATTACTTTTGAGTAATGGCTTTATAATTT
The DNA here is from genome assembly GCF_014356525.2 of Nilaparvata lugens. Taxonomy (NCBI): domain Eukaryota; kingdom Metazoa; phylum Arthropoda; class Insecta; order Hemiptera; family Delphacidae; genus Nilaparvata; species Nilaparvata lugens. The sequence goes on along the minus strand of NC_052518.1, from coordinate 23,632,492 downwards.
AAAGGAAAATATCTCAACAGAAAGTATAATATATAAAGAATAGTTTTTGAAATTGCACATAAATTTAATAGATGGAAAAATTCAATTTTTATTGCATAGAAAAAATTTAGTATGTTGAATAAAAAAAAAATTTTTTTTTCAAATGAATTGATTAATTGTTACATTTAATTTTCACATAAAATTTCAATAAATCAAAAAATGTTCATTTCTTTCACTATTGACGAGGTTGATTTTATTGATGCAAATTTTGGAAAACAGTCCGTTAAGGCACTCAGTATGAATTTCAGTTAAGTGTGACTCCAGTGTGATGACATCAGTGTTGGGCTGATCCAAATACTCGTAGTGTTGGGCTGATACTTGTAGTCGACTGATGCATACCAAACTCAATACAGGTGACATCTCAGTTAGCATTGCCTCATGCTTGTAGTAGACGGCTGCATACCAAACTCAATACAGGTGACATCTCAGTTAGCATTGCCTTATGCTTGTAGTAGATGGCTGCATACCAAACTCAATACAGAGTCATGTAAATTTTGTATCATATAATTGTACAATGTACATTTCAGGCTTGAAATGACAATGTAATTTGTTTTTTGGAAAAGAGATAAACGCTGCATACAGGATTAACTTAGGTGAGGATTAATTTAGGTAAGGTTTGGTTTTTTGATATTTTCAGCTTTCAAGGTTTAGAGTTCTGCATACAGGAATAATTTAGGAGAGGATATTTTTAATCAATTCTTTCATGATACTGTGACTGTTATTCTGAATTCAAAGTTGTGAATGTGAACATGGATGGCAATTACCTCCAGGTAATGTGGTGGTGTTGAAGTTTGAGTTACATGGTCAGCAATAGGCGTTGGCATTGTCATTGGCGTATGCATTGGTGTCGGCATTGGCGTTGGCATTGTCGTAGGCATTGGCATCGGCACAGGCATCGGCGTAGACATCAACGTAGATATTGGCATTGGCATCGGCACAGGCATTGGCGTAGACATCAACGTAGATATTGGCGTTGGCATTGGTGTAGACATCAGAGCAGATATTGGCATTGATATTGGCATAGGCATCAGCATCGATATTGGCATAGGCATTGGTGTAGATATCAGCGTAGATATTGGCATTGATAGTCAATTAATGAGTCACACTAGTTCGAAAATCACCCAAATGTTCTTAACACTCTTCATGGCATTCACTTGTTGTTGATTTCGAGATTCACATGATAATTATTTTGATGTTAATGTCCACGCTGTACCTGTTATCTTAAAATGCTTATAAACTAGAAAGAAAATTTTGATTAGGCTACCAATACAATCTAATACACATGAAAATTATTTACAAGTATATAATCAATATAAAAATGAAATTTGTTAACATCTTTATTATACAGTCAGCAATACATAAATTGTGAAATTTCCTCAAACTCAATGGAGACATCAATTACAAAATTTTAATAAAAAAATAATTTCATTTCCATTTATTCACTGTTCAAATATTTTATGAAAAGCAAATTATTCAATATTATTATTCATCATTTGTTGGATACTATAGTTTATTTCGACTTTTCAATGTTCTAAACACAAACTACATTTCATGACAAAACTTTACTATCAATCATTAAACAAGAAATCATTCAAAACATCAATAATATTTTGCTTCAAAGGCAACCAATATTCATAAGTAATCATCTGCATCTATGGCAATCAACATTATTAATCATTATTTTGCATCTATGACAATCAACATAAGTAATCAACACAAAAAATATTATCTCATTACTGCCTCTCTAAGTCATAACCTCTGTTATTCCTTCTTTAGGCAATAATGGGTTTCCATCTCAAAAAACAATCACATACCAGCAAAATTCTAATCAACAAACCCCACTAAAATTCCTACATACACTCCAGCATCCATTTTAAACGATAATCAATCATATCAAAATTTATAGAACAAACAGTTTTCAAAATTTAGAAAAAGACATCAATTACAAAAACTTTGTAGAAATTTTAATCTTTGACTCATTTCAATTAATAATATGACAAGACATTTTTATTTAATGAAATCATTATTATTCAAGTTAACTTTCATTTATATTGAACATCTCATATATATGGCGACACAATTCATTAATACTTTACAATTTTGAAGTTTTATTATTATAACAAAAGAATTTTTACATAAGATTAAATTTCAGCATGTTCTAAATTGAACCATTTATTTTTTAAATAATTTCAGAATTTGAAGACTGTATAATAAGTATAAACCATTTCAAGATTACAATACAAAGACGATCAAGATGGATAATGGGTAAATAAGTTCCCTAAAAAATACAAATAAGAGAAAAAGAAAATTGAGTAAATAAATTTCCTAAATAATACAAGGAAGAGAAAGATTAATTAGAGCCTATCATACATGTCAGTACTAAACTTTCATAAAAAAATATATTTAATAAAACTATACTGAAAATGAGAAAATGGGACATAATTTGCTCTGAATATGATACCTGACAAAAAATAGACATAATTAAAATATGTAATACATGATGAAAAAATATACTGCAAGCAAATAATTATTTACACTACAATGGATAGATTTTAGAAAAGTAAAGTTTTATCAACAATTTAAAGATTAGGAAAATAAGCTACTATTTTAACTTCCAAAATAATTTCAGAAAAAATACAAATTTAAATGACTATGGACAAGATTGGTTAAGATATGCATCATAGAAGAAATTTACTGAACATTACACAAAGACAGGAAAGAATCAAAATTTGAAATGATTAAGGGCCAAGAAAAATAGGCTACAGGAAAGAAAAAAGACACAATTATGGACTCTTACCATACACTGCCTAGCGATTATGCTATTCTGAATCCCAGCATAACACAGAATTCCTAATCATAACATAGTGCCGGGGAATACTCTTTCATCATGTGATTCACAGTCATCATCTTGTAAGTAAGCAACTTGAAACAACCTTTGAATACTAACACATCAATGGTGACTTTGTGCTTTGTTTTCTTCAAGAACATGATTTTATTCATGGGTTCATTTGTTTCATCAAAGCCATTTTGCTTACAAAAGTCAGTCATGTTTACTAGATAATGCTTTGCATACACCTTTTCAATTTTCAGTTGAAAGTTGAATTCATCAACTTGATTCAAATCAAGATTCATTTTGTTTACATTGTTCCTAACCTCTACAGAAACCTGTCTCATGTAAACATTCACTTTATTTACTGTTTTCCTAACTTTCAATTTGGCAATACTACTTTCTTTACTGTTGACTTTCAATAAAGACAACTCCCTACCTACTACATTACTCAATTCTACTATCTCTTAGGATTTACTTTTTCAATAACAGTAACTAGGCCTACATTATCTGAAACTTGAAATAATTGATCTTGTATCTTAACACTACTATCATCCTGCTTCAATTTGCTTTCATCTTCATGATTATCTATCAATGTTTCATGTGTATCTTTTAATAGAAGGTTTATACTAACCTGCTCTAGTCTTATACTAGTACATTCTTGCTTTATATCATCAAACCTAGCACTTTGATCTTGTTTCAAATTATGAATCTTAGCATTCTGCTCATCAATCTTAGCATTTTGCTCATCAAACCTAGCATTTTGCTCATCAAACCTAGCATTTTGCTCATCAAACTTTTGTGTTAGGAACGCTATAAGATTCAGATCATTTTTAATGTTTGCCATTTTGTAATATGCACTGATATCTATTCATTAAAACTTGACCACTCCAGAACTGACCTCCCATTCAGCAGCATACCATTCATAACCTATCAAGACATCAGCCTACTAATAATTTTTCATAACCAGAGATATATTTTGTAGTTTGAGTCCCACACCAGGGCGTACCATTTGCCGTGCTACCAATTTCTCCTAAATAGGTTGGATAGCATTTCACACCTATTAACCTAAAGGAAGTTATCGGCTCCAAAATGGTAGATTCTTGATGAACTATGAATGGATCTATTGCTTATGAATGAGAAATCCAGTTTTCAGAGCAAACCAACTTATAATCTTCAGAAGAATTTTGGCAATATACAACATAAATCCACAAAACAATACCTTACACACTTAAGCATCTAGCATCATTACAAGCTAAATACTTATCCATTTATATAGTTGAAAAACAATGGATATAGGCTTGTAGACACACAAAACAATTTATACAAAATTAGAACACCATAAAACTGTTCAAAACTCAATTTAAAACATTAAAAATTCAATTAAACAGAAAAATATTCAGAGAACACAAAATTAGAACACATAGCCAGCCACCATTTTTTAGAGAGAAGCCTAACAAGTACAGAGCAAAGCCCCACCTCAAAACCAGTGTCGACGTCATGAACACGTCACCGATATTAAATTCCAAAAAATTATAAATTACAAGTTTAGAATTTACATTTTACATTTGTTCTCAATAAAACTTTATTTCGAAACTGTTATTTTAAATTTATATATCCTCTATATTTATAATGATCTATTTATCTGTTAATTCTGTTAACTCAGTTTCGGTGATACCATGGAATGTGCAACACAATTATTTATGATAACTTCTCAGTTAAAAAGTTGTCCGCATATCGATTACTCTGATATTTACTATCAAGTTTTATAGATCTCGAATTGAAGATTCGATTTTAATCGAGAAAAAATGTAATATTACAAATACCCCCCTCTTGACATAAAAAATTTTACTGTTTGAAAATTTAAAGAAAAAATTACATTGAAACAAATGGAAATTGTTGAAATTAAATTCGAGAACAATAAAAATTTTTCTATAAAAACATTACATGTCATCCTATAATAATGAAAATTATTATAAAAATTCATCAATAGCATTTGTTATACGTTTCCAAACAATATTTCAAAGTATAGAATATCAAAATTACTTTTGAGTAATGGCTTTATAATTTAAAGGAAAATATCTCAACAGAAAGTATAATATATAAAGAATAGTTTTTGAAATTGCACATAAATTTAATAGATGGAAAAATTCAATTTTTATTGCATAGAAAAAATTTAGTATGTTGAATAAAAAAAAAAATTTTTTTTAAATGAATTGATTAATTGTTACATTTAATTTTCACATAAAATTTCAATAAATCAAAAAATGTTCATTTCTTTCACTATTGACGAGGTTGATTTTATTGATGCAAATTTTGGAAAACAGTCCGTTAAGGCACTCAGTATGAATTTCAGTTAAGTGTGACTCCAGTGTGATGACATCAGTGTTGGGCTGATCCAAATACTCGTAGTGTTGGGCTGATACTTGTAGTCGACTGATGCATACCAAACTCAATACAGGTGACATCTCAGTTAGCATTGCCTCATGCTTGTAGTAGACGGCTGCATACCAAACTCAATACAGGTGACATCTCAGTTAGCATTGCCTCATGCTTGTAGTAGATGGCTGCATACCAAACTCAATACAGGTGACATCTCAGTTAGCATTGCCTTATGCTTGTAGTAGATGGCTGCATACCAAACTCAATACAGAGTCATGTAAATTTTGTATCATATAATTGTACAATGTACATTTCAGGCTTGAAATGACAATGTAATTTGTTTTTTGGAAAAGAGATGAACGCTGCATACAGGATTAACTTAGGTGAGGATTAATTTAGGTAAGGTTTGGTTTTTTGATATTTTCTGCTTTCAAGGTTTAGAGTTCTGCATACAGGAATAATTTAGGAGAAGATTTTTTGAATCAATTCTTTCATGATACTGTGACTGTTATTCTGAATTCAAAGTTGTGAATGTGAACATGGATGGCAATTACCTCCAGGTAATGTGGTGGTGTTGAAGTTTGAGTTACATGGTCAGCAATAGGCGTTGGCATTGTCATTGGCGTATGCATTGGTGTCGGCATTGGCGTTGGCATTGTCGTAGGCATTGGCATCGGCACAGGCATCGGCGTAGACATCAACGTAGATATTGGCATTGGCATCGGCACAGGCATTGGCGTAGACATCAACGTAGATATTGGCGTTGGCATTGGTGTAGACATCAGAGCAGATATTGGCATTGATATTGGCATAGGCATCAGCATCAATATTGGCATAGGCATTGGTGTAGATATCAGCGTAGATATTGGCATTGATAGTCAATTAATGAGTTACACTAGTTCGAAAATCACCCAAATGTTCTTAACACTCTTCATGGCATTCACTTGTTGTTGATTTTGAGATTCACATGATAATTATTTTGATGTTAATGTCCACGCTGTACCTGTTATCTTAAAATGCTTATAAACTAGAAAGAAAATTTTGATTAGGCTACCAATACAATCTAATACACATGAAAATTATTTACAAGTATATAATCAATATAAAAATGAAATTTGTTAACATCTTATTATACAGTCCGCAATACATAAATTGTGAAATTTCCTCAAACTCAATGGAGACATCAATTACAAAATTTTAATAAAAAAATAATTTCATTTCCATTTATTCACTGTTCAAATATTTTATGAAAAGCAAATTATTCAATATTATTAATCATCATTTGTTGGATACTATAGTTTATTTCGACTTTTCAATGTTCTAAACACAAACTACATTTCATGACAAAACTTTACTATCAATCATTAAACAAGAAATCATTCAAAACATCAATAATATTTTGCTTCAAAGGCAATCAATATTCATAAGTAATCATCTGCATCTATGGCAATCAACATTATTAATCATTATTTTGCATCTATGACAATCAACATAAGTAATCAACACAAAAAATATTATCTCATTACGGCCTCTCTAAGTCATAACCTCTGTTATTGATGGAATTAAATAGAGAATGCATTTATTCAAATGCTAATTAATATATAATTATTATTTAACGAAAATCCTAAATAAATGCTGCAAATCACCCCGAAGACCTCTGCTACTGCAGACATTGACAACAGGGTTAACAGCTAGATGGAAATTCGATGAGAACTACTATCCAAAAATTAGTTGCCAGCCCGGGAATTGAACCCGGTACCTCCCAATTGCCAGTCAGGTATGCTTGCCCTTACACCAAACTGACAATATCTGGATAGCAGCGCTCATTTTATACAAAGCCACAGCGGCCAACCAGTTACAGATGGAATTAAATAGAGAATGCATTTATTCAAATGCTAATTAATATATAATTATTATTTAACGAGAAGCCTAAATAAATGCTGCAAATTGGGAGGTAAAGGGTTCGATTCCCGGGCTGGCAACTAATTTTTGGATAGTAGTTCTCATCGAATTTCCATCTAGCTGTTAACCCTGTTGTCAATGTCTGCAGTAGCAGAGGTCTTCGGGGTGATTTGCAGCATTTATTTAGGATTTTCGTTAAATAATAATTATATATTAATTAGCATTTGAATAAATGCATTCTCTATTTAATTCCATCTGTAACTGGTTGGCCACTGTGGCTTTGTATAAAATGAGCGCTGCTATCCAGAAATTGTCAGTTTGGTGTAAGGGCAAGCATACCTGACTGGCAATTGGGAGGTACCGGGTTCGATTCCCGGGCTGGCAACTAATTTTTGGATAGTAGTTCTCATCGAATTTCCATCTAGCTGTTAACCCTGTTGTCAATGTCTGCAGTAGCAGAGGTCTTCGGGGTGATTTGCAGCATTTATTTAGGATTTTCGTTAAATAATAAATAATTAATTACCTCTGTTATTCCTTCTTTAGGCAATAATGGGTTTCCATCTCAAAAAACAATCACATACCAGCAAAATTCTAATCAACAAACCCCACTAAAATTTCTACATACACTCCAGCATCCATTTTAAACGATAATCAATCATATCAAAATTTATAGAACAAACAGTTTTCAAAATTTAGAAAAAGACATCAATTACAAAAACTTTGTAGAAATTTTAATCTTTGACTCATTTCAATTAATAATATGACAAGACATTTTTATTTAATGAAATCATTATTATTCAAGTTAACTTTCATTTATATTGAACATCTCATATATATGGCGACACAATTCATTAATACTTTCAAATTTTGAAGTTTTATTATTATAACAAAAGAATTTATACATAAGATTAAATTTCAGCATGTTCTAAATTGAACCATTTATTTTTTAAATAATTTCAGAATTTGAAGACTGTATAATAAGTACAAACCATTTCAAGATTACAATACAAAGACGATCAAGATGGATAATGGGTAAATAAGTTCCCTAAAAAATACAATAAGAGAAAAAGAAAATTGAGTAAATAATTTCCTAAATAATACAAGGAAGAGAAAGATTAATTAGAGCCTATCCTACATGTCAGTACTAAACTTTCATAAGGAAATATATTTAATAAAACTATACTGAAAATGAGAAAATGGGCCATAATTTGCTCTGAAAAACCTAGTTACCTAATATGATACCTGACAAAAAATAGACATAATTAAAATATGTAATACATGATGAAAAAATATACTGCAAGCAAATAATTATTTACACTACAATGGATAGATTTTAGAAAAGTTAAGTTTTATCAACAATTTAAAGATTAGGAAAATAAGCTACTATTTTAACTTCCAAAATAATTTCAGAAAAAATACAAATTTAAATGACTATGGACAAGATTGGTTAAGATATGCATCATAGAAGAAATTTACTGAACATTACACAAAGACAGGAAAGAATCAAAATTTGAAATGATTAAGGGCCAAGAAAAATAGGCTACAGGAAAGAAAAAAGACACAATTATGGACTCTTACCAACACTGCCTAGCGATTATGCTATTCTGAATCCCAGCATAACACAGGATTCCTAATCATAACATAGTGCCGGGGAATACCCTTTCATCATGTGATTCACAGTCATCATCTTGTAAGTAAGCAACTTGAAACAACCTTTGAATACTAACACATCAATGGTGACTTTGTGCTTTGTTTTCTTCAAGAACATGATTTTATTCATGGGTTCATTTGTTTCATCAAAGCCATTTTGCTTACAAAAGTCAGTCATGTTCACTAGATAATGCTTTGCATACACCTTTTCAATTTTCAGTTGAAAGTTGAATTCATCAACTTGATTCAAATCAAGATTCATTTTGTTTACATTGTTCCTAACCTCTACAGAAACCTGTCTCATGTAAACATTCACTTTATTTACTGTTTTCCTAACTTTCAATTTGGCAATACTACTTTCTTTACTGTTGACTTTCAATAAAGACAACTCCCTACCTACTACATTACTCAATTCTACTATCTCTTAGGATTTACTTTTTCAATAACAGTAACTAGGCCTACATTATCTGAAACTTGAAATAATTGATCTTGTATCTTAACACTACTATCATCCTGCTTCAATTATCCATCAATGTTTCATGTGTATCTTTTAATAGAAGGTTTATACTAACCTGCTCTAGTCTTATACTAGTACATTCTTGCTTTATATCATCAAACCTAGCACTTTGATCTTGTTTCAAATTATGAATCTTAGCATTTTGCTCATCAATCTTAGCATTTTGCTCATCAAACCTAGCATTTTGCTCATCAAACTTTTGTGTTAGGAACGCTATAAGATTCAGATCATTTTTAATGTTTGCCATTTTGTAATATGCACTGATATCTATTCATTAAAACTTGACCACTCCAGAACTGACCTCCCATTCAGCAGCATACCATTCATAACCTATCAAGACATCAGCCTACTAATAATTTTTCATAACTAGGGATATATTTTGTAGATTGAGTCCCACACCAGGGCGTACCATTTGCCGTGCTACCAATTTCTCCTAAATAGGTTGGAAAGCATTTCACACCTATTAACCTAAAGGAAGTTATCGGCTCCAAAATGGTAGATTCTTGATGAACTATGAATGGATCTATTGCTTATGAATGAGAAATCCAGTTTTCAGAGCAAACCAACTTATAATCTTCAGAAGAATTTTGGCAATATACAACATAAATCCACAAAACAATACCTTACACACTTAAGCATCTAGCATCATTACAAGCTAAATACTTATCCATTTATATAGTTGAAAAACAATGGATATAGGCTTGTAGACACACAAAACAATTTATACAAAATTAGAACACCATATAACTGTTCAAAACTCAATTTAAAACATTAAAAATTCAATTAAACAGAAAAATATTCAGAGAACACAAAATTAGAACACATAGCCAGCCACCATTTTTTAGAGAGAAGCCTAACAAGTACAGAGCAAAGCCCCACCTCAAAACCAGTGTCGACGTCATGAACACGTCACCGATATTAAATTCCAAAAAATTATAAATTACAAGTTTAGAATTTACATTTTACATTTGTTCTCAATAGAACTTTATTTCGAAACTGTTATTTTAAATTTATATATCCTCTATATTTATAATGATCTATTTATCTGTTAATTCTGTTAACTCAGTTTCGGTGATACCATGGAATGTGCAACACAATTATTTATGATAAATTCTCAGTTAAAAAGTTGTCCGCATATCGATTACTCTGATATTTACTATCAAGTTTTATAGATCTCGAATTGAAGATTCGATTTTAATTGAGAAAAAATGTAATAATACAAATACCCCCCTCTTGACATAAAAAATTTTACTGTTTGAAAATTTAAAGAAAAAATTACATTGAAGCAAATGGAAATTGTTGAAATTAAATTTGAGAACAATAAAATTTTTTTTATAAAAACATTACATGTCATCCTATAATATTGAAAATTATTATAAAAATTCATCAATAGCATTTGTTATACGTTTCCAAACAATATTTCAAAGTATAGAATATCAAAATTACTTTTGATTTAGCTTTATAATTTAAAGGAAAATATCTCAACAGAAAGTTTAATATATAAAGAATATTTTTTGAAATTGCACATAAATTTAATAGATGGAAAAATTCAATTTTTATTGCATAGAAAAAATTTAGTATGTTGAATAAAAAAAAAAATTTTTTTTTAAATGAATTGATTAATTGTTACATTTAATTTTCACATAAAATTTCAATAAATCAAAAAATGTTCATTTCTTTCACTATTGATGAGGTTGATTTTATTGATGCAAATTTTGGAAAACAGTCCGTTAAGGCACTCAGTATGAATTTCAGTTAAGTGTGACTCCAGTGTGATGACATCAGTGTTGGGCTGATCCAAATACTCATAGTGTTGGGCTGATACTTGTAGTCGACTGATGCATACCAAACTCAATACAGGTGACATCTCAGTTAGCATTGCCTCATGCTTGTAGTAGACGGCTGCATACCAAACACAATACAGGTGACATCTCAGTTAGCATTGCCTCATGCTTGTAGTAGATGGCTGCATACCAAACTCAATACAGGTGACATCTCAGTTAGCATTGCCTTATGCTTGTAGTAGATGGCTGCATACCAAACTCAATACAGAGTCATGTAAATTTTGTATCATATAATTGTACAATGTACATTTCAGGCTTGAAATGACAATGTAATTTGTTTTTTGGAAAAGAGATAAACGCTGCATACAGGATTAACTTAGGTGAGGATTAATTTAGGTAAGGTTTGGTTTTTTGATATTTTCTGCTTTCAAGGTTTAGAGTTCTGCATACAGGAATAATTTAGGAGAGGATTTTTTGAATCAATTCTTTCATGATACTGTGACTGTTATTCTGAATTCAAAGTTGTGAATGTGAACATGGATGGCAATTACCTCCAGGTAATGTGGTGGTGTTGAAGTTTGAGTTACATGGTCAGCAATAGGCGTTGGCATTGTCATTGGCGTATGCATTGGTGTCCGCATTGGCGTTGGCATTGTCGTAGGCATTGGCATCGGCGCAGGCATCAGCGTAGACATCAACGTAGATATTGGCATTGGCATCGGCACAGGCATTGGCGTAGACATCAACGTAGATATTGGCGTTGGCATTGGTGTAGACATCAGAGCAGATATTGGTATTGATATTGGCATAGGCATCAGCATCGATATTGGCATAGGCATTGGTGTAGATATCAGTGTAGATATTGGCATTGATAGTCAATTAATGAGTTACACTAGTTCGAAAATCACCCAAATGTTCTTAACACTCTTCATGGCATTCACTTGTTGTTGATTTTGAGATTCACATGATAATTATTTTGATGTTAATGTCCACGCTGTACCTGTTATCTTAAAATGCTTATAAACTAGAAAGAAAATTTTGATTAGGCTACCAATACAATCTAATACACATGAAAATTATTTACAAGTATATAATCAATATAAAAATGAAATTTGTTAACATCTTATTATACAGTCAGCAATACATAAATTGTGAAATTTCCTCAAACTCAATGGAGACATCAATTACAAAATTTTAATAAAAAAATAATTTCATTTCCATTTATTCACTGTTCAAATATTTTATGAAAAGCAAATTATTCAATATTATTAATCATCGTTTGTTGGATACTATAGTTTATTTCGACTTTTCAATGTTCTAAACACAAACTACATTTCATGACAAAACTTTACTATCAATCATTTAACAAGAAATCATTCAAAACATCAATAATATTTTGCTTCAAAGGCAATCAATATTCATAAGTAATCATCTGCATCTATGGCAATCAACATTATTAATCATTATTTTGCATCTATGACAATCAACATAAGTAATCAACACAAAAAATATTATCTCATTACTGCCTCTCTAAGTCATAACCTCTGTTATTCCTTCTTTAGGCAATAATGGGTTTCCATCTCAAAAAACAATCACATACCAGCAAAATTCTAATCAACAAACCCCACTAAAATTTCTACATACACTCCAGCATCCATTTTAAACAATAATCAATCATATCAAAATTTATAGAACAAACCGTTTTCAAAATTTAGAAAAAGACATCAATTACAAAAACTTTGTAGAAATTTTAATCTTTGACTCATTTCAATTAATAATATGACAAGACATTTTTATTTAATGAAATCATTATTATTCAAGTTAACTTTCATTTATATTGAACATCTCATATATATGGCGACACAATTCATTAATACTTTCAAATTTTGAAGTTTTATTATTATAACAAAAGAATTTATACATAAGATTAAATTTCAGCATGTTCTAAATTGAACCATTTATTTTTTAAATAATTTCAGAATTTGAAGACTGTATAATAAGTACAAACCATTTCAAGATTACAATACAAAGACGATCAAGATGGATAATGGGTAAATAAGTTCCCTAAAAAATACAAATAAGAGAAATGAAAATTGAGTAAATAAATTTACTAAATAATACAAGGAAGAGAAAGATTAATTAGAGCCTATCCTACATGTCAGTACTAAACTTTCATAAGGAAATATATTTAATAAAACTATACTGAAAATGAGAAAATGGGACATAATTTGCTCTGAAAAACCTAGTTACCTAATATGATACCTGACAAAAAATAGACATAATTAAAATATGTAATACATGATGAAAAAATATACTGCAAGCAAATAATTATTTACACTACAATGGATAGATTTTAGAAAAGTTAAGTTTTATCAACAATTTAAAGATTAGGAAAATAAGCTACTATTTTAACTTCCAAAATAATTTCAGAAAAAATACAAATTTAAATGACTATGGACAAGATTGGTTAAGATATGCATCATAGAAGAAATTTACTGAACATTACACAAAGACAGGAAAGAATCAAAATTTGAAATGATTAAGGGCCAAGAAAAATAGGCTACAGGAAAGAAAAAAGACACAATTATGGACTCTTACCAACACTGCCTAGCGATTATGCTATTCTGAATCCCAGCATAACACAGGATTCCTAATCATAACATAGTGCCGGGGAATACCCTTTCATCATGTGATTCACAGTCATCATCTTGTAAGTAAGCAACTTGAAACAACCTTTGAATACTAACACATCAATGGTGACTTTGTGCTTTGTTTTCTTCAAGAACATGATTTTATTCATGGGTTCATTTGTTTCATCAAAGCCATTTTGCTTACAAAAGTCAGTCATGTTCACTAGATAATGCTTTGCATACACCTTTTCAATTTTCAGTTGAAAGTTGAATTCATCAACTTGATTCAAATCAAGATTCATTTTGTTTACATTGTTCCTAACCTCTACAGAAACCTGTCTCATGTAAACATTCACTTTATTTACTGTTTTCCTAACTTTCAATTTGGCAATACTACTTTCTTTACTGTTGACTTTCAATAAAGACAACTCCCTACCTACTACATTACTCAATTCTACTATCTCACTAGGATTTACTTTTTCAATAACAGTAACTAGGCCTACATTATCTGAAACTTGAAATAATTGATCTTGTATCTTTACACTACTATCATCCTGCTTCAATTTGCTTTCATCTTCATGATTATCTATCAATGTTTCATGTGTATCTTTTAATAGAAGGTTTATACTAACCTGCTCTAGTCTTATACTAGTACATTCTTGCTTTATATAATCAAACCTAGCACTTTGATCTTGTTTCAAATTATCAATCTTAGCATTTTGCTCATCAATCTTAGCATTTTGCTCATCAAACCTAGCATTTTGCTCATCAAACCTAGCATTTTGCTCATCAAACTTTTGTGTTAGGAATGCTATAAGATTCAGATCATTTTTAATGTTTGCCATTTTTTAATATGCACTGATATCTATTCATTAAAACTTGACCACTCCAGAACTGACCTCCCATTCAGCAGCATACCATTCATAACCTATCAAGACATCAGCCTACTAATAATTTTTCATAACCAGGGATATATTTTGTAGTTTGAGTCCCACACCAGGGACTCCCTCTCCCTGAGAAATACCCCCCTCTTGACATAAAAAATTTTACTGTTTGAAAATTTAAAGAAAAAATTTCATTGAAGCAAATGGAAATTGTTGAAATTAAATTCGAGAACAATAAAAATTTTTCTATAAAAACATTACATGTCATCCTATAATATTGAAAATTATTATAAAAATTCATCAATAGCATTTGTTTTACGTTTCCAAACAATATTTCAAAGTATAGAATATCAAAATTACTTTTGATTTAGCTTTATAATTTAAAGGAAAATATCTCAACGGAAAGTTTAATATATAAAGAATAGTTTTTGAAATTGCACATAAATTTAATAGATAGAAAAATTCAATTTTTATTGCATAGAAAAAATTTAGTATGTTGAATAAAGAAAAAAATTTTTTTTTAAATGAATTGATTAATTGTTATATTTAATTTTCACATAAAATTTAAATAAATCAAAAAATGTTCATTTCTTTCACTATTGACGAGGTTGATTTTATTGATGCAAATTTTGGAAAACAGTCCATTAAGGCACTCAGTATGAATTTCAGTTAAGTGTGACTCCAGTGTGATGACATCAGTGTTGGGCTGATCCAAATACTCATAGTGTATTAAAAACATCAAAAATTCAATTAAACAGAAAAATATTCAGAGAACACAAAATTAGAACACATAGCCAGCCACCATTTTTTAGAAAGAAGCCTAACAAGTACAGAGCAAAGCCCCACCTCAAAACCAGTGTCGACGTCATGAACACGTCACCAATATTAAATTCCAAAAAATTATAAATTACAAGTTTAGAATTTACATTTTACATTTGTTCTCAATAAAACTTTATTTCGAAACTGTTATTTTAAATTTATATATCCTCTATATTTATAATGATATATTTATCTGTTAATTCTGTTAACTCAGTTTCGGTGATACCATGGAATGTGCAACACAATTATTTACGATAAATTCTCAGTTAAAAAGTTGTCCGCATATCGATTACTCTGATATTTACTATCAAGTTTTATAGATCTCAAATTGAAGATTCGATTTTAATCGAGAAAAAATGTAATATTACATAATAGATAGTGGACACAAACTAGAGTTTGGAGAGTAGTATCCTAGTATCTCTCTAACTAGTAGCAGAGAAAACTCCTATAATGAGAATAACAACGTAGTGCATTCATAATATCACACATAAGTTTAGTTCTGCATTGTCCCACCAGATCGCATAAGCATGTCAACAGTCCCTTGTAACGGCTTGTAATGAGTGGAAGGAGAAAAGTGGGCTGGCATGGGAGTATGGAAGGAGAGTGTCAGTCTTTAGAACCGGTTTTTTATAGCTGCAACTGGCAACCTGCCAGACTTTCAACTCATTTCTGAGGAAGCCTCAACAATAATATTGCAAGCTCAACCAAAGGCCAATTAGTGGCCTATTATAAAAGACAAACAATTTCATTCCTTTGTGACATGTAGCTTTCTGCTCTGACAACTCTAGAGCTGAACTATGAATATATATAATTTCTATTTTTCTATAATCTGTTGATATGAGAAGTTCTTTAATAGGATAAGGAGAAGAAAAGGAGGATGATAAGAATAATGAGAAAAATAAGAAGAAAATATTATTTGATGGTCATGAGTAGAAAAGAGTAGGATGAGATGATGATAATGATGATGATAATAATGATAATAATAATAAGAGAAGGAGGAGTGATGATGGGATATGACAGATAAGGAGAAGAAAGAGAAGAAAAAGAAGAACTTCTGATCATTTTCTTTCCCTCTCATAATTATTTTCCTTCTCACTTCTTCTTCCACTATTATTCTCAGCTCTTCATCTTCTTCTCGTTCTCTTCCTCTTCCACCTCAATTCTCATCTTTATTTTCTTCTTCTCCTTATTCTTCTTCTTCTATTTCTTTGTTTCTTCTTTTTCTCCTCCTCTTCTTCCTCCTCCTAGAAGAAAAAGAAGAATAAGAAGACATGAAGAAATAGCAGAAGAAGAATAAGATGGAGATGAATAGAATGAAGATAAAAATGGAGGAGGAGGAGCTGAAGGAAGAGGAGGAGAAGGAGAAGAAGAAGTAGTAGAAGAAGAAGACGAAGAAGAAGAAGAAGAAGAAGAAGAAGAAGAAGAAGGTGAAGAAGAAGAAGAAGGAGGTGAGGGAGTAGGAGGAATTTCCTATATCTTGATCTCCTACTTATTTTTCTTCATCATTATGTTGTAGTTTTTCTTCTTCTTCTTCTGCTTTCTACTATTATATTTTTGTCATCATGTTCTATTATTTATTCTTCTTCTTCTACTCAAAATCATAATTTTCTTCTTATCATCTACTCACCTTCTTCTTTTTCTTCGGTTCTTCATCATTCTATTCTTCCTCTTCTTCTCCTTCTTCTTTTTTCTTTTTTTTCTTTTTCTTATTGAGGAAAGAGAAGAATGGGAAGGAGTAGAAAAATAGAAATAAGAAGTGGTAGAACATGAAGAAGATTAGATAGTGGAAGAAGAAGAAGAAGGAAGAAATCTTCTTTGTCTCCTTCTTCTTCTTCTTCTTCTTTGTTGTCTCCTTCTTCTTCTTCTAGGAGGAGGAAGAGAAAAAGAAGAAGAAGGAGTACCATATGAGAGAAATAAGAATTAGTGGATCATGAAGGAGGAGAAGAGGATAAGAAAGATGAAGATAATATACTATACAATAGTGATAAAAAATAATAAAACTGAAAACTTCATATTTTTTTCTTCTTCTTCTTTTTCTTCTTCTTCTTCTAGGAGGAGGAAGAGAAAAAGAAGAAGAAGGAGTAGCATATGAGAGAAATAAGAATTAGTGGATCATGAAGGAGGAGAAGAGGATGAGAAAGATGAAGATATACTATACAATAGTGATAAAAAATAATAAATATTTAGAAGATGATGAACTGAAAACTTCATATTTTTCTCTCCTTCTTCTTCTTCCTCTTCTTCTTCTTCTTCTTCTTCTTCTTCTCTTTTTCTTATCCCTTCACTTCTTCATATAGCATTATCATTCTAACAGATCACAGAGTCATATAAATGATACAGTCATGATTCAGCTGGAGTTTCCCAATCATCAGGAGAATGTTGGGATGAAATGCAAAGAAAACAGAAGGTGGTTGAATAATATTATTATCACAATAGTCCTATAATTGCTATAATTGCTTTACATGTTCACAGGTGTCTGGTGCTGAGTTGACTGTGTGTGTGTGTGTGTGTGTGTGTGTGTGTGTGTGTGTGTGTGTGTGTGTGTGTGTGTGTGTGTGTGTGTGTGTGTGTATGTGTGTGCGTGTGATAGTGTGGAAGGAGTGAGGGGCGACTACCTGTCAGTGGAGTGGGAGATAGAGTTGTTGTGATGACTGAGTGTGGAAGGGGGGTGAGCGAGACCGGAGTAGGGTTCTGCACACTATCTACAATCTGGCAAAGGAACTACTCTATTACGCATGAACAGAAAGTCCTATTCCGCTGGCCTTCTGTTGTATTCTGTGCTAGTAGACACAAACTGGAGTTTGGCGAATAGTATCTCTATGATCCATAGTAGACACAAAATCTTGAGAGTGCCAGTTTGTTGTTGCATGCACCGCCAAACTGGTACTCCTGAGGTTTTGTCTCTAAACGACAAAGTTGCACGCCATCAATCTCGGCTGCATTCCTTAGAGTGCCAGTTTGGTGGTGCAAGCAACGACAAACTGGCACTCCTGAGATTTTGTCACTAAACGACAAAGTTCCACGCCATCAAACTGGGCTGCATTCCTTAGAGTGCCAGTTTGGCAGTGCATGCAACAACAAACTGGCACTCCTCAGATTTTGTCACCAGACGACAAAGTTGCACACCGTCAGACTGGGCTGCTTTCCTTAGAGTGCCAGTTTGGCGGTGCATGCAATGACAAACTGGGCTGGGAAACCAGCCCAGTTTGTCGTCGGCCCACTTTGTCGCCAGCCCAGTTTGAAGCGGTCCCGTAGACAGTCAATAGAGGGTGAAACACATGTCGGAAATCGAATGCAAGTTACTGGAAATTGAATTCCAAGAGCTTTTCATTATTGTAGACCAGGCAGGTGAACGACTGGACTTTCCCATTCTTGCTTTTGTCACACATTTCAATTCTTTGAACTGACTATGATGATGATGATGATGATGACTGTGACAAACCTGAGGAGAAGAATCCATCAGCTCAAGAAGTTCTAGAGGCTTTCAAAATTTTCAGGCAAGGATTAAAAGTGAAAAATAGTGTACCAGACATGTCCGACTGTTTGAATAGATGTGAGTCATTTATCGAACATGATGTTTCATTCAAATGCAAAATTCAACCGATATTACTCACTTTTTCAATATATAAAACAAAAAATAGGAAATTTGAGTAATTATAGTGAAGTTATTGACAAAATAACCGTATTTTGCTTTCAATCTAATAGTAGTGTAAAAAGTTGAAAAATATTGCTACAGAGTAAGTACTTTGATTAAACTCTACTAATAGTACAAATCAAGCTTTCTGGAAATAAATTGGTGAGTTTACTTACTTATTACGTTCTCCAAATATTCAAAAAACATGTTTTTTTCAACAGTTTGAATTTTCAAATTTCAACAATAATATTGGCCTAATAGGTACCCTACCAACGTTCTCGATGCTATGTTTTATGTACCATATTCATTTATTTACCACCGTGATACAATATTATGAAATCCATAGGATCATGGCAGTTTTCTTGACAGAACCTCTCAATAACGAATACCTCTCGGCATCGAAATTTTTTCTTGGGATAATTGACTTCGTTATACAGAGGTTTAACATATATAGACAGGATACACACGACATGGATAGATTAAAAACTTACATTTAAACGAGAGTATTCGGGAGCTGGGCCCCCTTTGTCAATCAACCAGGAAGTGAAGTGGTGCAGATTTGAACATTCTAATGGTCGTGACAACAGAGACGAGGTAGAGATGTTGTGTAGACCATAGAGTACAGATGAATGGAGGTGCACTGATTGAAGGAGCATTATGGGATTAGTTGATGGGCCATGATGGGTTATTTCAAGCGGGAGATTTCAAATTTGAGTGGGTTATGGATAAGGAAAGGTGTAGATTATGAATTGATAGAAAAGAGGAGATTTAAAATTAGAAATCCGAAATGAAGTAGAATAAAAATAGAAAATGGAATTATAGAATTGAATTGGAATTAAATTCATTTTTATTCTATTTTATTTTTATTTTCATATCTCATAATATAACCTCATATTTCACTGGATAACTAGAATATATTATAACTTTTTGTTAATTTCTAATTCCTAACTTCACATTGGCTACTCCCCTGTGTTTTGATTAACTCAATAATATATTTGCATTTGCCTATAACTCAATATTATTCACTTACCATGCTGTCTGTTATCCTATTTTGTTAATTCAATTCTCATAACCTGACCCTCATTACTCTTCTTTGTTTTATGAAATAATAATAATTTATAAATCATAATAATCTTTATCCTGATATTTTCCAACTTCTATCCTTTTAGTCAATTAGCTCTCTCTACCAATTCCTATCTTGCTTTGTGATTGTTGATATATCCTGAACTGATTCTATCCCAACCTACTTACTTCATTGATTCCACTTTCAAATAGTACTCATTATCCCTTCTCTCATTCCCCTCCACGTTAAACACCATGCTACAATTCTATCCTAACTTTGCTTGCAATTACTGGTACCAACAAATTCATTTCCATTCCAAAAAACTCTCCAAATACATTAGTCATGTTGAATTCCTCTCCACCTGCAAACTTCTTCAAATACCTTCAAATGGTTTATCAATACAACTCCCACTATCTGGCCTTTCTCCCCAATTCCACCCACCTTTATTCAAATTTCAACATCAGATTTCACTGCAGTTTCTTGATATTGTTCATGAACAGTATACTCTATCTGTCAACTCCCATCTTGGCCAACTTCTGTCTTTCATCAAACTGATTAAACTCTACAATGATCCTTCCCTCTCCAATATTTGTGATGAGATCCTCAAAAAATCAGATTGTGCTCTAGAGAAAAACAGAAACTCTCACCTTGAAAAACTTTCTTCCCTGAACAAATCCCACTTCCAAAATAACCTGCCTCTTCAAATGCATCATTCCAACATTCCCAACCCCCCCTCATCAATGACAAACCCAGCCTTGCCTCGCTCTTGAACCCACCACCACCCTGCCACATTCCCCCTCCTTACCCAAACGTTTGCCCCAACAATCTACATCACCTTCAATCTATCAAGAAAACGTTGAAAATCCCACTGTCCTCAACCTATCCTCAAGAAACCTGTCACCTACAGATAAATCAGTCCTCAACAAGGGTCTCTCTTTTGCCCCAACTCCCAAACTCAATGCCATCAACCTTCTCTCTGATACTGTTCACTTCACTAGATATCTCAGATGGCATGTATACTTCAGTGGCAACAACACCTCTGACCCTTCTTGCCCTCCCCCCTCGACTAGTTCTGACCAAATCATCGAAAAGTTTGCCCCAAAATCCAATCGTGAACCCAAGTCTCTCCCAGCCAACCACCCTGTTGAAATCTTCTGCAATTTACTCCTCAACAAAGTCAGCTCTAGAAAATTCATTGAATCCCTCACTCCAACCCCCAACCTCACACCCCAAGAGTTCAAATCCATCAAAGACCTTCACTCTGACCCTAGTATTTTCATCACCAAAGCTGACAAAAGCTCAACCATAGTCTTACTGAACACAACTGATTACATCAAAGGAGCCAACCGGCAACTCACCAATCCCGAACAGTATCATCTCCTGCCTTTTGACCCTACTCCACGAATCCAAAAGAAAGTCTTCAAATTTCTGATACAATATGGTCCATCTGAAGGCCTCTCGGATTCAGACATCAACATCCTTTCGCCAGACACTCCCAACACACCACACTTCTATCTTCTTCCTAAAATCCATAAAAAGGCAATTTCCACCTCCAACCCATTGTTGCCTCCCTACCCTCTCATCTCAAAGACTTCTTCCACTTCATAGATATCCTAAGAAACACAACCCTTCCAACTGATCAACAACTCCTCCTTGTTACCATTGATATGGCCTCCCTCTACACATCCATCCCCCATTCTGAAGGCTTAAAATCCCTTGAGCATTTCCTCTCCTCACGTCCAACACCCTCCACCCCTTCAACCACCTTCCTAGTAAACCTTGCAAAACTGGTGCTCACAAGCAACGCCTTGAGGTTTGAAGATAAATATTATCTTCAGACTCAGGGTACAGCCATGGGCACCAGGA
Organism: Nilaparvata lugens; assembly: GCF_014356525.2. NCBI lineage: Eukaryota > Metazoa > Arthropoda > Insecta > Hemiptera > Delphacidae > Nilaparvata > Nilaparvata lugens. The sequence continues at coordinate 23,610,495 of NC_052518.1, read as the reverse complement.
TGGCACCATCCTATGCAAACCTGTTCATGGGCCTCCTTGAACAGTATTTCCTTTCTAAACAAACCCTATCCCCCCTGATGTGGCTCCGTTTCATTGACGACATATTCCTCATATGGCCTCATGGACATGATACCCTCTCCCACTTCCTCAATCAACTCAACTCCAACTACTCTGTCTCCTTCACCTGGAATATCTCTGAATCCTCCATCAACTTCCTAGATGTCAACGTAATCCTTTCCAACTCCAATGCCTTATCCACCAATACTTTCACCAAATCCACCCACATTCAACAGTTCCTACACTTTGAGAGTTGCCATCCCTACCACATCAAAAGATCCCTCCCACGTTCCCTCTCAATCCGAGGCCAAAAAATTTGCAGTGATCCCCATCACCTTGACCAGTACCTCAAAGAACTCCACCAATCCCTCCTGAAATGTAACTATCCCGAAAGGTTGTTACAGAAACAAATCTCCTCCAAAACAGACACTAATTCAACCACAAAAAATTCCCAAATCCCACAAACTCCAAAGCTCTGTACTACCTACTTCCCTGGAATCGAAAACCTCAAGCCTGTCCTTAAAGATCTGTTCCATGTCGTCTCCTCCAATCCCTCTACCAAACACCTTTTCCAGCAACCACCCACCCTCATTTAAAAGCAGCCTCCCAACCTCAAAAGAATTTTTAATAAAAAACCAATCACTCACCTCTGATGAAATCCCAACTCCACCTGGTACCCTACCCTGCAAACGCCCCCACTGTGAATGCCCTATCACTGATCCTTCCATTTCCTTTACCAGTCCCATCACCAACTTCACCCATCAAATCCATCGATCCAGTAATTGCATCTACCTCCTTTCCTGCAACTTCTGTCCTGCCTTCTACATAGGTGAAACCACCACTGCCCTAAACCTCCGGATCGACAATCACAGGGCTTCCTTTAAAAATAATACTTCCCTACCCATCCCCACCCATGGCTCTGAGCACAACAAGAACTTTGACCAATGCTTCAAAGTCAAAGAATAGAATAGAATAGATGTTTATTTCATCAAAAACAATTTCAAAATACAATAATTACACTTTTTATCAATTGGATGACAGTAGAAAGTACCATACAATAATTGAAATATTTTTATAATGGCAATACTATGATAGAAGTATCTATAAACAGTAAATCACAAAAAAAGTTTACTTTATAGCACGTTTGTTGACTATACTACAATAATTCAACAAAACATTCAAAATGAGCAAAACTCTAGCATTAAAATTAAAATTAATCATTATTAATTATAATTTAAATAAATAGATCATTTCAGGGACAATACTATTATCATTAACCACTAGCCTATATCAAATTACAAGAAAAAACAAATAATATAGATGAAATAAAATACTGACTTGAAAAGTGATTAAATATCACTTGAGGGCAAGCAGGAGTCAGATATTTAAGTTAATTTTGAGAAATATCATGCAGTGCTTGCCACTCTCCCTTCCACAGCCCCCTCCATAGATGTCAAGATGGAAGAATTGGCTTTTATTTGGGTGCTTGGAGCTGCTTCCAGTCCTGGTCTTAACAGACAGCAATAGTACCATAACTATCAACTCTACACCAACTATCCAATTAAATTGAAATAAATTTCATCATATATAAGAAATTTGTTTTCTAAATGAAAGGCTGAAAAGACATAACTTCACTAATCATGGGTTGCATCTAAATCGATCTGGCAAAGTAATCTTTTGTAATAGATTGGCAGAGCTGATTGAAAGCCGTTTGCAATCCTCTGGTTTAAAAACAGTCAAAAAAACAAATAACGATTTTTTAGTAAATTGGTTCAAAACAGGGAAAGGGAAATAGCTACAAATGCTAGAGATAGAGTAGCACAAGATGGTAAGGTTTTTAGTATTTATCATCAAAATATTCAGTATCTTCGCAACAAAATTGACAGATTAGAAGTATTTCTTAAACAGGAGGATCCTGACATTGTTATTTTCACAGAGCATGGCTTAAAAATAAAGGAAATAAATCAAGTTAGGATTCCAGGCTATTCACTGAGATCAGAATTTTGTAGAATAGCTCATAGAAGTGGTGGTGTATATATATTCACTAGCAATGCTAAACATACCCAAACTTATGAACTGGATTTTGTTAAGAGATTTTCTGTTGAGATGGATTTAGAGGTGACGGGACTAAGGTTAAAAATTGATGATCGATTTGAGGTAGCAGTGTTAGGTATCTATAGGTCACCAAATGGAGACTGGCAAAAATTTTGTGAGCTGCTCCATACACTTTTGGAAATTACAACCGCTCGTTTCACAAATGTTATAGTAGTAGGAGATTTCAATACCGATTTTGCCAGGCAGGATAAAATGACAGAGGATATTAGAGATATTATTAATATGAATAATTTGGAAATTAAGGTCCACGAATATACAAGAGTAACTCGAACTTCACAGACAATTATTGATAATATCCTCACAAATATAGAAGGTTGTAATGTCAGGTTAGGTAGCTCAGATCTATCAGATCATAACTATCAAATTTTAGATGTTAAGTTGCAGGGCCAGAATCCAAGCAGAAAAAAAACTTTTGTGAAAGAAATTCAGCAATATGAGCTAGGAATATAAATTGTTTGAAGCAGGAACTGCTTCAAGAAAATTGGAGTAGTGTTATAACAGTTGTAACCTAAATTACAAATATAAGCAATTCATTGATACTCTAAGATTTCACATTAGTGTATGCTGTCCAATAAAAAAAGTCAAAGTAAAAAGTAAATGAACAAAGTAGATGAATGGATAACTGAAGATATTCTTACTCAAAGAAATATTGTTAGGGAAGCTTATGAGGAATTTAAATTAGTGAGGGATGTTCCGAGTGAAGTCAAATACAAATGTCTAAAGAAAAACTATGCAAAAGAAGTGAGGAAAGCTAAGTGTAAGAAAACAGCTGAAATATTAACAACTAGTACCAATTTTAACTCTGCTGTTTGGGAGGTAATTAATAGAAATAGGAGAGCAGCTCAAAAAGATACAGTTACTAATGTCCCTAGGATAATCGATGAACATGGAAATTATATGGATGATAGTATAGACATTTGTAACTTTTTCAATAAGTATTATCAACAGGTTGCATATAATCTCCAAAAGTCACTGAACACTAATACTTGTAATACAACTACATTAAATGCTGAGCCAATTGAAAAGGTATTTAAATTTCATCCATTATCAAGAGGTGAGTTGTCAAGAATAATAAAAAATTTGAATAACAAAAAAACAGTAGGATTGGATGGGGTCTCAAGCAAAATTTTAAAAGAATGTGAAAATGAATTACTGGACCCTTTATTGCATCTCCTTAATACTTCACTAGAGCAGGGTATTTTCCCTGATGATCTGAAACAAGGAAAAATTTTGCCAATTTTCAAGAGTGGTGATTCTGAAAGAGTTGAAAATTATAGACCCATTAGTATTCTAAATGTAATAAGTAAAATTTTTGAAAGAGTAGTTTTAAATAGGCTATTGATGCACCTGGAAGAAATTAATTTCATATGTGATGAACAGCATGGGTTCCAGAAAGGGAAATCTACTAAGACTGCAATAGTATCCCTTGTTGAAAGACTAATAGATATAATAGATTCAGGTGAGAAGGCAGCCGCAATATTTCTTGATTTATCCAAAGCTTTTGATTGTGTGAACCATAGAATATTATTGGAAATACTAAAAACTGTAGGTGTGAATGGTATAGAACTAAAATGGTTTGAATCATATCTCATAGGTAGAAACCAGTGTGTTGAGCTTACCAAGGTGGATGGGAATGAAATAGTAAAAATTAAATCTCAAAAACTGGAGGTCCAGGCTGGAGTACCTCAAGGCTCAATTCTGGGTCCCTTACTGTTTCTGTTGTATGTGAACCAATTACCAAAAGAGTTAAAAGATCACAGAGCTCTGTTGTTCGCTGATGACACATCGCTTATCTTTAACAATTATTTATTAGATAGTCTAGAAATAAATGCTTTTACTGGAGTACAGTCAATTGTCCAATTCTTGAAGCAAAGGCAATTAACAATAAATAGTAAGAAATGCCAATTCCTACAATTCAAAAGTAAATATAATTCAGTAGAGGATAGAGAAATAAATGTGTTTGTAGAGGAAAATGAATTAGACCAAGAAGAGAAAGTAGCATTCTTGGGAATTTTATTGGACAGGAAATTAACATGGCATCCCTACATTGAGAGGATATGTAATAAGATATCATCTGGGGTATTTGTCCTGCGGCAGCTTGCTAGGCTGAATGATAAAAAACTACTGTTAACTGCTTACCATGGACTTATACTATCTCATATTAGGTATGCTATTTTAGTATGGGGTAATTCATCTCAACAAGATATGGACAGGGTGTTTAAGATTCAAAAGAAGGCACTCAGATGTATAGAGAAAGTGAATAGGTTAGACTCTTGTAGGCCTTTATTTAAAAAGCTTGGTCTATTAACTGTGCCATCTTTGTATGTATATGAAGTTGTAATGCATGTGAAAACGAGTGGTGTGATCCAGAATTCAGATGTTCATGAGTATAATACGCGAAACAGAGCAGATTATCATATAATGGGTCACAATAGTAGGTTATTTGAACAAAAACCAGATTATATTGGTAGGAAATTTTATAACAAGCTACCTCAAATCTTGAAAAGTAATGATGATTTGAAGATTTTCAAAAAACAGATTAAAAAATATTTAGTTGATAGAGCTTTTTATAGTGTACAAGAATTCCTTTCAAACCTAAACTAGGTTGAACTACTTAGTGTTAGAATTATTATGTAATAACATGACTTGTCTTATACTCCATGACTGGAGTCTTTAGGACGTAATCTTAAAAAAAAAAAAAAAAAAAGAAATTTCACAGCTATCAAATATATAATAAATTTTCAATAAAAATAAATTTAATTCCAATCTAATTCTATAATTCCATTTTCTAATTTTATTCTACTTCATTTCGGATTTCTAATTTTAAATCTCCTCTTTTCTATCAATTCATAATCTACACCTTTCCTCATCCATAACCCACACAAATTTGAAATCTCCCGCTTGAAATAACCCATCATGGCCCACCAACTAATCCCATAATGCTCCTTCAATCAGTGCGCCTCCGTTCGTCTGTACTCTATGGTCTACACAACATCTCTACCACGTCTCTGTGGTCACGACCGTTAGAATGTTCAAATCTGCACCACTTCACTTCCTGGTTGATCGACAAAGGGGGCCCAGCTCCCGAAAATTCTCGTTTAAATGTAAGTTTTTAATCTATCCGTGTCGTGTGTATCCTGTTTATATTTATATTTTAAAACTTTAAAGTGTTTTCTATTAAGTGCTATATTCGGCTCAAACAAAAGCCTCTCTAGATGGAGGTAGAATGATAAGTTTGACAACTTTCAGTTCTGTTGTTTTAACATTTTTTTCAAATCACTTTCAAAAAGTTCATTTAGTACCTACTACTGTGTTTGAGACACTTCTGGCGCTATCATAGTTTCATCACTATTCTGTTCCACAGTCCTATCTCTTGCAGTCGTTAAATATATCTATAATAAAGTAAAGAGCTGGCTTATACACGTACGGGATAGGAAAATTATGTTTTACGCATCATCACGTCTGAACTACTGGACTAATTAACTTGAAATTTTGCACATAGATACCAAGGATGTTTATAGGCCTATTTTCAATTCTTCAAAATTTTATTCGGTTAAGTTTTCAGGTTGTCAAGTTTTGAAATAGATCCTTGCGGAACACGGGTTTCTGCTAGTGTAATATAATTGATTATTTTGAAAGAGAATGAACATCTAATATTACACATGAACATTTAATATTTAATAAACCTGTATCAGCTAACGTCTATAGAAGGCATTGAAAAGACAGATGATCGGCATCGTTGTTCTCCTATCTTTCTCCACTGCCATTATAACGTGAACCTCACTATTGTGAGATTTGAAAATAGATGGAAATCAAATAGTTAAGAAATTAAAATCGAATAGTTTTGAAATTAATTAGAATAATAAATCATTATTCATATATTTTATAATATATAATTCACTATTTTTCATTATTATTGACATGAATCTGCAATCAATTTAACGACAGATATATTACAAGTAAGATAGGCCTACTATAACTTACTATAAGAATCACATTTATAATTAGGCGGTGGTAACAGAGAATCGGCAACTCTGTAGTCCTATTGTTTCCACTGACTTTATACAGTAAATCTCACATATTTTTTATCTGCCATGCCACAAGAAAGTTCCTGGCCCTATATAGATTGCGAGTAATAGCCTACATGGACTTTCTCGTGATGTTTTTACCAGCACCATGTTAATACCACTATAAAATTCATTTCATTTCAAGTTCAAACTACTGTCATAATTTCATATAAATAACACTCATGCTTCCCATTCAACCATTAATGACAGATAGTTTGACTCTCAATATTGCTTTATCTGATTGTAGGCTACAATGCATTGCAATTAGTTGAAGACTTGAACTTCTAGCTGTCCTCAGTGTTTCCAGACTTTTCATGTAACTTAATATTTATTCAATGTGACAACATTACTGCTGGCATTATCGGACGCATCGTTGTCACATTAAATTTATTCAGCCACATATGTACTTGCATGAAAATCTACGGTATAATTATGTTGAAGCGGTTTAAATGTTGAATTTTAGCAATCCAACTAATGAAACTTACAACATTCCACAGCACAAATGAATCTGCAGAGTTTACCACATGTTGTTTGTACGGTATAACAAATTTTCTTCAGTGTGTACCTGTAAATTACTCGACTAGACTTAGCTATATACTAAAAAAAATCTGATTCGCAGCTTTAAGTTTCTGACGGCAGGTGAGCTGTGAATGAGCTTTGTTTCTCACTTTCAAGTGATTTGTTCTTGTATGTGGCTTAATTAGCTTATTAGTCGATGAGTTCTTGTATGTGGCTTAGCTTAGTCGATGAGAACAAAAATAGATCAACTGTACAAATCAGTAATCAATCAGATTAGCCAGGTTTTATGTGATATCTAGACGTATTATACCCTATAATTTTGTTCTTGGTGCCAGGTATTATCCAATAGGCTATATTATGTAAAATTCATGGAAGATGACATTAACATCAGTATGAGATCAAAAACCTCAGGTCCAATCCGTTCTATTAACTCTAAATCAATTTAATCCCTTTTCAACTTTGATCGAATTCATAATTCATTTGTTTTTTATGAAATTGAATTTCATAAACTATTGAGTATTTCCCTATTTTGAATAATTTTGGTGAATTCCAAAGTGCACTCTTGTTTGTGCATTCTTTTGGCAAAGAATACATACAGAGTGATTTTTTAGTCCTGCTACATAGTTTTTAATGTAATTCATGAAACGGAAATTCAGTTCTAATAAAATTGTATAGGTGTTATATACATATAAAATAGAATTATAGTACCCTTTGAAATTAATAAAATAATAGAATAGAAATACAAATTATAACTGCTAGTTTCGGTGATCACACCATCGTCAGGTTATAAAAATAAATTTCCAATAAAAAAAAAATTATTGGAAATCTGATGGTGTGATCACCGAAACTAGTAGTTATAATTTGTATTTTTATTCTATTATTTTATTAATTTCAAAGGGTACTATAATTCTATTTTATATATACAAGAAAGTAGCCCTGAGTGTTATATACAATATACATAAACTATTTTATTACTTATTTCTTAGTTACTAAAGATTATTAAATAATATCCTTGAAATTTCCACCCATTGACGCTTTGACTCTTCTCACCTCACCACAATATTCAGTTCTATGGTAATATATATTATGTCAATAAGATGACCGCACAGAATGCTATACAGCTAAATTATAATAAACTCGCACTGCTGTGTGTATACCAATTGAATAGGGCTACCAACTTCTTGTGACAAAACAACATTTTCCTTCATTAGAAATAATGCAAAATTCTTAAAATAAGGTAACATGACCGGACATATCACTCGGTTAGTTAGGTCGCTAACATAAGAAAATTCAACTCTTGCCATGATAATTTATCATTATTTATTACAAGAATGTTTTATGAAAAATAATTATTTTCATCTGATTTCATCTGAATTTATTTAACTAATTTAACCAATTTATTTATTTAGGTAACTAATAAAAATTCGTACATAATCATAATTGCTTAATCTAAACTTGTTTTCATTTACAGTATTTACAACATTCTTGTTCATAAAATTGAGACTCGATAGAATTCCTTCATGATCAGAAAAAAATAGTGTGAATGATCTCACATGACCATAGACTATTATGAATATCAGTTTAAATGTTATCAATACACGAACCGTTTGAAACACCATCAAGACCAGGTCTAGTAATATCCTTAATTTTATTAACACTTAATTCAAATCATACAAAGTCAATAAATCTTTTTTTTAATAATCGTGATCTATGAAATTTACATTAAAATCACCACAAATGACCAAATTGTAATCATTCTTGAACACAGCACTTAATACAATCATTATAAAAGCATGTTAAAAATGCTATGCAGACGACACATCCATGCTCTCGACAGATTCTTACATTACAACTCTAAAAGAAAAGATGTCTACTTGTCAAGAACAAACAAGTGGTCCTATGGTTCAGGGAAAATAACTTGCTTCTCAATAGTGGAAAGACACAAAAAAACGATCCTAGACTTGAGAAAAATACATGAGGTGAATGTGCAGAATGTATAGACACCTTGATAAAAGACCAACATGTAACTCTCATATTGATTATGAATGTTTTAGACTGAGCCGAGTTTTGTATCTCTACATAGATTGAAGGAATGTGTTCCAAAAGATTATCTTGGAATGACATACTTTGCTTTCTTTCCCAGTACTTTTCCGTATGATCTCTCTCTAAAGAAGGCATCAAGAACAATTTCCGATGTTGACTTCTTAGAACACTGCATGCCATTGTTTATCAATACAAACTTATGACTGTTCATAGCTTGTTTGTTTTTAAGTTACCTGTAAATTTAAATAGATAAAATTTGTTTATATGTAGGGAAAATATTCGCCATTATAATACAAGAAATAAGGAACACATTGATGTACCCTATACCAGACCTAGGAGAGTTCAGACAAGTTCAAAATTTTTTTTTTTTTAAATATTCAACAAGGTACCCTTCAATGTGACAGAAATTACAATAAATGCGTTCAAGAATAGATTGAAAAAGCTTCTAACAGAAGCTCTTTATTCACTAGCTGATTATTTTAATTTGGATAAGGGAATATTTAACAATTATTTCTAAATATATATTTATGTCTGCTATTGACATGTGTATTAAAGTGCATAGAATTAAAGGGAATTGACACGTTTATTGGTTTGGATCTTGACGTTTCCAATTGTTTAATATGTATACGTACAAAATAAACTTTATTCTATTTTATTATAAAAACCATAGTAGGCTACTCTACTGTTCCCTCTAACAATACATTAGTGATAACCTTGAAAATATCTCACTCCACTTTTTCTTTCATTCACTTTTTGGCCGGCGGCTAATCATGCCAAATAATAGTTTCTAGTGATATGATTCCAAAAATTCTTTTATCAATATTATGAATACGGTACAGATGTATTTTGAGTAGATTGTCAAAAAATAATAGTTATAACCTTTAGTAAAAAAGGTTTCTTGGATGTCTATTTCACACTCCTGTGGGGGAAAAACAGCTACAATTGACAGAAGATAAAATAAGATAGGTTTTCCATACCAGCTCATAGGTGCACATCTTCAAACACTAAGAGGGGGAAACCGACAAGACGCAAGACATGCTATCATAAGTGATAGCAATACTGTTCTAAAACATTTGAATTTTCCAACTGCTGTTTCAAAAATGCACTACATATAAGTTATCAGACTCATGAAAAATCTCACAAAAACCAATTCAAATTTCACAACTCCCAAAATGGTCAAACAAACAACTTCTCCAAATTAATTCCGTCAAAACAATCAGCATAAAAATTTCTCAATTCAATCCAAAACCTCAAAACTCGAGTTCAACACAATTAAAATTGCTACTGACGTATCGATACAAACTCTCTCGAATTTGAGAAAATCAAATTACACTGAACCAGTAGAAACGACCTAATTATAAATTGATAATTTTTAAATGTTAATAATTTCAAGAGCTATCAGACAAACATGCTAAAGCTTTTCACTTTTTAGGGGCACGCAACACTTAAATTCGAGGAAGTTTTTCAACATCTTCAACACCAAACCAGAGAAGGGAGTTTCTAAGTGTTTTTGAATTTATCTGTGCTGTGTTTCCTGTATATTATAAGTATTATAAATATATATTTTTTGAATGTGGCTTGGCATTGTTTCAACTGGACCTCTTCATTATAACTATTTTAGTCTAAATATTCGATCATATCATCCTCTGTTGGAAAGCTGTGATGAGTACCTTGACTGAATACAGAGTGACGAGCTGCTTTGCAAGCGAATGATATTTTCTGATGCAAAGAAAGATGCTGGCACTTTATGAACGCGTATGCTATCGCGCCACAAAAAGCATCGCCTGCGCCCTGAAACAAACAAATTAACCATGAATCAAGAATGTATATTACTGAATGTAATAAATGTTATCAATAATAATGTGTATAAATGTCTATACACAATGTCATCTATCTTCAAAAAAGATTATTTTTTAATTTTAATTCACTAAATCTAGTGCGGGAAAATTTTTTTCTGCACTCCAGATTTGCAACATGGCAACGCAAAATAGTTAGTAGATTATATGGATCACCAGTGCAGCAAAATCAAAATTAAGTTGGTAACAATGACTGTTATTATAATAATAACGATGGACAAGGACATGGACACCGAGGACAGCCACCACATCAGTGACAGCCGCCCCACCATTCAAACACTACTACATTATTCTATTTTATTTATTAATAATAAAATTACACAGAAAAACATTTGATGGATTTCAGGGAATTTTACCCATAATTACCCACTTTTCATATTCAATGGTAACTGTAGGAAAAATTTAATGTGAAATACGTGCGAAAACCGAAAAGTTCCTCTGCTGCATTCAAGAAGCCATTCCGCCCTAGCCTACGGCTCGGGCGTAAACGTTTCTTTCGGTGCAGCAAACTGTCACTTTGCGCACTAGTTGCACAAATAACTAATCTTCCATTGTCAGTACCGTTACGCTCATAACGCCAAGTATTTTATCAGCTCTATTTACACTCAGATGGAAGAGTTATTAGATCAATCAAGTATACTGAACTTGATATTATACTATAATTATTATTTATTTACTGAACTCGAACAAGCGACTCAATATTAATTGAGGGTCCAATATTATAGTAAAATGGCTGATCAATATAGCCAAAGTTTTATTTCTCTTTCCATTTTAATATACTTTTAATTATATTTGCAGTTTGCAATCTGGATCTTATTCTATTCTACATTTTATTTCATTTTTTACTCTTATAATAATTTTATTATTTGTTTTATGCTATTTGGGTTTAATATTAGTTGAAATATTCTTTACTCTAATTATTATTATCGGTTTTCGTTAATATATTGATTTGATAAAAAATTATAGGCTCAATATTGCAATACAAATGGATGTCTAATCACTGAGTAATTTTCGTTTATTCTAATTTTTAAATGTTTCCTTTATACACTTTCTAATTCAGATTGAAGTTTGTAATCTGAGCCTTGTTTTATTTTTTATTTATTTTTTCATTTATCATTTTTATTTCCGGGTTAACATGCTCACTTTGTACCCATTCGATTGCAGTTTGTGATCTGGACTTTTTTTCTATTTTATCTTTACAAATTGGACTGATCATGCTTATTTTGTATTAATTTCTATAATATTTTTCAGTATGATTATTAGAATAATGTTTCAGTAATTAAGAGTCCAATTAGCTAATTGCTTAGCAACAAAAATCTTTGTTTTCGTTGATTTTATGTATTTTTTAATTTTTTTTCTGTACTCTCTATTGCGTTTTTTATTATGAAACGATTACTGTTTTTACATTATATTTTAATTGGAGTTGAATATTAAAATTCATTTTAACAATACAATATCTATCTAAAGCCGGGTGACAGAAGAATGATGTGCCTCTTATGTTCTTCACCGACGATGAATGCATTATAGAATCCAATTTAATTGACAGTTTAACATTCAATAGTACTCAAGCATTAGAAAGATATTTTGAAATAGGAAGCATGAAATATGAATTCCATACACTCCATATGAATATACGTAGCTATAATAGAAACTTTGATGAATTCACAGTATTTTTAAATAGTTTTAACAAACTTAAAATGAGTTGTATTGTTTTAACCGAAACCTGGTTGGATGATGATGATGTTGTGATGCAGCTCCCTGGATATAATTATTTTCGATCAACAAATAAATTAAATCAGAATGACGGTGTTGTGGTCTATATTGTTGGCCGTTACCTCCTGTGATCAGCTGTGCCTGGGGGGAGCCGCCAACTGCCTAGCCCTGGCCTTTAATCTGAACGGCGTGCTTTGCCACCTGTTGTCCGCCTATCGTAGCCCTAACTCTTGTCTCGATTCATTTGTTTTGGCGCTTCAGAGCTATTTTCTTAACAGAAACGGTAAGGATCATTTACAATTATTCTGTGGTGATGTCAATATTCTGAATGTTCCTCCGAATTCCCCGCAGGACTGTTACCTTGATATGATGCATGAGTTGGGATTTATAAGTTTAATCAACAGGGTAACACATCCCGCGGGAAACTCCTGTTTAGACCATTTCTTCCTGAAAAATGACAAAAAACTTCACATAAAATCTGCTATCATAGAATCATCAATTACCGATCACTATCCCATATTAGTTCAACTTAGCTCTGGAGCGCCCAACGATCTTGGGCATAGTCACGGGAGAGATCCACCACTTACAGGGTTACTGATTGGAATGCCGTTGGCGCTGCCTTGTTGTCGACTGATTGGGGCTGTGTAACTGATGTAAGGGATGATGCTGATTATTCAACTGATACTTTTATTAGCGTTTCCAGTCAGCCATAGAAGGCAATACACGGACCAAATCAGTAACAGCTAAAAACAGGAAAATAAAATCTTGGATAACTCAGAGCCTTGTTAATTCTATTAGATTCCGAGACAGATTAAGCAAAAGGGTATTAAGGCAACCTTTCAATTATCAATTGCGTCAGCAATACCGCACTTATAGGAACATTTTACATTCAACAATCAGAAATGCAAAAACAAACTACTTTAAGGAAAAAATTAATAGTGCAGGGGGAATCCTAAAATGTTTTGGTCAGTGGTAAATGAATTGGCATGCAGGCCGGGTGTGGCTGGGGGATTCCCCTTGGCACAGTTTCACGGGGATGGGGTGCCATCAGAGTCGGACATCAAGCGAATTAGTAATTTATTCAATAATTTCTTTTCAAATGTTGGAGCTCGTTTGGCGGGTGCAATTCCGGAGCGTGGTCCACTATTGGTGAGTGATGTAGATCATTCTACCGATGTGACTTTTGAGTTGCAGCCTGTGACACGACTTGATATTTTTAAAATTTCAAGAATATGCGGGGAGGCTCTGCTCCGGGTCAGGATGGCATCCATACTAAATTTATTAAAGAACACATAAATGCTGTGATCGAGCCTCTCTCCCACATTATTAATGAAAGTATCCGAACAGGCAAATTCCCAAATGCATTCAAAATTGCCAAGATCATTCCCATTTTTAAATCCGGCTCTAAATCTTCAATCAATAATTTTCGGCCCATTTCCATGTTAAGTGTATTTTCCAAAATTCTTGAAAAAATTGTTAAAATTCAATTACAGTCTTATTTAGAATCAAATAATTTGTTAGTTTCCATCAGTATGGCTTCAGATTAAACAAGAATACATCAAATGCTCTGTTCGATATCACCAACGAAATAGTGCAAAAGGTGGGTGAAGGTAATAATGTACTTATTACCTTCCTTGATATTGCCAAGGCATTTGATGCTGTGAACCGACCAAAACTATTGCAGAAATTGGAATGCTGTGGGGTCAGAGGTGTGACACTGCAATGGTTTCAAAGCTATCTACATGAACAGAAACAGACCACCTGTATTAATAATATTTCCAGTGATATGTATAATGTAGATTACGGTGTGATTCAGGGAAGCACACTAGGCCCTTTGCTTTTTCTGGTCTACATCAATAACCTTTAGTAAAGTTCCCCTAGATAGCAAGATATTTCTCTTTGCAGACGACACTGCAGTTGTATCATTTGGGACTACCTGGGAGGAGGCTTTCACTAAGGCTACCAAGGATTTCTTTGGTGTCAGGAAGTGACTCGATCAGAACGAACTTACTCTGAATGTTGACAAAACTAAGTATTTGCCTATTCATTTCAAATCAAACAGTAGCCCAGTTCAGGAGATCCTCAGGCTCCACTCATGTGATGACTATCAGTCCACTACGTGTGACTGTGGGGTATTGCAGCGAGTGGAGAAGTACAGGTACCTTGGCATTCTCATTGACCACAAATTAAGCTGGGCTCCACAAGCTATTTCACTGAAGCAGCGAGTGCGCAAAATGATATATGCCTTCAGATAGCTAAGAGAGGTCCTCCCTTTACATCAACTGCGGGTGGCGTACTACGCATATATCCAGTCAGTTCTTATGTATGGTGTCATAGCTTGGGGTGGAGCCTCCTCGTTTGCCTTGGAGCCGGTGGCGGTGGCACAGCGAGCAATCATCAAGACATGTCTCAGGCGAGACTATCGCTACCCATCTAATCTTGTTTACCAAGAGTTTCAAGTTTTTAATATTAGACAGCTTTACATACGAGTATTAATGAATTACATATACTACAACAAACACTTCATTTTCAATAATTTAGCTCATACTCATAATACAAGACATCTAATTAACTTTGGTATTGCTCATCCCCGACTCCTACATAACTGCTTTAAAAATAATAGTAAATACATCTGCCATATATTATATAGAAACGTTCCCAATCATTTAAAACAGTCTGAAAATTACAGTATTAACACCTACAAGCAACATTTGAGTAGATGGTTGTTAGAAATTGGCAGGGATGCTGCAGAGCAACTGATTCAATCCGCCTTCTTATTCAGAACTTCTTATTCTCATAGTGAATTTGCCATTTATAATGATTAAGTGTAGCATTTAAGCTACTATTTATATATTTGTCTGTATATACTTATTACCAGTATGGAATTTCATTGTCAAGTCTTTGTGGAGAGTATTCACTGTTAAATGTGTAAATGAATTTTATAAATTTGTATTATGTTTTGTGAATAAAAATGTATAAATGCTACAGAGGGTGGCTCAAACAGCACTCTGGTTTGTGGACTGTATCAATTACTACATCGAGAACTTTTGGGTTGTCTGGCGTCGGGTAGCAAGTTGAACAATTAAAATGGCTAAGTGCACAATAACATAGGCCTACCTTCATGTCCAAATCCTCCTTGCTTCCAGGATCCCGGGTCCAGATCACGATACGAGACGAGACGACACTTGTAATAAATCACAATAAATAATCAATAGATCACTTTGCAAAAATCGACATTACGAGAAGTGAGCTGTTCGATTGGCTGTCACCACACAACGCCAGACATTAAAGGGGAACATTCATAACGTCCGAACATTCCGCCCACCTTGGAAGAACTTCCAAACAAAAAAAAACACCTATAACGAACCCTACTAGGGAAACTAGAAAAAAAATATCTTCACTCCTCAGGGGCCATTGAGGAGACTTATACAAAAGGAGTAGGAGGCCCACGGAAAGGAGAGGATGGGACGAGAAATAATGACTATATACAACCAATATAGATAAAAACAAGAAACAAAGCAACTTGGGAACCTTTCCCACATGTAAAACAAGAAACAAAAAAAAAACTAACCACTAAACTTATTGAAGTTCCCTTCAATAAGGTCTAATCTTCATCAATAGGGAGGAGACATACCCTATTGACAGCCCTAGTTAGACTTCCCTTTGCAGTCTGTACCTCCACCACTCTCACAACTCCATCCTGTCCAGGGAATATCTTCGTTATTCGACCAAGCCTCCAGTGAAGAGGGAGTAGGTTACTTTCCTTTAAGAGAGCCATACGTCCAATGTTAACATTACTATGTTTTCTGTACAATTTTGTTCGGGTTTGCAAGCTAGATACATACTCCAATTGCCAACGTTTCCAGAATGAGGATACAATTCTTTTGAGTAAACTCCATAGATTTCTCAAGTTCACCGATTGAGTTGATTCCTCTGAGTCTTTACTCTGTGTTGCTAGAGTAATTTTTCTTACTTCCAATTCAATCTGTTTGGAATTTTCATCATTACCGTGGGTTTGGTGTGGCCAGCACTCCAGTGGTTTGTCTAACCAATCAGAACCATTCCACCACGGAGAATTACCAATTAATTCATTGAGCAATAGTCCTCGACTAGCACAATCAGCTGGATTACATTCGGTTGACACATATCTGAATTGCTCTGTAGACAGGTGTTCCTGTACTTGACTTACACGATTTGCCACAAACCTAGCCCAACGATGAGGTGAAGACCGAATCCAACTCACTGCCACAGTTGAATAAGTCCAAGCTGCAATATAATCTATGTTTATAATTTTTGAAAGCACTTCTTGAACTTCATGTAATAATCTAGCTACTAGGACAACCACACAAAGCTCCCATTTCTTCACTACCTCCACGGATGCTATATCATCCCGGTCACATCCCGATTGCCATAGACATTGAATTATACTCTTGAAGGTAAGCATGAAAGGTGTCAAATATCCTAATGGATCAAAAATTTGTGCTAAAGTTGATAAAACATTTCGTTTTGTAGCTAGACTGGATGGAACCTTCACCCTGTAGAAGAGGTAGTAACCAATTGGATTCGATTGAAAGCCAGGAATTTTAATGGTTCTATCAGACTCCAAAGTGAAATCTTTTGCATCAATAGCGCAATGCTCTGGAGGGAGATTTGATAGAATGGTAGAATGATTGCTGGCCCACTTTAGCAATTCAAATTTCCTTTTGCTCAACAATTCAGTAAGCTGCAGTTGCTTGGTTGCTTCCATTGATGAGACTGATGTAACTATATCATCCATGTAAGTAGAAAACCGTAAGGCTTCAGAAGCCGCAGGGAACATTTTTTCTTCATCTTCAATAAACTGATGCGTAGTACAAATGGCAAGAAATGGCGATGATGATACACCATACGACATAGTTGTTAGAGTATACTCTTTCATTTCTTCTCCCTTTTCGGATTTTGTCCATTTTATTTCAACATTATCCTGTCTATCATCATCTAACTCTTCCAAATTTCGTTTCTCCCTTTCAAAAAAATCTTCTCCAATTTCCTTTTTCGGTATGGGTCTTCCCATTGGTTTGATTTCATGTGATTTCACTTTTAACTCTTTCTTTAAATTACCGTTGATCGGTAAATAACTGTTGAAGGCTTGCTTACCTTGTTTACCTGGAACTTCTTCTAAATTATTTCCCAATTCTTCTTCTCGAATCATGGAAACATTTTCTCCGACATTAGTTTTACCTCCAAGATATCCCGATATCTCCCTCGTATTTGTTTCCTTGGATGGTAATTCTACAATGTATCTACCAGTATTCAAACGACAAACAGTTGATTTGTATATCTCCTCACAAGCCATTTCACTTTCCAATAATTTTTTTGCCCTCGGTGGCTCTTCTACGACCCAAAATCCTTCACCAACTCTTCTGAATTAGCATTGGAATACATGCACAGATTATTTGAGATAGTAGAACTCTCCTCTGATACCTTACCCATCAGGCAGTAGCCCCATACAGTTTCTAGGGCAGATGGTGTACCCGCTGGACCAATCACCTTTCTTCCAGTCAGAATGAAGGGGAAATATTCAGCACCCAATAAAATATCAACCTCCTCTGAAAGGAAAAATTCAGAATCTGCTAGCTCCAGTCCTTCAATATGTGCCCAGTACGCATTTTTTATCTGATTTGTAGCTGCTATTTTGTTGACTCCCGACGCGGTAATTTTTAATGAAGAGGAGTTCGGTATTTCAAATTCACAGTTAGTAATTTCATCTGTCACTTCCAGTTTAGTATCAGATAATCCATAGATTGGCAAACTGTGTGTTTTCTGTACCACTAAACCCAGTTTTTTCATGCATCGCCTTGTAATGAATGACTCTGTGCTTGCACTATCTAATAATACTTTGACCTTATGATAATTGCCTTGATTACCTCGAACTCCCAATTTAACAGTTGGTAACAATACTAAGGAACTATTTACATTCGAAAATACTTTCTTAGCTGAGTCAGTAACAAATGTTTGATGGCTTTGATCAGCGACGTCGTGCACGTCTACCCTGTTCATTTGTTTATTACCGGCCAATGTGTTGGTGTTTTCAACAGGCGGCTGTCTCGGCTCTAAATGGAGGAGCGAATGATGACGCGAATTACAGTGACTGCACGGCTTCCTTCTTCTACAATCTCTAATAAAGTGCCCTGCCGATAAACAGCATATACCTAGTTTCCATTCTTTTACACGTTTTAATCTATCAGACGGTTTGAGATTCAAGAACACTTTACAATTTTCCAGTTCATGAGAATTATTACATTCAATACATTTCAGCTCGTCCGATTTCGATTTAACAAATAATAACGGAATCGACCAGTCATTAACTGAATGACCAATTGGTTTTAGTGCTGCAATATACTCAGCTAAATGAGTGATGAATTTTCGTAGCGAGTCTGGTTGCTTATTAACTGCTGGCATATCAAAAATTGCTTGCAAGTATGCATCAGTCAGCTTGTAAGAGTCATTGTAGCGATTCAATAATAATTTCCATGCCTCAGCATAATGATCACTTGTCAATGGGACTACAGAAATGACTGACAGTGCATCGCCTCTCAGTACAGACCGAAGATACATATGTTTTTGTATGTCAGCAATTTGACCATTATTATGAACCGAGGCTTCGAATAAATCTTTAAATTGACTCCAAATTTTCAAATCGCCGTCAAAAGTCATTAAAGGAAGCTTAGGTAGGGCAACTGGCGAGATATTTCCAGTTGTAGGTGAAGAAGCTACATTGAAAGAACTAATATTCAAATTTGTTTGAGTGGATGGTAAGGTTTCGAGAATAGCCTTGACATTGAAAAAAAACTCATCAAATTGGCTCATCAAACTTTCAAGTTCATTTGTTTCCAATCGAGGATTTTGTTTGTTATAGTAGCTCTGCATCTAGGATTTATGATTGAATAATTTTAGAGTACAGAATTGCCTTGACACGGATTCCAGTCTACTTCAAGGGACTCAAGTTTTCGAAAAAAAAACAATAGTACTCTTGAAATGTTTTCAGAACTCACAGTTGTATCGACGGGCTCATCGACCGGAGTGACAGCAACATGAGTGACTTTTGAATCGTCTCTGCTGGCAAACACGGCTCCTTTACTGCCGAGAGTGATGATGACCACGTTGCTCCCCAGCTCCAAAAGCTTCTGCATTGCTGGCTCCACATCATCGAGGCTGCTTACATCGACTCCTACTGTTCCAAAAACCTACAAAATGTTACAAGTTCAAATTCGAATGAAGCTTGTTAAAACCCATAATAAACAAAAATAACGTGCCTGAACTTCAGCATTCCTATAAACATCGATGCTCCCCATTGTGCTGTCAGTTTGAAGTTAATCTGACTGTAGTGTTGACGTGTGATATTAAAATATGAAAGATAACTGATAATTAATGATATAATTATTTTTATTATTAGCGTATGGCGCATACAGACTCACACAAACACATATTCGAAGGAAAATCTGGTCATGAGACAGTTGTCAGCTTGATACTAAATTATAAATCGGCTACATTAAATTTTAATGTCAAGGTTGTCAATGTAATAATGTAGTGATTGTGGAGAGCAAGATATAAAATCATTTAAATCGCCTTGATAGGAACGTAAGATTGATATACTGATAACTGATATGATGGAAATATACGTAAAGCTTAAGATAACTTCGTCAGATATCTGATATGATATACTGATAACTGATATGATTGGAATACACGTAAAGCTTTCCAAAGAAGCTTCAAATTTTCATCCTTTTCAATCATTCACTTCAAATATAATATTTTTTATATTTTCGACAACTTTCAGATCTTCTATTCTACACAAATTTTAAGCTTCAACTATACAACATAGAATCAAAAATATTATAAAATAAATAAGAAATGAATTCTCTCAAACAGTATTTTGATAAGGCACCAGTGTGCGAAATACTCGCTGCGTTAGTAGAACGACACTGTATCTGAGATTGGACGTGAAGGTACGTTTTCGTTCATGACCGAAACCGAAGGCCGAGAAAGAATACTATTTATTCTCATGAAAGTTGACACAAGTTGACAGGCTGATAATGTTTGAGCACTCAAACATATATGTTTCTCGATCGTCGGCCTCAGTTGCATAAAAGAAAACGTACCTTACGGTCCCCAATGGCATGGCTTTATATGCATGGCGTCATTATATGCCTGAACTAACGCCATGAGATTTTAACCCTTAGGGCTTCATCAAGGATCGTTGATACTTGCCTCCACTGCCAGCTATTCTACCTGAATTAAGAAATCGAATTTTAATTCAAATTTATTTCCAAAAAGTACAAACATTTCAACTATACATCACAAATGCAATGAATTACAATCAATTCGAATAAACAATATATCTCACTAAAAAAATGCTATGTTAAACATTTAAGTAGATGTTGCTACAATTACTGAAGATAAAATTATCAACATTTGGGAAGAGCTTGATTAGACTTGATGTGTGCTATGAGGCTAATGGTAGTCACTAAATGGTTTTGTCTATTCGACCACTTCCCATCCATATCACCTCCTGCAATGCTACTAAATCAATGTTGAACTTTATAGCATCATTTGCTACTTCCATAATTTTTCCTGGTTGCAATATTGTTCTTACGTTTCAAGTAGCCGCTGTCAAAACATGTTTGCGTTTCCTTAATATTTCAGTTGTAGGCAATCCTATTTCAAAGCTCATCTTGAGGATTAACAATAAGTTTTTTTGACAGGGAGGAGTTATTAGCTTCTCGCCCAACTCCTAACCTGGTGGACCAGATAATTTTCTCTGGTTTTCTACCCTAGCCTTTGGTAAGCCAATACCAAACTACAAGGCAGTAGTCGATTTTCTGTTAGGGGTTTCTTCCCTTAGCCTTCAAAATTCCTCTGAGCTCTGTCTGCGAAGTAGCAGTTTTTTGGTATTTTTTTATTATTGAGTAGGAATAATAAATTGAGAAAGATAATTGTACCATAATATAATAAAAACTCAATATATGGTAGTTTCTACTTAATATAGTTTTATTCACACAAGGTTTTTGTAAATAAAAGTATATAGTAGTGGAAGAAAACAACATATTTAGTTTGTAATAGTATATTTCACACCTAGGGCCGAAAATTTCCGGCTCGAAATCGATTTTCAAGTAATAGGTTGTTTGAAGCAAAAAAAAAATAAGTTCAAGGAAAAAGATATGCCAAGAGCCTTTAAACAAATCATTATAGACCTAAGCTATTTATTAACTAAACTCCCGATTTTTTTGTGAGTTGGAGGGGGGTGTAGGGGGGCTCTATACCCGAAACCCCAAAAGATAGATTAGGAAACAACTTCAGAAGTAATACTTTCAGTTTCAGTTTGTGTTCAATTTTCAGCTGCTCTAATATAATATTCTAATATGCTACACCATACATCCGCATAATATACGCACTAAGCTTACCTTGTCTAAATACAGCATTGTAATGCGTATATGGATATATTATATAGGCATTACAATGCTGTATTTAGACAAGGTAAGCTCCGGTAATGAGTGCTGTGAAAAAACTAAGTTTGTTGGCGCATGCGCAAACGAAGTCATAACTTTACCGGAACCCGAACTGGGGCTACGGTTACCGTAACTGTAGCCACTGCGTATTTTACAGCCCTAGGGCCGTAAAAATTTTACCGGCCTGGTCAGAAAACAATCACTTTCGGCATCCATATGACGCACGAAAACCAGCTCATTACATCCAAGTTGGGCGAAAAATATATTATTCTGCAGATGCTTTTGAATAATATTGACTAATTTTAATGCTTATTGGTTGGGAATAATATATGATGTTTGTCAACGCATTAGTAAAACTAAATCAGTGACAGTTATTTAATGAATAAATGAAAATATATTTTTTTTAAGCAGGTAGATAGAGTTATTCAATCAAGGTATTGAAGATACACACCTCGATTTCATTGAGTATCAGAATATCAGCGAGAGAGTGAATATTTTTATCACCCTTGATAGCTGGAGCACAATTAAGTATAACTGTTCCTGTAAAAAAAAATAATAATAATAATAAAGCAATATTCCAGTTCAGACAATCTATAAGACTGACTAATAAAACAAAGCGACTACTAGGGAATTTATTTCCTCATATAAGCTTAAGAACAAACAAAATTATTCGTTGAGTACTTGAAATATCTTAAAATAGACAACCGGTTGGACGATAAGAAAAATAGGGAGGAGAAGAATTGGACACTGTGATTGTCAGATTGCACGAGTGGCGCATCTTCAAGCTTATCACTTGTAGGCAGCCAGCAAAAATCTGCAATCTTGTCCCACACAATTAATAAATAATATTAGATTAATCAACACAAACTATAAAGTAAATGAAATTTTACATACAATCTCAATTTTTACCCACTACAAAATAAATATGATTTTTAATAATAAGAAATTCAGTTTAGTCATCTAGAAAAATTAAAACTTCCAAATTCTACATTTAATTCTCAAATTCAATACCTTTTCCGCTAGTTTTCATCAATTCCATAGCTTTCTGTGTAGTTTCAGCATCAATTTCAAATTGGAATAATCCAACTTTGGCTGTAGCGAGCTTCTGTCTAATACTTTTACTCAATAGATCATCACCGCGCAAACATTTATTCGCTCCAGGTACAATGACAATATGATTGGCACCTGAAAATACAAAGACCATATATTAATACTAGCAGACAGACTCGCTTCACTCGCTTTATCCGTCTAGCCAGACGGCTCGGCCCCCTGGATCATCCAGAAATAGGATCCATGATTGCATTTTTTATTGAGCTTGCTTCGTTCAACTCGATTCAATCACCAGTTTCATTTAATTTATGAAGTGCAGAGTTGTAAAATCTCAATTTTTATCAAAATTCAATTCAAATATTCTTTATTCCAGAAAATGAATTTATACAGTTTTTAATATAATATTACAATAAACGTAATAGAAATGCATGGAATACCCCTACAAAGTCTATACATCTGTGTGTAGGGGTGAATTCTGGTCAGCCAGTCGAGGCCTGAATAAGCTTAAACAAAATGAGCAATGAAGAATTTCTAAATGCTAACAACTACGCTCTAAAATAAATAACTAAAAATTACAAATTAAAATAAATCAACTTTTGGTAGTATATCAAACTAGTAGTTGAACTGGTAGTTGAATTACAGAATGTATAAATAAATAATAAATGCAACTCAGTAGTAAAATCCAACATTCAGGTTAGGGAACATCCTAATAATGTGGGAAATATTTCATTTTATTTATTTATTTATTTATTTTGATAGTTATCATTCCAAACATGTTTTTAACATTTGTTTAAAATGTTTTTAAAGTAACAAACACCAAAGTAAACATTTAGTCATTGGAATGGGCTCAAATAATTATGTTGTGCGAAAAAGATAGTTGTAAAACGAAAATAAACAAAAGTTTATGAAGTGAGTTGGGAGAGTCTTATTTTGAAATATAAGATATCCTACAATAATAAAGACCAGCGGATAGCCCGGTGACTTCTCAATGATGTAAAGAGAAAAATAAATTCAAGATATGAAAGAGGAAAATATATACAAGAAGCTGAAATAGCTTTTTCGCCACACTTGGATGTAATGAGCTGGTTTACGTGCGTCATATGGAGGCCGAAAGTGATTGTTTTCCGACCAGGCCGGTAAAACTTTACGGCCCTAGGGCTGTAAAATGACCTTGAATAACAGCTGATCGTGTCCGATCTCACAA
The DNA here is from genome assembly GCF_014356525.2 of Nilaparvata lugens. NCBI lineage: Eukaryota > Metazoa > Arthropoda > Insecta > Hemiptera > Delphacidae > Nilaparvata > Nilaparvata lugens. The sequence goes on along the minus strand of NC_052518.1, from coordinate 23,586,383 downwards.
AAATCATAGAGAGTTAATCTCATAACGACTGTAATAATCTATATAATTATGTATCGTGAATCGCGGTATCATGTCTATAATATATTTTATAAATTACTGTTTCATAATTTAATATTTTATTATTGTGTTTTTGATATCAAACAATAGAATACGATGATATCTCCATAGCCTCAACAATATAATGTTGGCTGCATTGTCCATTGTCAGAAAGGTACGTATCGCAAGTATTTAAAAGTGAAGAATCGAATTTGAAATCAAAGTACAATAATTGTATCAATATTTTAAAAGTGAGGTAGAGTAATAATTATCCCTGAAGGCATGAATGATTTCGAGGGTAATGACAGGAATATAGAGGAGCTATGGGATAATTTAAAAAGAACAGTTAATGAGGTCGCCACAGACAGCCTTGGTGAGAGAAGTAGGGGAAGAAACATAGAATGGTATGATGATGAGTGCAAGGCAGCTGTAAACCAGAAAAATGAAGATAGACGGTCGATGATGCAAAGGGAAACAAGGAGAAATCGTGCTAAGTATATGGAGAGTCGGAAGACAGCCAACAAGCTTTGTAGAAGAAAGAAGAGAGAATATATGAAAAAGCTCATTGAAAACATGGAGATAATGAACGAGCGAAACGAAAGTAGGAAATTTTACCAAGCAGTGAAAAGGATGAGAAAAGGCTTCCAACCAAGCTTGATTGCATGTAAGGACTTGAATGGAAGAGTGCTGGTGAATATAGCGAGATAATGGATAGATGGGCTGACCACTTTAGCAGTTTATTGAATCAAGTTGAAGATGAAGAAGACCCAATAGTATATGATAGTGCTGAGCCCCTAATTCAGCCCCCAACATATGCTGAAGTAGAAGAAGTTATGAAAAAGCTCAAAAATAATAAAGCTCCAGGAGGGGACTCAATACCAGCTGAGTTACTAAAGTATGGAGGAAAAAGGATGAGAAGAGCCATGCATACCTTGATTTTATGGATTTGGGAACAAGAGACAATGCCTGATGAATGGAAAATTGGAACAATATGTCCTATTTTCAAAAAATGGGATAAAATGGTATGCAACAACTTCAGGGGAATAACATTGCTAAGTACTTCATATAAGATTTTCTCTGCATGGCTTTTGAAGCGTCTAGGTGTGTATGTGAAAGAAATAATGGGAGAGCATCAATGTGGTTTCAGACAAGGAAGAAGTACAATCGATCAAATTTTTACCATGAAGCAGATGATGGAAAAATGTTTTGAGTATGATACAGATCTACATCTGCTCTTTGTTGATTTCCGCCAGGCATTTGATAGCATCAGGAGAGAGAGAATGATGAGAGTATTAATTGCAAATGGAATACCGAGAAAATTGATAAGTCTCATAAAGCTAACAATGTCCAGCACAACCGCTCAAGTTAAGATAGGTAACAAAACTAGCCGAATGTTCAGTGTTACTACTGGTGTTAGACAAGGCGATGCTCTCTCTGCAACACTATTCAATTTGGTTCTAGAGATGGTGCTCCAGAAACTCGGCACAAGCGGAACTATAATCAACAGAACAAACCAAGTATTAGCTTATGCAGATGATGTTGTCCTAGTCTCAAGAAATCAAAATAGCCTCAAAGAAATTTTTAGCAAAATGAGGGAAGAGGCAAGAGAGGTGGGTCTTGAAGTGAACATAAATAAAACTAAATATATGAGAATGCCTGCAAATCAAGCAAGAAGGCAAGTATGTAATCTGGAAATAGCCGATGACTGTGTTATAGAAGGCGTCAGAGAGTTCAAATACCTTGGGGTAACCCTGACAGCAGACAATAAGACCAGTCAAGAAATACAAAATCGGATAATGATGGGCAACAGAGCATACTTTGCTAATCAAAAAATATTTAAAAGCAGGCTCATATCCAGAAAAACAAAGGTGAAAATGTTCATGACGCTAGTGAGACCAGTTGTAACCTATGGGGCCGAAACATGGACTATCTTGAACAAAGATGAAAAAGCATTAAGGTCATTTGAAAGAAAAATGTACAGAAGAATCTGGGGACCAATATGTGACGGAGGAGTGTGGAGAGCCAGATTCAATGTTGAGATAGCCCAGGCCATTGGAGCAGGAAATATGGTGCGTTTCATAAAGGCCAGAAGGATTGAATGGCTTGGACATTTAGCCAGAATGAGTGACGAGAGGGTACCATCAAGACTCCTGGAAGAAAGAATGCTTGGGACGAGAAAGAGAGGTCGACCACGGACAAGATGGCTGAACGACGTGATCGGAGACCTCCGGGTGCTGGGCGTGGCAAACTGGCGACGGAGTGCTCAGGATAGAGACGAATGGAGGCGCTATGTTGAGGAGGCCAAAGTCCACCCAGGACTGTAGAGCCGGATAAAGTAAAAAAGTAAAGTAAGTAATAAATAAATAATAAATGCAACTCAGTAGTAAAATCCAACATTCAGGTTAGGGAACATCCTAATAATGTGGGAAATATTTCATTTTGATAGTTATCATTCCAAACATGTTTTTAACATTTGTTTAAAATGTTTTTAAAGTAACAAACACCAAAGTAAACATTTAGTCATTGGAATGGGCTCAAATAATTATGTTGTGCGAAAAAGATAGTTGTAAAACGAAAATAAACAAAAGTTTATGAAGTGAGTTGGGAGAGTCTTATTTTGAAATATAAGATATCCTACAATAATAAAGACCAGCGGATAGCCCGGTGACTTCTCATTGATGTAAAGAGAAAAATAAATTCAAGATATGAAAGAGGAAAATATATACAAGAAGCTGAAATAGCTTTTTCGCCACACTTGGATGTAATGAGCTGGTTTACGTGCGTCATATGGAGGCCGAAAGTGATTGTTTTCCGACCAGGCCGGTAAAACTTTACGGCCCTAGGGCTGTAAAATGACCTTGAATAACAGCTGATCGTGTCCGATCTCACAAAAATCATAGAGAGATAATCTCATAACGACTGTAATAATCTATATAATTATGTATCGTGAATCGCGGTATCATGTCTATAATATATTTTATAAATTACTGTTTCATAATTTAATATTTATTATTGTGTTTTTGATATCAAACAATAGAATACGATGATATCTCCATAGCCTCAACAATATAATGTTGGCTGCATTGTCCATTGTCAGAAAGGTACGTATCGCAAGTATTTAAAAGTGAAGAATCGAATTTGAAATCAAAGTACAATAATTGTATCAATATTTAAAAGTGAGGTAGAGTAATAATTGTTTCTTTTTTATTATCGAATTCCACTTCTTAATGCAATATAATCAACAATAATAATAGTAAAATACAGCAGAGATCTAAAGTTTAAGGTAAGCCTTGACTGAAAAATTCCTAGTAATTTTTCTGTAATTCATTATTAAAACTTTTAGATAATTTTTCTTCAATATCAAACCATATAGAGAAAACATTAGGCCCACTCAAGATTGAATCTTCGAATGTTTTCTCTATGATTTAACTATTTTCAGAGCAATATTTTGTTGTGAAAATGCCGGCAAACCGGCTTCAAGTTTGCCGCTATACACTATATTATAGTAGCCTACATACGTTACCTGACTTACAGGCCTCTACAATCAACAATACCCAATGGCCGAGAGCGTAAAGGTGTAATACATCAGAACTCAAAGCTCAGTGAATTACATACATGATCTAGGTTCGAACCTTGGTCAATGACATTTTTTTGTCAATGAATTTCGACTTTTATTACCTATTTTTTATATTAGTTACCGTAATTAAAATTTCAATCAATTTTTTAGATATATTTTGAGACAAAACTGTGAAATATGCAATTATATTAATTTTTTAATCACATTATTTCAAAATAGTAATGAAAATTCTATTCATCCATCTATCCATGAGATATTGCACCAGGAGCAAAGCGTGAGCTATAAAAATTCAAACAATTATTCGAAATATTAATAGTATAAAAATATTGTCACTATTGTAAATTATTAATTAGTAATATTGAAATTAATTGACAGTGAAAGTTGTCATAACCAAGATTCAAACTATCAAAATACACTGTTTGAATTTTATTTATTTTCCAATTTCTTATATATTGGGAAGTTTTTTTTTTTTGGTGTGGCAAAAAATAGCGTTCGCAACACGGGCAAAAATGTTTTTCCGGCTCTCGAACGCTTCAAGTTCTCGACTTCGTCTCGAACTTGAAAACCGCGATCTCGAGCCGGAAAACGTACATTTTCGACCGTAGGTGCGAAATTTACTTTATACAAGAAGCTGAAATGCAGGAGAAAAAAAGGAAAAGGAAAACACCTGTTAGGACTGATATAAGTGCCAATACATCGACTGAAGCAGGCTTTCTGACCTTTTCCAACCCAAGCGGTAAATCCACCACTCCACCATGCGCTTGAACACGTTAACTCTGCAGACCTCCATGATATCCCTTATCTCAGCAGGCAGATTCCTGTACACCATTTGGGCTAGATAAAAAGGCGTTCTGAGCTTCACCCCATGAACCACCTGATGCGTCGAATAGCCACAACTCAAACTATATCTTGTGGCATAGGTATGAATAATATCTGGCATAATTTTTTTAGGGTACATCAATAGGAATTTTATAAACAGCTGTCATATGTTCAATACCGGGAATTCAGTCTCTGGGTCCTGGATGTAGTTGATTAGGAGTGAACAAGGGCATGTACTTGGTCTTATATATTTACGGTTAAAAAATTATGATCAAACCAGCTTCTAATTCTAGCCAGATCAGAAGTTGCATTATTGTATGTTTCATCCTAGTTTTTACCTGTTGAGATCACTGCCGTATCATCAGCAAATAAAAAAAGTTTACTACTGATGTTCAGCAATGTAAGATTGTTTAAATAAATTAGAAATAGAATAGGCCCAAGGGTACTACCCTGTACAACACCACAATCAACTTTCTCCAAATCAGACCTACCTTCGTTTATCTGCACATATTGTACTCTATCTTTAAAATAGCTCGTGAACCATAGTTATGCAGTATGTTTAATCCCAATCATTTCCAATTTTATAATCAGCTTTTCCCTATCAACTGAATCAAAGGCTTAAGCAAGGTCTAAATAAGTTATTATTGATTTGTTCCTTTGTTTTATGTTGTCTGAAATGTTTTTAGATAAGTCAAAAAACACGTCAGACGAATTTTTTAAATTCTGAAACCCATATTGTGATGGAGTTGAAAGATAATACTGTTTTAAATAATGCATCAATTGAATCTTTACATATTTTTCAAGATTTTTTGATGTTATAGCCAGTAGGGAAATAGAGCGTTAGCGGTAATTGTTATATTCATTTTTGGTGCCTGATTTGTAAAACGAAATCACTTTAGAAATGTTAAGAATGTCTGGAAATACCCCTGTCTCTTCTTCTTCTTCTTCTTTGGCTGTGCCTTTTCCCATTTAAATGGGGTCGGCATTCCTTTCTCTTAGTTTGCCTCTCCACAAAGCCCTATCCAATGCTTCTTCTCTCCTCCAACCACTTTCCCGCAAGTCAGCCGCTATTCTATCTCCCCACCTCATCCTAGGTCTTCCTCGTCGTCTCACACCATCCTGCACTCTTCGTCCAACATAATCCTCCTCCCGTCGCTGTACATGCCCAAACCACCTCATCCTTGTCTCCTGCATTTTCTTCCCCAGTGGTCCAACTTTTACAGTGCCTCTAATCAATTCATTTCTTATTTTATCTATTCTTGTAACCCCACACATTCATCTTAACATTCTCATCTCAGCCACTTCCATCTTTCGTTCCTGTTTATTTGAAATGGGCCATGTTTCTGTTCCATACAGCATAGCTGGCCTCACAACTGATCTATACACTTTTCCCTTCATTTGACAATTCACTCTCTTATCACAAAGAACACCACTCATTTTTCTCCAGTTTATCCATCCACAATTTATTCTATGCTGTATTTCTATATCAAGCCATCAATCTCTCTATACACTTGAACCCAGGTACTTGGAACTTACAACTGGTTGGAGTTGGTTTCCTTCAAGCTGTAAGGGTAGCCCATCATTGTTTTCCAATACCATGTACTCTGTTTTTTGATCGGCTAATTTTCGGTCCCCTTTCCTCCAAAGTCTTCCTCCAGCTTTCCAGCCTTTCTTCCAACTGATCTTTGGTAGGTTCACAAAGCACGATGCCATCTGCAAATAGCATGCACCATGCTTCAATTGAGATTTGATCCACTCCCACAGCTTCCCATTCTTCATTGCTCTCAGTACAACAGCCACTTCATTTCTGTCTATTTCTTGCACAACATTCTCATTTATATCCCCATCTTCAAACTTTTCTCTTGGATTCTCTTCATTCAGTAGTCTTCCAAAATATCTCATCCACCGACATCTTATCTCCTCATAATCTTTTAGCACAGCTACTGTCTCATCCTTCATTTGCTTCATCAAAATGAAATCTTTGGATAATTTGTCTTTTGTCTTGGCTATTCATTTCTTATTTTATCTCTTCTTGTAACAAATAAGTTGTAATAAACTATTGGAAATAAACCTGTCTGTATGCTTAAATTGATTAAATGCTGGATAGGATTTAGAAGAATGTTGATGTTTTCTTTAATTACTCTAGCAGGTATATAATCATGGCCTGGGGCGCTATTACCTCTTATACTAGCAACAACCTCCCTGAGCTCTTCCTCTTCAATTTTCTGGAACTCAAACACGCAATCTACAGCATGATCAGAGTAATTTAATTCTGGTTCGCCCAAAGGAGTTATAGAATCGGCCAATTGATTCCCAACTGAGGCAAAATACTTATCAAAGTTAGAGCTGATTTCAGTAGCACTCTGTTGCACGGAAGTCTGGCAATCACTCATAAACTCATTGACCGGGAATGTTGGTTTTCGAGTTGGTCTGCCAGAGACTTCATTTACTGTTGTCCAGAAATGTTTAGGTTTATTGGAAACTTCTTCTGTTTTGTTCCTGTAATAATTGTATTTGGCTTGCTTAATCAATGAATTCTGTAATCAATGAATGAATTCTGTAATGGATAAATCCATTTTTTATATTTATACAAAATGGTTGTCTATTGAGTCTCTTTTTCATTATGTCTCGATGCCTGATAGATTGAACTAAACCTATAGTGATCCATGGCTTATTCAATTTACTATTTTTCGCTGTGACCGGTATTCTTTTAGTATTTGAAACTATAGATTTTTTTGAAAGCTCGACGAAAAACTTGAGAAAAGAAAGCCTCTAATTTAGGTAAACCTGTTAACACTTTGTTGTTTACACTTTCAAGTTAATTTGTTCCTGAAAACCCTGGAAAAACTTACTCAAAAGCTAAAGAAATATTAAACTAACCTGCGTACCAAATTTGATCAATTTGAAATGATAATCACAAAGCTGAAAATTATAGAAAAACGCTAATCTTCGGCGATATATTGAAGTCTCTCAAAATAAGATATTTACACCCTAGCTGAACCTCTGTACCTGATTTGAACACTTCTGTTAAATTTTTTATTTATTCATATTTCATATGGCTTTTATCGGCAGAGAGATCTTTTTGGAAGTTCTGCCTTGCCGTATTACCCAATGTTCTTTCCTATTAACACTCAAATTTATATGTTAATATTGGGTTCTTCATGTTTTCTCACTAAAAATTTGCACTTTCACTTCCTGAGTTTCTATTTTATAAAGTTTAAAATTATGAACTTATTCCTAAACACAAACTCATATTTGAAAAGCAAAAAAATATAAAATTTTGATAATAATATTGAAAGATGAAAATTTCACATTACACTTTTTTCTGTGAAATTAATTAAGTAAAAGTTGTGAACCACAGAAAAAACGATGAAATACAAATATTTTGAGCGTATCTTTGGCCCGTAGGCTATTTTAAATTATTTCCTTATTTCCCTTCTGATACATTTTTCCACCTCAGCTAAACCTGTTTAATACCAAATTTGTATAAATATGTTCTATAAATTATCAAAATAAGTGAGAAACACTGATTTTGGGCGTATCTTCGACGAAATATTGTCCTCTCATTGCAACATTTTAAGATCCTAGCCAAACGCTGTAATAAAATTTTCTGTCAATCTGATATTGAAAAAATACAGATTTTGTGCGTATGTTTTGGCGTAATTTAAAGTCCTTTCAATAAAACATACGATCAATTTAAATGAACCTGTTTACCAAATTCGAATATCATTTGTGAATTAGTTTTTGGAAGAGATAAGAAAACGCGGAAAAATACTGGGAAACGCTGAAAACCGTTAATTTTGGGCGTATCTTCGGCGTAATTGAGATGTCCTCTAAAGAGAACAATATTTTCACACTAGCTGAACTTCTGTACACAATTTGTTTTTTTTCAATTAGTTCTTGAAAAAATATTCTCAACTGGTAAGGTGAATGAGCGCGTTAATGTTTCAAACTTTGAAAATGAAGTAGAGTCCAGTCACTATACATTGGTGCATGCGATTTATATTATAGTTCTGATTTCATAATATATTATTTGGGTACATAAGAGAAGTCCAGAACCAATTTCTTCATGCAAAATTTCCTTTTGCTATATACAAAGTGACCCAAAAACATCGTATTTTCGGCTCATTTTCCAGTTTTCAGCTATTTCTGCCAAATCTAGTAATCGGACAGAAAAATTTGCTCTCTGGCCATTTTTTGGTCATTTTGGTCAAATTTGGCTATTTTTTGTAAATTTATTGGAATAGGGGCTTAAGTACACTCAACAATAAATTTTCCATTTTTCAACCTATTAAATAAACTTATTAAATCAGCTAAATTCGAATTCTATAAAAACAAACTGAAATCATGTGAAGGAAACAATAAAAAGGTATGGAACTGCATCCAGGAAATTTTAGACACTAAACGTCATAAGCTCCCCCCTGATATTGATCCTGAATTATTAAATAATTATTTCTCACAGGTGGGAAAGACATATGCAGAAAAACTATTTGAAGAAAATGAAAATTTTCCTCAAGAAACTGGTAATAATTCTAACTTTCGATTTCTGAATTCATTTTTCATACGTCCCACAAATTATGATGAAGTTATGAATCAGATAAATAGTTTAAAAAATAGTGCTGCTCCTGGTTTCGATAATTTAAGTAGCGTTTGTCTTAAAAGAATAGCCCACTTCATAGCTCTACCTCTAACTTTAATCTTCAATAAATGTATGGAAACAGGGCATTTCCCAAGTCATTTTAAAATTGCCAACATAATTCCATTACACAAGTCAGGAGATAAAACAAACCCAACCAATTATCGTCCAATTAGCCTTATAAGTAATATATCCAAAGTTTTTGAAAAAATTATAAAACAACAGGTTGTTCCATACTTGAATAAATTCAATTTAATAAACAAATATCAATATGGTTTTCAAGAAAATAAATGCACTGAGGATGCCATAGCTGAACTTGTAAATATAATAACAAATAACTATAAGTCAAATAAAAAAACTTTAGCGGTATTCCTGGACCTGGCTAAGGCGTATGACACCATCCCTCATTCAAACCTGCTTGAGAAACTTGAAGGAAATGGTTTTCGTGGTCCAGTATTAAGACTATTTACTAGTTATTTGGAAAACAGAACACAAGTGATTAATTTGAATGGAAGGGAGAGTAAAATAGCTTTGGATTTGGCCTACCTCAAGGAACAGTATTATCCCCGATTCTATTTCAAGCTTACATAGACGATTTATTGAGTCTTCCTATTCAGGGGTGTAGGATATTGTCTTACGCGGATGACACTGTATTAGCTTTTACTGGATCCTCGTGGGACAGTGTTATATCTCTTGCTAACAGTGGACTTTGCAGGGTGAGGTCTTGGCTTGTGAAGAATGTTTTGACATTGAATTATAAAAAAAGTGTTTATATGACATTTTCTCCGAACTCGAGTACACAGCCAACTGACAAAATAAATAATGTAAATGCAGTTAGAGTACATAAAAGGACTTGCTTGAATGACCCCAACAATGATGATATGAGTTGTTCATGTCCTGTGTTAGAGAGGGTAACTGAAACAAAGTATTTAGGTGTCACTTTGGACCCAAATCTAAGATGGAATAAGCATATAGATAAGATGTGTAGCAGGATGAAATTCATGATTCATAAATTCTATAAATTGAGCTTACTAAAAGAGAAATCTTCAAGTAAAATGGTCTATCTTGCATACGCCCAATCAGTTTTTCAGTATGGAATTAGGGTCTGGGGTGGTGCTTTTAATGCTCATTTCAATAAACTAAATATTATTCAAAAGAGTATCCTCAAGGCAGCACTAGGAGTGCATAGAAGGTACCCTAGCCAGCAACTTTTTATGGAGTTCGGAGTTCTGTCAGTTAGGCAACTGTATATCAGAAATCTTGTTAAATATATCAGCAACCATATACATCTTTTTATACCTCATTCAACTAATTATAGTTTTAGATCAGTAAATAGATGCTTTGTTCCTCGAACAGATCTAACTATATGCAGAAGACAATTCAACTATACAACAAAAAAGCTTATTAATTTTATGCCAGAACATTTCATTGCAGGAAAACCTACAAAAGCACTTAAATTAAAAATTGAAAGCTGGATAAAGACAGAAGATATCATACCTAAAATATTTTAATTTGATGTACATATACTGTCTTCCTCAGTTCCTCTGAATTTATTATTAGTAGGGCTATACTCCCAGATTAATTTTCTCTCTCTGAGTTTAAGTTTTATTTTTTGTGTCATGTGTACTGTATTGTATTGTTTTTCTAATTCTCTCTTTGCTTACAAAAGGAATTGCATATATGCTACAAATGAATTATATTATGTTACTAAATGGATTACATATGTACAGTGAATTGTAGATTAATCATCTCTTTTTCTTTTGAGTTTTTGAATTATTATGAATTCATTCTAGTTTTTCTGCTCTCTTAGTATTTCACTCTTAGTACTTCTTCTTTTCGGATTGAAATTTTATTTTTTTTTCTAGTTTTTCATACATTCCATATGTTTCTTTTTTCTTTATTATATTTTTTCTATTTTCGACTGAATCTCAAGCCACTAATTATAGCCGACTGATTACTCGTTGCCATCGCTCAAACTACTTAGTTTTGCTGGTAACGCCAATGATAATATTATAATCGATGTTTAAATGGAAAATATTTTAATTTTAAGTTTTTGTAATGTATTGTATATGAAAATTTTTATATTTTTCACATTTGTAAAGTTTGTTTAATGATTTTGGCAATAAATATTTCTTTCTTTCTTTCTTTCTTTCTTTCTTTATTTATTTCTTTCAACCGAATTTGACTCTTGATGCATGATTTTGGACCGCCTTAACGAGCCGAGAAGAATAAAGTGTAGTACGATGGAATCTGAGCATTGTGTCAGAAGTTATGAGTGTTTGAAATTTTGATCCTTGAGGTATCCTTAAGCGCGCCTCTCTACTAGGAAATACTGAAATGAAGTGCATCTAACGGGTGATTCTCATAGAACATAATCGCATGAACTTATATCATTGTGCGAAATATCAATGTGAGGACAATGTAGTTGGTGATGATGCTTGAAGCTGAAAATTAGGTGTTTTTCACAATAAAAGGAGCATTGTTGTCAGTTGTACCTGGAAATCTATATGAGATAGAACGCTCTACCTGATCTCAGAGCACAAAAATACGCCCAGTGAAACATACATCTAAATAGTAACAATCGGAAGATATTGTTGATCGAAAACTAAAATTCATCAAAATTGATTTTTTCTTCAAATTTCACTCATTTTTGAAAAATCATAACTCAGTACTCATTGGAGATAGAGAGTTCCGAATAATCTCATTTTATTCAGAATTGTATATCCTAAAAAAAAGCGAGAGCAAATTTTTCTGTCCGATTACTAGATTTGGCAGAAATAGCTGAAAACTGGAAAATGAGCCGAAAATATGAGGTTTTTGGGCCACCCTGTATATAGAACAAGGAAATTTTGCATAAAGAAATAGGTTCTGGACTACTCTTATGTACCCAAATAATATATTAAAAAATCAGAACTACAATATGAATTGCAAGCACACCCCCTTTTTTATGTATATATTGACTGGACTAGGGCATTTCCAGTCTTTTTACTTTCCTTGCCCTATTACCATAGGTAAGGAAAGTATTGCTTTCCAAAAAAAATTAAGGTACCCTAATTTCAAGTTTTCTATACGTTTCAAGGTCCCCTGAGTCCAAAAACATGATTTTTGGGGGGTGTGTGTGTGTATGTGTATGTCTGTGAACACAATAACTCCATTCCTAATTAACCGATTGACTTGAAATTTTAAACTTAAGGTCCTTATACCATAAGGATCCGACAATAAGAAATTCAATTCAAGATGGCGGAAAAAATGGCGGATAATTACTAAAAAAACATGTTTTTCACGTTTTTCTCGAAAACGGCTCTAACGATTTTCTTCAAATTTATACCATGGATAGCTATTTATAAGCCCTATCAACTGACCTGAGTCTCATTTCTGGAAAAATTGCAGGAGCTCCGTAATATTCTTGAGAAAAATGGCGAATAATCACTAAAAAACCATGTTTTTCAAGGTTTTCTCGAAAACGGCTCTAACGATTTTCTTCAAATTTATACCATGGATAGCTATTTACAAGCCTTATCAACTGACATGAGTCTCATTTCTGAGAAAATTGCAGGAGCTCCGTAATATTCTTGAGAAAAATGGCGGATAATTACTAAAAAACCATGTTTTTCACGATTTTCTCAAAAATTACTGGACCGACTTTTTTCAAATTCATACCCTGTATAGTTATTTATCAGCTCTATCAACTGGCATGAGTCTCCTTTCTGGGAAACTAATGGGGGGTCCACCCCATCCTTGATAAATGGACTTAGTAACCTCCTTCTCGTGCATGAGGTAGGTAGGTAGGTAGCGCAGTTCGTAAAAAGAACACATAGTCGAGATATTTCATCTGTAGAACAGCTGTTTTGACGACTTAAAAAAAATGAGGACAAAAAAAATCATCGAGTTTCACAATTTACACAAAGGAAAAAGTACTCTGAAAACAATTATATATACACATATACAGAAGTCTGATCGTAGTTTCAAATATGAGCAAGGAAAGTTGTGTGAGTGTACTACACCAGATTTTTTTTCTAATGAGTTTAATATTGTACTAGGATCTCAAAGTGATGGGTTATGAATTGAAGTTATTTCTTTTCTATCAACCAAAATTGGAAATAAAATGTAATTTAGTTAATGTTAATTTAGTTAGTGTTTCTATTTTGTTTAATAATTATTCTTATAATCAATTATTATTGTTTACGATTACTTCAATGAATATTTGTATTCTTTCATATTAATTGTATATTTCTTCATTTTTTATCTTCTTGTATTCCAAATTGTATAATGTGTTGAAAATATTGTATTGTGTGAAGGAGGCAAAATGGGTTTGTCCTGTTGTCTCCATTAATAAAATTATTATTATTATTATTATTATTAATACCAGTTATTAATTTTGAATTGAAAAGTGTTGTTTTGTGAACTTGACCATACTTTGGACATTGTAATGGATTAATTAAAGAATACAAGAAGTTTTGGGCCAGGACAAGCGCCTGTTTTTCTTTCATTCAGCTATTGTATTTGTAATTTGATGAATGAATAAAATAAATGAAAACATCTTCAATTCACTGAAAAAAGCTTAAAATATATTCAGTAATTGTCAAGAAAATAAATACAGATTCAATTATCAATCAGTATTTTCACATTTTGACAAAAAACATTATGGTTATCTTTATCAGCCCGCTGCTAGTACAACATATAAACAACTCCAATAAACTTTTCAAATAATAAAAAACGTATTGAAGTGCGAAAGTTGTTTTGAGAATATCGATGGATTTTTATCAAGTAGGCTACTGATCCAATAATTTGAAATTTTAAAAAATATAGTACGCCAGAATTACTAGGTACTTGACATTCAGTACTTCAGATAATGCTAAGTGATTGTTGTGCATCTGGGTATTGTAGTATTTTTCTTTATTAAACGGATGAATTAATATGAAATTCAACTTACCATTTTCACTGACAAGAATCTGAGCTATACCAGTATGAACAGATGGCACCCTCTGAATTTCGCTTGTATTTATTGCCATTTGTTCAAGTAGTTGCACATAAGAGTGTCCATAACCATCGTCTCCAACCTTTAATAAGAAACCCCTCTTCAAGCTTCATATAACATGTGAAAAATGCTATCAACAAATTTAACTCAAGTTACAGATGAATTGAAACTTGGAAATTCTCATATATTGAGTAAATTTCATTGAGATATTAAGAGATAGTATAATTTAAGAGATATTGCAACTGAACAGCTTCCTCTTTATCAATTAATAGATTTCACATTCCTAACTCATACTCTTTGAGAAATTTTTTTTAGTGAATAGAATTTATAAAAATTTATCAAAATAATTCAGACAAATGTAATAATTGTTAAAATACTGAAACTGTAAACACAACTAAAGATTCTCCAGTAAACTTCAACGTAACAAATACACGAATAAGTGATTATTATATTGAATCGTTAAAACCTCACTTATAACGTTCGACTAAAATTCTGTTGTAAAAAATTCATGTTTTTAAATCAATCTAAAGTCTAATTTTGTATTGCGAACAATCCTAAAGCATAAGCTAATATTTAATATTGAATCAAATCACATGAAATTTTCATAGCCACTTAAGCTATTTATTGAATTTTATTGAGAAACTAGACTGTAACACCTACCACATATTCATATCTACCACAACATCACCTTCACTACAGCACAGAAACAGTGAATATTTCATATTTCCCTCAAATGGAAGATCTACAAGTCATCAATACAAAGTTGGAAAGTTGATCATAGTTCAACCATAATATTGTTGAAAAGAATCTCATTTTACCTTAGCAACCATGCACACAGCGGCTCCAAGCTTTTTTGCTGCGACTGCCTGATTAGCTCCTTTTCCACCATACCTTTGATAAAAGGAATCACCATACATGGTTTCACCTACACACGGCATCCTTTGCACGTAACTGGAGTGGAAAAATTACAATAGATGAGTCATGAAACTTTAATTAAAAATTATGCAAAGCTAAATAATCAATCATTCAAGATGGATCTCATAAGCGACGGTGAAAATTCAATTGGATCACATAACAGAAATAACTTTTTTTTTCATTCTTTATTGATTGATACAATAAGTACATCATCAAACTGATAGGGAGAGAAAAAATAAGGTAACCTTGTGCTATTCCTCTCCCAAATTTAGATAAGGTTACACATAGTCCGAAATAGGTTAAGTGTTGTAGTTGTTCACTTCACAAAATTTTCATTCCTTAATTATTTTCACAACGTAGATTCTCATATTTAGATGCTTCAAAACCAAACATAGAGGAAATATGTCACATTATTATCACAAAAATAGGAAATATTCACATATTAAAACTATATATAAAAACTGCATATTTAAACTCATTTAAAAGTTTGAAGAACACATCCCAAAGTCTTGTAATTTTGAATGCAGCCAATCCAGAAACACAGTTATTTTCTGATTCCGTGACAATTAAACTCAATCATTGATGAAGCATAATTAATCAACTTTAAACAACCAGGTAATGATTTAATAATATTATATATGATAATATAAATGATGCAATATAAGCAATTTAAATGATTAATTTATATACTTCAATATTATAAAGTATAATTGGATGAATACTTTACGATTGTAGCTTGAAGGGTGTGTGCACACAAAGAGTGGTCAGGCATTCCGAGTTCCAAAGCTATTAGGATTAGAAGGGTACACATATATAAATGAACAAAACAAGTGCATGCATATGCTTACAGCATTTTGCTGGTGGTTCGAAATATAAACACACTAAAAGACACTTTCACAACTCTAGAGAAAGAGCTGGAAAAACAAAGGTCTGAAAGTGAATGACAAAACAAAATATCTCAAGATGACCCCCTCGCTTGCCAGAATATGCAGAGAAGATCTCCGTGTAGATGACTATACTTTTGAAATTGTTTACTTTCAAATACCTTGGAATAGAGCAGGATATCAACAATGACATTGGTCAAGAAATTGAGCAAAGCCAGAAAATTTTCAAGCCAGGGCTTTCGGGCATACCACGCGAATGCGAAATTCTTCACGTCAAAGCTAGTTTCCAAGGAAAATAAAATGAAACTCTACAATACTATAGTCAGGCCAATTGTATGTTACATATGGTTCAGTAGCTTAGACCATTACTGCTCATAATGCCAACACCCTAAATATCATCGAAAGAAGAATCTATCATACGGAAAATATATGGACCAGTGAGTATTGATGAAGAACAGAAAATACAAACAAATGCTGAAACTGATCTTGCATCTTGCAAAGTTCTAATAATGTATGTTTTATCAAATCAAGAGGAATTGCCTGGACATGCATATCGAATGAACGAGCAGAGAATGCAGAGGCAAATGCTTACAGGTAATATAGGGTTAGGCAGGGAGGTATGGATGATTTGAAATAACAGTTACACACTCATTTTTAAACGAAACTCAAAATGTATTCTTTAGTGTGTACCTTGGATGTTGCCATTATAAAAATTGAAGAAGTAAAAATTAAAACATTGATTATGTACGAAAAATAACATCTTTTAAATGCTGTCCGTTTTTGTCCATACACTCCAGTAGACGTTGTGAGAAGTTGTTCATACTCTTCTGAAGCATTGCACATGGTACTGCTCGAATTTCTTGTGTTATTGTTTCACTCAGGGCTTGAAGGTTTTGTGGTTTGTTTATGTATACACGTGCTTTTAGGTAGCCCCATAAAAAATAGTCACAAGGTGACAGGTCCGGTGACCGAGGACGCCACTCCACATCACCATGCAACAAAATTCCCTTCCAGGGAAGGTCTGCCTTAGAAATTCCATAGCTGCTCTCGATATATGGCATATCGCCCCATACTGTTGAAACCATACAGTATTAACGTTGATACGTCGTACAGAGGGTAGTTGATGAGTTTCTCACGTACCAGCCTACAAAACTTCCCATACTCCAGCTCACGAACACAAATCGGCAGTCTGTTAAAACATTTTAGCGTCCGTAAGGGGTAGCATTCATGTGCTTTCGATAGTCTGGAGTAGAGCAGGTCAAGGTTGCCCCGTCTCCTGGTATTGTGATGGTGCAGCTGGCCCCTCTCCTGGTAGGCATGATCCTTACTCCTTAGGAGCCGTAGGGAGCTATACATGTACTGACTGTAGTCTAGACTTTCAGTATTTTCAGACGTTTAAAAATTGGCCGGCAGAGCTCCGGTAATTCGATGACGTGATGACACGAAGAATTTTCTTCTGTAGAAGAAGAATCCTTTCACAGCTACCCGCATGGCCCCATAGTACTATTCCGTAGCTTATATGATTATGGAAGAGCCCATGGTGGGCTGTGATTAAGTAGTGGGCAGGCACATGTTGCTTCAGCTTCCGCATCAAAAACGTCACCCTGGCCAGTCGATTGCACAGGATGGCAATATGTCGATCCCACGATAGAGTGGGGTCCATCACAAAACCCAAGAGTTTGACCTCCGCCTCACCACGAGCCTGTAGACCACGCCTTAAGGTGCACAACAGGTTCTGTGTTTTCCCCTCATTTAGACACGGTTTGTTTGATTTGAACCACTGGCTAGCATCTTCTACAAGAAGCTTAGACTGGGCAACAGCAGTTTGGGGTCCTCATCCTGGGCCAGTAGGGTGGTATCATCAGCAAACAATAAAGCTCTACCATGCACACTGAAGTCGTTGATGAATACAAGGAACAACAGAGGACCAAGAATCGATCCTTGCGGCACTCCATAGATCACCTCCCTTGACCGCGATTCCGCACCATTCACCGATGTGACCTGCATTCTATTGGAGAGGTAATCCTCCATGGTTTTCAGGGGAACTCCACTTATCCCATACCTCTTCATTTTACCCAATAGTATGTCATGTGAGACACAGTCGAATGCCTTGGTCAAATCACGTAAAGCAACGGAGACCGACTGCCTCTCCTCCATTGCCCCAAGAACCGACTCCACCAAATACCGCACAGCTCCTGTGGTTGATCTCCCCTGACGGAATCACTTTGGAATGGAATTACTTTCAAAATACCGTGAAAGCTGAAAATACATCACCGATTCCATGAGCTTGCCAAATACTGGAATTATCGAGACTACAGGAATGTATGAAAAAAAACGGACAGCATTTAACAGATGTTATTTTACATACATAATCAATGTTTTAATTTTTACCTCTTTAATTTTTATAATGGCAACATCCAAGGTACACACTAAAAAAATAAATTTTGAGTTTCATTTAAAAATGAGCGTGTAACTGTTATTTCAAACCATCCATACCTCCCTGTCCAACCCTGTATGATGGGAACAAGGCAAACCAAGGAAACGATGGCTGCAAGATGTTGGGATGGACCTGGCTGCAATGACAGGGTGAGGATGGAAACGGAAGGCGGTTGTACAAGAGGAATGTAGGAGAACTGTAGAGAAAGTCAAGGTTCACCCCGAACTGTAGCGCTTAGAGAGGAAGACAGATATATAAATGGATATCTGTAACTATATCCTCCTAAAACCATTGTGACCGTTCTCTATGTGCACATGCCCAAAACACGGACTTATTTTTCAACAATATGAATTTCGTTGTATATTTTGAAAATACAATAATTAACAAATGAGTCACAGAAAACTAACCTTCTTAACCTACCCTTTGAAACATATTTAAACTCAACCTTCAGATTATGATCATCTAATTTTATAGGCACAATGAGTTGAAATCTAGGCTAGTTTGAGCTTTTTTTGGAGTAGGTAAGGTTGGGTTTGGTTTGATTATGTAATATTAGGGCGAGTTGGGTCAAACTTGGTTATATTAGAGCAGGTTAGGTTAGGCATGTTTTGATTGTTCTTTGTTAGTTTAGATTAGATATGGCTAGGTTTTATGAGATTGAGCTTGGCCAGGTTTTGGTCAGCATTGCCTAAGGCATGTGTTCAGGTTAGGTTTGTATTGAAATGAGCAGGAATAATCATGTTTTCAGGAAGGTTTGAAATGGTCACTGCTGAAGAATGAAGGTGGGAGAAAATCACCAAACTTTTTTCAATTATTAGCTTTAATTTGATTTTTCATTTGATATATTATTAGAATCCTACTTTAAGTTAACTACAATGAATGTATCTTTTTTCCAATAAATTGAAATTGAAAAGGTTGGGGCTTTGGATTGAGACCAATCATTAATATCAAGTTTTCAAGTGAACTTCACCAATTTGAAAGAGCAATCCAGCAAAACATAAATTCACACTATAGTGAGATTTACTTTAAAAAAGAGATGAAATTATAGGACACAGGGTTGCCAATAGCCTTCCTGCTATTGATACAGACCTAAAATTTAGATGAAAGCAACACAACAACCTTAAAATCTTGATTGTTAAAGTATATTTTCATCTAATGAATTAATCATTAGAGTTCCACTTTAGGTTCGATTATTTATAGGATTTTGGGTTGAGTTCAACTAAATATCATTATCCAGTTTCCAAGTAAATTTTACCTACATCAAAGAGCAATCCAGCAAAAACATGAATTCACACTGTCTATAGGTAGCCTAGTGAGATCCACTTCACAAGTCAATGGAAATGGTAGGACTAGCCTTCCATAGTAGCTAACAATTTCAATATAGCCTATACAATAAAATATTATCTGTTGATCAGTTTTATTAGAAATCGATTATATTTTTCTATTATTGTAAAATTAATTTCGTATTCGAAACTCATTTTTCAAGTCATTGTCAGCCTAACCTCACTTCAAAAATTCAAACATTTTCAATATTTAAAATGCCTTAATACCTATAAGGATATTATGACATTATTAGAAGAAAGAGACCTATATAGATCGATAGGGGAGGTCAAGACCAGTTCAACAATGTATCACATCACATTGTTGTCGATTTCTACGATAACAGGCTAGGCCTACCTGACACAGAGTTCCCTCGTATACGACAATTTTGCCAATACTATCTGTCCAGAATAGCTTACCAAGTAAGATCCACATTGCAAGAGCCGACCACCACAAGAAAATCGTTTTCCATGATAATTTATGCAGTTAAAAAACACACCACTTAAAATTATCAAGATGCAGCAACTGCTGTGAAAAATTGAATTCTATGGCCGAATGGCGCCTTTGATCTTGAGCTGTTGGCGTGACATGTGATCATGTGGATTGTGATAAACCATTATGATTGACCCTTCGACCATTAATATAATAGACACGGCTTCCCAATACTTCCACAATACATTGGGCAGAAGCAAACATAAACAGCCGTATGACGTCACATGAAGGAGCAAAATGGCTGGATATTCTTGTACGGTATAGGCACGCTATCATATTTTTGTATTTTAATCAATTACCAGATGGTGATTTCTTTAAAAAATGGTGAGAAGTTGCTGTGCATATAACTGCACGGAGAGTGATAAAAAAGGAAGTGGGATTTCTTTTCACAGGTAAGTAATTATCTAAGTTACATTCTTTTCAAATTAGGCTCAAGTTATCATTCAATAAGTCAATGTTAATGAAGAATGCAAACGTGAATTTGCTTGTTGTCCTTGTATAAAAAGGTATTTCAATGCCTGCAGCCGATTTACAGATTCTAAATTTTATCATTTGATTTTGCATACAAAAATATTAATATAATGTTTAATGAGTCCATTCACGGTAGCTAGGTTACAACTGCTTTGTTTACAATGTGAAATTCTTAGGTAACTAAATCTTGGATAATTTACCCTAATCGGATAATTATTGTATTATGGAGAAGCTAATAATTTAGAGCTATAATGCATTGAATTTTGAAAAGAAAAACAAGCATGCAAGTTGATCAGATTCCATCTACAAAGAGCTAATAATAGGTTCCTTGGATAGGTTTCAATTAACTTTATCATTATTGATTCTCTTGAACAGGCTCAAGATTATGTTATTGATTGTGTGCATAACATACAATAATTCCTGAATTTTCAATAAGTCTATTCATACTTTTTCATAGATTCAAGAAGCAAGTTATTATCGGCATGATAAAGCCCTGAAATAAATTTCAATACAACATAATCTGTTTAAATACGTTTACTAGGCAATATATACATAGGCTTTACGTATGCAATTATATGAATAAATAATGGATAAATTAACTTCCATAATTAATTTTTCAAGTAGAATAATAAATCAGTTCAAATTCTGATTCAGAAGCTATGAAAGTGCTCATTTAGCTTAGGCTGATTATGACGTGTAGTTCGAAGGCTCTCTCATGTGACGTCACACACCCAATTCATGTTTGCTTCAGCGACTACGCTCAAGCCGTGTCTATTATATTAATGGTCGAAGGATTGACCAAGGATACAACCACTAAAATAATATTTACTTTAAAATTGTAGAGAGATTGCAAAAATACAATTCCTAGAAGGAAAGAATTGGATATCATCGAATTCAAATTATTAAAGCATTTGAAATATTGTGTTAACTTGTAGAAATTTATCACAAATAAAGCGCCATTTCATTTAGACCAAGTCTGGACGAACCATACTTTAATAAAAGTAGTTTGCTCCACTAGCAAATTACTCATAATTGAACTCATTGATAAGTGACGCAAATAATGTTACTGAGGAAGAGCATTGTCATTAGAGCATCTAATAATGATGAATTATTATTGTTGTTTGTCTTATTCACTTCAGAATTTTATATTGAGATTACATTTTTTTCTAAATTCAAAGTTCCAAAAACTTATGTTAAACCATATTATTTTATTTAAATTACCGGTATTTTAAATTTGAATAATAGACTGATGGATGATAATATTTCATAAAATCACTATTAAATTTTATAAAACTTTTAAGTGAAAAAACACTCACATTATTTGATGTGGCTCATACCCTCATAACCTTAAACACTTCAGTTCCTGTTTGGCTTGAAAATGTGCGATACCAGCACGAAACGGAAAAAAAAAATTAAGCCACATCAAATAATGTGAGTGTTTTTTCACTTAAAAGTTTTATAAAATTTAATAGTGATAATTATAGTGGAAACAAGATGGATAACCAACAACAGATTTCATAAAAACTGTTTCAAATTCCAATGCATACGTTTTATGCGTATTATGAGCACGTTTGAGATACTATAGCAAGACGCGTTTTTACAGCCATAGTGATTCTTTGGCTTCAGCAAGTTTCACTCAGTTGCACACTTCCCTTGTGCATATTGACAGCGACCACGACCACGGTCAAGCGAAGAGGATTTGTAATATTATCATTCTATTATTGAAAAGTTCTGCGGCTTGGGTAACTTGGCCATTTATCGTTATAAAGAAGTTCTGATTTGAATTTTTTTGAAGTTCTGCATAAGGTGCTGGATGTCAACAATTATAAAGATTAATATAACTTATTCATCAGCAGTAGCTATCCTATATGATTAAGCTTGGTCAGGTTTTGGTCAGCCTTTATGACATATCATTTTTTCAGGTTAAATATTGTTTTGAAATGAACTAGTTTGATCTTGTTTTCAGGAAGGTTGGGAATGGTACGTTACTGATAAAGAATGAAGGTAGTAAAAAATCACCAACGTTTTCGAATTGATAGCTTCATTTGATTTATTAATATTATTAGAGTCCCACTTCAGGTTCAAAAGGTTGAAATTTCGGATTGATCTCAATCATTATTATAAAGTTTTCAAGTGAATTCTACCCATTTCGAAGGGCAATCCAGCAAAACAATTTCACACTATAAACTCAGTTGAAATTATTATTAGACATTAGGTTGCCAATGGCATTTCTGCTATTGCTACCCTGTTATTTCCTGTAAAAAATATGAGTGGCAAAACCCTTTACAACTCAAGAAGTGATCTTGAAAGATTTGTTTCATGATGAAAAATATATGATAGGCCTACTGCAATCAGCATCAAAATTATCCAGAAAATCTAAACAGCCATTGAACGACAAAATATCTCCCTAGCTAGCCTCGATCTAATATATTTAATTCTAAAAACAATGTTGCACTTCAACAGTTGAAAAGCAAAGAAATAGATATATCTGAGAGAACAATTCAATTTCTAAAATTGAATGTTGGGCATTAGGAGTGTTGATAGAATTGTCTACGGTATAGTGTAATAGTGTTTGTTGAATAGTGATATTGAATTGTTGATAGTGTTTCAGTTTTACCAATTAGGCTTTACTCTTCCATGCCAAATTCAAATTTTGCACCATTCAATAGATCCACAATCCACAGCTTTTCAACTGGGCCCCCCTGCAGCTGAAGGGGTTTTCTTCAACAACTGAATCAATCTTAAGAAAAGTCTCTTATCCAATACAAATACTGAGATTTGTGATTGTATTCAGAATTCTCATAGTAGGTAGGTACCAGTAAGCAAAAATACTAATTTCAATTTTATTCAGCTCACTTTAATTTAAATTCATTTATCATCGTTAGAACAAAATATGTCCAACCATTTTACGATACGAGTTGAATCATGCCGGTCACCGGCATGCAATCAGTTATTAATTGAAAGAATTGGTGGACACTCGGTGTCAATCAGCTGATCGTTACGGGGATCACAGAATACTTTCGAACAATGTGACAGTTGCCGGTCGGTAATCTGTATGTTAGACAATGATGATGCATACACTTTATTATGCCGCATCTACACGTTGGCCCAACGGAGGCCAATATGCCGCCAGCGCCAGCAACGTTTGCAAACGTTGGCTACCGCTGACCATTGGGCACAAGGTGAATAAAATTGCAGGCTGGTCCAGCGACTGGACCAACATGTAGATACGACATTACAAAATCTCTCTGTTCACAGCTGAGAAACGAATCATCTGTTCGCAGTAAACATATGTTACTGAAAGCAATGTTTATCCTAGTTGGCCATCGCCATTGTCAACATTTCAGGGACAATATTTTCAGTTATGTTGGAATCTTAGGTCTGTTTTTCTTCAATTGAGTTATCTTTAAGGAATAATAAATAACATAATAATCCATTTACAATTATTCTGTTCAAGTTTTGAGAATTTGTTTACTTTAAATAATTTCGAATAGTGTCAGAGTGTTCTAACCTGAAGCTGAATTCGATATAACCTGTTGAGAATTTAATAATTATTGATACATGCAATTAAATTGCATCATTTAAAGCTAATTAGTTATCAATTTCTGGATGTTTGATCTCTTGTTCTCCTGTATGGTCAGTAATATTCTGTATGACATTTAAATATTCAAGAGATAGGCCTAACCTCTCTTATTTTGAAATTTTGAGATGGCATAAGAGTTATCGACTTACGTACCCATAATTCAACTGTTAACATTTTATTAGTATTTCACAGTCATTATTTTCTTAATATCACTACGGATTTATAATATTTTCCAGCAATTTAAACTCAATCTGCATGCAAATCAAACTTGAAGGTCATTCGCATTTGTGATTGTCGTAGCCTATCGGTTCTGAAAATATTCATTGTCTATGTTTATCCAGGCTTTTATAACTTTTACTGAGTTTGAATCAAAGGGCAACGTCAAACAGGTGACCGATTAGTGTGTAAGCTTCAAGAAAATATTATTTCGCTGTTTTTTGGCTTCCCTAACCAAACTCACTATGAGCACAGACAAGGAGTCTTTGATATAAGCGACTGAACGTAATTGCACTTCATGATCGTCGCGTTTGATGTTCACGATAAAGCCTGCATTCCAATCAATTTATTTTCTGCCGAATAGGAATACAAACAGAATTCTATAGTGAGGTCCACGATATAATGGCAGTGGAGAAAGATAGGAGAATAGCGTTGCCGATTCTCTGCTTCGCCACTGCCTTCAATAGAATATAGCTGATACCAGTAGCCTGTATCTGATGAATTGTTGAATATTCATTCTTGTTAAAAATTATCAATTATACTTTAATCGTCAAGGAAATATAACCTTTTAAGATAAATTGCTATAATTGTGATAAAATATTTTGTTAATTATATTTCTACATTGTTGAAAAACGATCTGGCAACGTTGTGGAGGTAGAAAAGGATAGCGCTATCTGCTTTGTTGAATGATAGACAAAGATAGCAACACCAATGTTAATCAAATACTGCCATTATAAAGTGAACCTCAGTAAAGTGGAAATTCTGCCAATAAGTGAATACTCCCAATAAATACGACTTTATTTCTGCTAACATTGTACAAAAAAAGTGAAAAATAAATAGTAACAGCTATGATAGCATTCAGGTATTATCTACCACGCATTAAAATATTCAGTGAGAAAAAAATACATAGTCTTACTCTACTAAAGCTATTGTATCATATATCGGTAATATTTGTAAAAAGAAAGCAATAAACAAGTTCAATAGAACATACAGTACAACAAACAAAGAATACCTCTAATAGACTACTTTTGTGGAGCTATAATATCGTGATAATCAACAGCTCAATAAAAAATCACAAATATAATACGAAATAATTATAATTATGAAAAAAAATACAACACACAGAATAAATTACTCTTAAGAATCAATGTTTTTTTTTAATGTTCACGATGTTTCTGTTTGTGCTCAGAAACTAATATTCATTGAAAAGCAGAGTTTTACCATTGGGTAACACTACATAAGTTATTGATTCACGTAAAATTACAGTTGGGCTTTTGAAAGTATCTGAAATTCTTATTTTAAGCTGACTACTAAGTTAGGTCTAATTTTATAGGAGAAATAATTTGTTCGTTTTAATGAAGGCCAGTACTTTCATAATGACATGGCTACGAATTATAAAAACTTATAGCTCAGTTGCTCACTAGTATGTTCAAATCATCGCTCACACTCAAATCATCGCTCCTTATCAAATTTATGGCTTTGATTGAATTTTCAATTCATTCCGAAGTTTAAAACAAGGATATGTCTGTACTCGCCCCGTATGGTATTTGCCCTTTGATCCTCATAATTTACAGTTACTGATCCACACATAATTTTTGAAACAAGAATCATAACTTATCTAATATTGAAACATCGTATTGCTTTTCATATTCATATTCATTTATTTCATTCTAGCTACGGAAATGTTTCAGTTAGGTGATGTTCACGTCTCAGACTTGTGTTAGGATAGGCCAAAATGTGTTATACAATAGGAGCATAATTAATTATGCCGACCGGAGACTAAAGTTTGAAAAATGCATATTATGATATATTTAGAGATACTCCTACTTCAGAGCTTGGTGGGTTCTGACCGATGACTAATCGTAAAGCACGCTATATACGAGAGCAATAAAAGCACCCACTAGCTGTTGCGGGAACACGGGATGACATGTGCGTTTGAGTCAATTACATTTCTAATTTTTCTATTTTCCCTGTAAGCGGGCTGCTTTAAATACTTTTTGGCAGTCTACATGACTAATAAACCGTATTTTTTAATAATGATAAATCTTGTGATTGAGAATATTCATTTTATCTTTCATCTCGATCTGTAAAAAATATTACTTGTGTTTTTTCTATTGTACTTTTATTTGAGATTCACAAGAGTGGAATAGGTGACCATACAAATTCATGATTCTGATTTTTCACAGATTTTCAACTGTATGTATGTCAGCGATAGCCAACTAGTGAATGCATAAACAAGGAATATGCATACGCAATGGGGTCCAACCCTCCTTCAGGTATTGAAATTCATTTATTTTATTTCAGTAATACAATCATTATTGTTTATAGAAATATAATTACTATATTATCAGTCATATCATATCAGCAACACAATCATTATTGTTGATATGTACATAACTATCATTATCATATTAATTCATAAATTCATCCCATTTTCTAAAATCCATTCATTTTTTAAAACTGCTTTTTTTAAATCCTTTCTTAGTTTTTCAACTAAACATGTTCGCCAAATTTGAAGTTCCTGCTTCCGCAGGGTTGTAGTTCTATTGATAAATGGATGAGATAAGGATTGATAAGAAATCGGCGTTACACGCTGCTTTTCAAATCCATTGACACTAAATCTTTAATACTTTAATAATACTTTTCCTAAACCAATGAAATCCATTGTTAATGTTTTGCTAACTCTATTTTATCTATTTAGATACAAATATATGGAGGCTAACAGGTAAAATAATTGCCAATTTCATCATACTTTAAATCATTCATCATACTTTCATCATTATTTAATCCACGAATTTCGATTGAATCTATTGAAGGTATAAACTTGATTTCTTCAAAGATTTAATCCTAACTTGAACTGTTGATCAATAATCTAATCTAATGAGTCACTATTTTTACTTTTACCACGCTAACAAAAAAATATCACACTATTTCTAACGTCTTTATACTATTTCTCTAGAATCTGTTGAGACTATTGGAGAATAAAACAACTAGTACTCTTCTTATATTTTTTTATTGATACAAATATGTCCTGTCAATGAAAACATTTAAAAAGGGTACTATTCTTTCTATTCAAAGGAAAAGTACATGGATCATTATTCTGCATGACTGATCAAACTATTTTCTATCTTGCCCTATGTCGGGTTGGCATTTGACTTTTGTGTAGCCTCCATATGTGGACCATTTCGATTTCGGACATCCCCCTGATTAGGTGGGCAGTGGGTGCTTATCAATCTATCTGACCAACTTGTTGTTTCTTTTTAGACAGTACATTAATACTTACTCCTAGGCGTTCCATTCGTCTATCGGCAGCCTTACGTCTCCACCCCCTGACACCCAGCTTCCTAATATCGTCCTCCACATCCTCCAGCCAAAGCTTTCTCGGACGCCCTCTCAGCCTTTTCCCTCCTGGGTTGTTTCTGAAGACCTTTTTAAAACTCTTTAGTCACTCATCCTCTCAACGTGCCCCTAATTGAATTGAATGAAATATTGTATTATATGAATGTTACTCTTGCTTTTGTTAAATGAACCGTTATTTATTTTGAAGGATTTATTCTAGTGGTTTTTCTAGACCTTCGTAATGAAGATGGAACCTATGGAGATGATGGTGCTGGAATTGTTGCAACACCACCGACACCAGTCACTCCGATCGCGGGGGTGTCAACAACGAGGGGTGGTGAGAGGGGTACACGGTCAGTCAGGGGTGCTTCAAGACCCCATCCCCGGAGGGGTGATTCCAGTCGCAGACGTCTTTTCGCCACTCCAGTCGGGAGTCACATAGGTAAGAATTTAACTCCACTTCGAATTCCTCTACAAAAATAAACAACGTTTTAACTTCAGCAACTAGCCTATTTATTTTTCTACAACTTTTGGTGAACTTCATCTTGAAACGTCTTGAACCGAGCTATTTATTTATTTAATAATTTATATCTTAAATATCTTACTTTACATGGTATTACTGTAAATGATTTTTTCATTCACATGTTCTAACTCTCAAGAGTATTTGATCAAGGCTAATCTTTATTTAATCACATTTCCTACAGATATCTCATGCAAACCCACATGACTGAATAGATTCAATGAAATAAACCTCGACAGTGCTGTATAATTAAATAAATTCAACCATATGGACTTGTATGAGACGTTCGCAATTTTGCACTATCTGGCAACAATCGCCACCTTGAAGTCCAAATTTCAACTTGTTTTAATGAAAGATCAGAGTATATTTTATATTTCTGTTCTTTATTTCATACTGCCGGAAGAGTTTTCCAAATTCACTCCAAATAATAAGAAAAAGAAAGCACACATTTTCGTACGTCTTTTAATAATGAAGTAGCAGTGTACATTCTAACTTATTAATAAATGGAGAACATACAATACAGTATAAAATAAAACTTTAAAAACGTACCTTGTGGACTTCTGGAGAAAGTCTAAACGTTACATATTTTAAAAAATGATAATATTTTTTTGGATTATGGAAAAATATCAGGCTGTGGATCATTGAATATATTTTATAAAAACAAAAGCATGCTGCAGACAAGAACATCAGTTGTGTCGACTAGATGTTACGGGAACGCGGAATTTCACATTTACGTAACTCAAATGTACATGACATTTCGAATTCCTCATTCTCATAGTAGCTAGTGGACACCTACTGGACGCTACTGTGTGCACCGTGCTTAAAGAAACAGAGTTGTAAAAGGATGAAAAGCATTTAATTGGGAGACTATACTGCATCGTTTTCTCCCTCAGGGAGAAATATCTCCCTTCCCACAAAAAAATTACACTAGTCAGGTCATGCACGCAACATTTTCCCTTCACCTACATTCATTTTTCCATTAAAAAAAAACAATTACAAATAATAAAAAGAAAACACATCACATAGTTAATAAACCTATCTTGATATAGAAAAAAAATTATAAGAAATACACACTTGATAATACTGTAAATACAAACAATAATAAAATTATTATATAATCCAGTTTTTACTTCACCATAGTCCTTTGCTCTAAAAAGCTTGCTGAAACATAATCTACAACTAGGCTTTTCATATATAATAACTGACGATCAGATCGTATATGCATATGCTAATGGTACCATTTATTTCCTGTAAATGCAAATGCGGTTATACTATTTATTCTATTATTAAACAAAAACTTATTTTCCTAAAATCCTAATATAGTGCACGAAAGTGAGTCAGCTGTCCAGAAGCATTCCAAGTATTTTTACTACATTCGAACTTTTCATAGGTTGAGATTCAAGAACAAGCATGGACTGAAAGATCAAAGGCTTATTTTCGATCATAATATTATTTTTAATTCTTTTCTATTTACACTTATGTTGATTTCACTGAAATGCTAATATTCTTCCTTCTCCCCAATCATTGAACCACAAAATATTGTTTTTTCATTACTTGTAAAGTCTACAAGTGATGAAAGCAAATTTTGTTGTAATCAATGATTGTAAGAATGATCAGTTCTAATTTTATAAAATTTAAATCAGTTCTATGTAAATGCAAAATTTTTACATTGTATTACTGCAGAAAGTATCTGCTACTGCAAACATTGACCATAGTTATATTTATTATATAGGTTTCATTGGATACTCGAATTTATTAATATTAATATTTACAGAATATTCCAGTAGTTGATAAACTGCAATATCTAATAATTCTTCAATTTTCAATGAATAAACAGTCTCTGAAGTTTGAAGAAGTTTAGGATAGATATAAGTAAAGCTGTTTTGATGACGATCATAGGTAGATTGGTGTGAGCAATGAGTGTAAGTAATTCTATCCTATATCCTATTGAAACCTATATAATAAATATAACTTTGGTCAATGTTTGACTTGAAAATGGCATGAGTGTCCGAAACATGTTGTGACAAAATAATTTAAAAGGGTAGGCCTACTGAGATTTATATTTTTATTTATATTTATTAGTTATTTGATAGTCAGTTAATAGTAATATGTAATTCCTTATGTTATAATTTGGTGGCCCCCTAAATTTGGCGGTCCCAGGCGACCGCCTGCCTATGAGAGGCTCTTAGTTAGCGGGTCTGAGTAGTATTCTACAAAACAATTCTGTTCAAAAATGTAAAGAATAACTTAGAGTTGTAGATGGAGGGAAAATGTATTTATTAGTTTATACTGTACTATTAACTTTAAATGTTTCAACTTTAATGTACTATTAAATGTTTTTGGGTTGATTGTGAGAATTGATCATTTCCTTACTAATACTATTGTAATTACAATCTAGCACTAATTTGACAATATATTTTTGACCTAAACTACAAAAAGCTTGGTAATTTGTATGGAAATTGGTTGTTTGCAGGTGAAGACACAGCGGGGGCGGCATGTGACGGTGTTGGAGAATCTCAGCCCCAACCATCTTCATCAGGTGAACAGCGTGTGCTGGCAGCTCGTCATCTATGCCCCAAGTGCCCAAAAACCTTTGGCTCACCTGGTAAGCTTAGTCAGCACATGTATTCCCACACTGGTGAGCGACCCTTCGCTTGTCAATTTTGTCCCAAAGCCTTCTCATCAAAATTTAAGCTTGTTCGCCATATGCTTATCCATTCTGACCAACGCCAGTACACTTGCCAAATGTGCGAACGCACATTCCACCGAAAGGACCACCTCAAGAACCATGCTAAGGTACACGACCCTATCAAAAGCATCTACACATGCAATCGACCTGGTTGTGGTAAGCAATATTCGTCGTTATTGAGCTTCAGGAAACATACTGCCGTTCATGCTGCTGAAGATGGAAACCTTGAATGTACCATGTGTGGCCAAAAGTTCGCCAGCAAGGAGGAAATAGTATTCCATCTGAAGGTTCATGCTGGGTCGCGCACAGTCAAAACCGCCGAAGATCGTAAATATCACTGCGATCACTGCGATCGATCGTTTTTCACCGGTAAAGATGTCAGGCGACACATGGTAGTTCACACAGGCAAAAGGGACTTTCTTTGTCAATTTTGTCCTCAACGCTTTGGAAGGAAAGACCATCTTGTCAGACACATCAAAAAGAGTCATAGTTCACCTGGTAAAAAGGTCAAAACAAAGCGGGCCGAAGCAAAAACTAAGACTGTTGATAGTATACTGGTTGAAACAGGACGATCCAAAATTCAACCGCAATTGAAACCTTCTTCATCGTCAAAACCATCTGCCACAATAACTTCGGGAGAATTGTATAGTAATGTATCTCAGGAAGCTAATTTGATGTCCGAGTTTGAAGAACCAAAAGATTCCAAGTCAGATATATTTCGGAGTCATCTTTCTGGAGAACATGGTTGTGTTGCTCCAATGACTGTAGTCGAGATATCCGCTTCATCATCAGTCATGTCTAATCTGCTATCTCCAAGTATGAGTAGCTCTGAGATGTCGAATCTAGTGTATGAGAGTGAACATGTGTATAGTGAGGGACAGTATCCGATTGATGATAACAACGAATCATCAACCGCCATTCTCAGAACGGTAGATGCGCATCAGTTTGATCAACCCGCTGCTTCATCATCGTCATCCCCCTCCTATTCTGCCATGATAGACTCATTCGGTCTGGAGCTGAAGCCCGGAGATTTAGAAGATTTGAAGCCTGAAGACATCGCTCCGATGTCTGAAAATCCCACCTCACACCAACAATCAACCATGGAAAGAAATCTATCGATCGATGATTTACCTTTGATTATACCGATTCTACCTCAGGAGGAGCATCTCCAATTGCAGGCCGCCACTCGACATTTTTTGGCGACTGATGAGACCAGCCACCTCTCTCGGCACATCATCAGCCTGACTGCTCCAGCGGCCACGCAGCAATTACTAGAGCTTCCGCACTACAACATTTCTGCCACTCAAGAAAGTGTAAGTCAAGTCCAAGACACCACCCCCACCCCCACCCCACTACCTCGATTCAACCAAGCCTTTCAACATCAGCCTCCTCCTCCAAAATAATCAATTAACTTACTGCACCTCACAGTCTGAGTGGCCTAAGATCACGGTTCATCATCTTTATAGCTGAATGACTAAATTTGTTCATTTGATCGTTTGAATGAAGGTGAGAAGTTGTCACTTCAACAAGTACTTTATTCAATCCAAATGTGTCTTGATGCACTCAAGGTATCACCTTCAGTGGGTTTTTTTTTGGGTTGAACTGAGGAATGGATGAAGTAGAAAGGACATTCTGGTTGATCAACTTCACGTGTGACAACACAATATATAGAAACTTGATCTCATGTTATTCTACTGATGAATAAATTGTGTTATTCCACCACTGATGCCTTGAGTGCATTGAAACTAGTTTGGATGAATAAACTACAAGTGAAAGTGACAACATCTTCTCATTCCACCTTAATATGGAGAAATTGCACAACATATCAGTATCTAGTGTAAATTTCATTCAGAATTATTGAAAACCTGAAAATTTATGACATTGCCACTCAGGCTCTGAGGTATATCTTATTAATATCGTTAACTAAGGTTACCAAAAGTAATATCCTTGTAACAGATCAAAGGGTATTTATGTAAAAATGTATTTTTCCATTTATGGAAAATTATCTATTATAACTTTGAAAATTGTAAATATTTTATACCGATTTTAATACATTGACCAAATAAGTACACAATCAATGAATCTAGCGCTTACCAAATATTGACAATAAGATTCGAATAAGTCTGATCCATTGAAATAATGAAATGAAGCCTTGTTTTCCAAGCATTGTATCATTTTCCGAATAACCAAAAAGCATCTTATTATAATTGAGTTTAATTTGTAGATTATAAAATTATGTTCTAATGTGTAGCTAAGGTGTTAGACTAGATTGTATTACCATTCTAGTTACCATAATTCTTTATGAATGTTATTCATCGAATTTTTTGTACATAAATCTATCCATGAACCTACATTGACATTGCACTACCTCTAAAGCTCTAATAGGTTTTATGATATTATTAATGCACGGATAATAATTATTTATTAATTATTATATATTTATAAAAATAATAATTTTTGAAACTAAAGCTGAACGAAACGATGATGCGAACATGTAAGGTTTGAGTGTATGTAAACTGTAAATAATTATAATCAATCTATTTACATCAATCACTTTACAAATTGAAATAATTTAAATATAACGTTGGGGACGGTAAACGAAAAAGAGAGCATCGTTTTGTCGATTCTGTGATGTGACTGTGAACTGTGATTCTGAGATGGCTGTTCAGAGTCACATCAACAATCAACAACATTATAGGCCTACTCCCTTTTTCGTCACCGTTTCCACCGTTATATCAGCTCAGCAGTACACCGTGTCTAGTTAATCTTATCTTTCCGATAGCTTGATATTGTAATTTTGTTTATTATTTATTAGTTGTATGACCTAGCAATTCTCGGATGATAATATATAATATATTCTTGTAAATTGATTCTCATTGCGATGTAAGTGATCTTATAGCCTAAACCATTTCTAAGTATGAATTTTTGTGCACTAGATGTGAAGTAAATAATTACTGAATTGAAATATTTTTATTATTACAATTTGTTTGTGGAGTGATTGATGCAAATAGATTGGTTATAATTATCTTACAATTCACATGTACCCAAACCTTCATGTTCGCATCATCAGCTTTAGTTGAAAAAACTCACAACAGACATCACAATTGTTGCCTTGAAATTATAAAATTGACGTCCTAGTCAAATAATGAAACTCAATCAAGCCTGAACTATAACCACACATTAAATCATTATACTTCACTGATCGGTTGTATCCAAGTGCTTCATTATTCTTATTGCGATTATTCATTATTGATGTAAATATATTTTCTGGCAACGAAATAATTTTTTCATAGATGTAATGATACTAATTTATGATAAGATCTAATGTTGAAAATTATCCGACCGGAATCCAACAGCCTTTTATTCTATCTTGAATTAATATTGAGTCAGTTATATTATTATTGAACCAATATTCAGTTAAAATTATTAAATTATTATTGTATGTGTAACTAGCATTATGCTTTAGAATTTAAATGCTTTTACTTTAACAGGAAGTGTTTTTCATCGCCTAGAAACGGAGTCGAACAGTTCATGCACACTCTGTACTATGGCTTGTATTTTAAATAGCCTACAGTTTTTCCTTCATTCACTTTTCCTTATAGCGCTACTACAAATGTTAGAATTAAATAGAAATTCTCAAGTACCCTTTGAAATGCTTTATTGGTTCATCACGAATAATTGAACTATTTATAGCCATTCTCAAGTAGAAATAAAAAATAACTAAACCATATTGATTTGATACTATTTTATTTTAATATTGATATGATTTAGTTTTCTAAAATCTTATTGATCATGTCAAATTGGATTACGTTAATTTATTTATTAATTTTCCTGCTCTATAGATATGTAATCCTTCTTTCACATGTAGTCTTCGGCTTTCAATTCCATAATTTGATATTCTCCTGTTATAATTTTTATCGATATAATTATAATTTATTTCTATAAAATATTCAGCAAAAGCTGGTTTTTGTATTGTAGTCTATTCCTTGCTTAGTATTCCATACATAAATGTAAGTACCCTAAGGGTTTCTTCACAAAGTTTTTTCATTACCCTGTTCTGTAATTTTATTGATTATTTAATTGGTTGCCACTAATGACAACTATTGATAACTAGTAGCATATATATTGATGTAAAAAATATCGATTATTTTCAGACTGAAGCTTGCTTGGGGTCCATTCCTAGCCAGACAGTATGTAATTATTCCACTCATTGCATATATAATCTGCAATTCTAATCATTATAGTATTAAAAATAAATATTAGTTGCAGTGTAAATCAGTCAAAACATAGACAATTATGTTGAAAAAAATATTGAAATAAAATAAAAATCGACCAATGTTTGCTATTTTCTGTATCAAGGAATTCAACACAAAAGTCAGTTTCATTGAATATTCTATAGAATTAAATCAATGAATTATAACATGAGAATATTAAACCATGGACATAAAAGTGGAAGACTTGATGTAAAATAAGAATTACATATGTTTATAGAGCAGAAAAATTGAATATATTGAATAATTTGATAAACAAAATTCATTTTGTCATGAAGAACCCAATTTACAAAAACATTTTGCAGCAGACTGAAACCTTAATCATAAATGGATAATCAGTCACTACTAACTTATTAATTAACATAAAATAGTATTAATTAATGTTATTTATTTCATTTCATTCCCACGTGAAAATGGCTATAAATAGTTGAAACATGTGGCGAATTAATAAAACATTTCAAAAGGGTACTTGAGAATTTCCATTTCATTCTAACAGCATTTTCTTTATTCAAGTACCGTATAGATGACTGATAACTATTATTCCTTAACAACGAGATCTACTGTAAATTTGGAAACAGTTTAGTTGAGCTGATGAAAAATTGAAATTTTATATGTTATGGACGATTTTTCGTGTATTGTGGCACTGTTCTTGCATAAAATTCAGCATTCTACCACAGCTATTCAAATTAATATAGAAAATGCCTTTTCATATATTTTTTTAATTTCTCGATATCATCATATCAAAAATGTAACTTATTACATAGAAAGTAAATGAAACCTACTGTTTAGTGCAATGTCTTTGTAGTAAGTAAAATCAATTATACGTTTGAATTGTCATCAGTTTCTGTAAAGATAAAACTATTAAAAATGTTAAAAACATTTTTAATCATTTGATTCATCATCGAAACCATTCCAAAATATGTTTATATTTTTCTATTTTATTTTCAGCGCTAGTTTTGAAAAAATCTAGAATTATGGCATGGTATATCATCGAGCTTGATGTAATCGTGAAGTGTTCTTATTCGGCGTAAACTCTTTATTATGGTGATCCCATGTATAATAATGCTGTTTTATTTAATTAGTGGATAATCTTTAATCATAATGTGATATCATTTTACATATACTGAAAACTGTTAACACTGGAAATGTCATCATTCATAACTTATTACAAGTTATAAATTATACTACATAATGCTACATGAATGCTACAATAAACAAAATCATTCATAACTTTCACCACTAGTGCTCTGAATATTTTTGAATGGATGTTAAGGCTGCTACATTTCTGTTCAATTTTGATGTATCTTCATAATATTGCACTCACCATGTTACTGAATTAAGATCAATCTTAATTTCTCATAGGTAATATGAACACAAATCACTAAACTAATTATATGTATCAGTTTTCTGTGGCTTTAAGCAGTTATGATCTATTTTAGTAATATTTCTTATTCTTATATTTATATTAAATATATTATGTACCTATATATATATTGAAAGAAAATTTCATCTACCTCATAGCTGTAAGCTCATGTACTAAGTTCTGATATCGTAGTTTAATAATCGAATTAGTAATGCTTCTTTATATGTCGGAGTCAGACTTGCTAATTCCATTATTTCTACGCTTAATTCAGGTCTGGCTGTCATATGCCAAAAGTATTCCCACTTTAACGCTACATTAATATTGTGCATAAATTATTAAATAATATTTCAGTTTGTTGTACATAGAACGGGTTTTGTTTCCTGAGTATGCAGTACTTATTCGTAGCGTTGTAAGTTGTCGATGTGTCACTTTGTTAGAATAAGAACTAATATTTTTGAGGATTGCAATACATTTTATTGAAGTGCTGTTATGTAGTGATAAGAATCTAAGAAGTTCGAGAAGGATATATTTTTCTGAGTATTTTTTCATATTGGCAGTGAATTTTGATAGATTATACTAGTTAGCTTTTTTAGATCTAAATCTAGTGGTACTCCCTCCATAATTGATATAACTGATGTAGCTCAAGTTTTTCATTGAACGGTGTTAGTTGTAGAAATATTCAATAATTCTCGGACTGCGATAGTTTTAATACTTTCTAGGTCTTGCCAACGTCCACGTTTCAGGCATCACATACCAAGTATTATTGTTGTTTCCCAGAGAATATATATTTTTCTGCCTGAGTTTCAAAACGAAATAAATTCACTTGTCGAGGCTGAAAATGCACAATTTTGTAAAGTATTTCTCTTCAAATTTAAATAGTCTTCAGTAATAGAGCAAACATTCCTCATATTATCACTCGGCATAAAATATTTTACATGTTATAGATTTTCTTCCCTCGCCTCACTTGATGGAGTTAGTCTTGTTTGGCTCCAAGATAAAGAATTATAAATAGGTTAACGCTTTGATAAAAGTAATGAAACTTGAGATATCTAGCAGAGAAACCATTTTCAAAACATTGAACTCTGTTTTCAAGACTCAACATAACCTAGTTCTACATCAGAAATATAAAATATATTCCGATATTTAGAAGTTAGTTCTATTAGTGTCGAAGTAATCAAAAACAACATTAAAAATGTTTCTAGTTATCTCTTTCAAAATTTATGATTGGTTGCTTCTAATATTAATTGTTTTGATTCGTCTCTAGTTGTAAATTTAAGCATAAGTTTTTTTTTGTCAAA
This sequence comes from Nilaparvata lugens, assembly GCF_014356525.2. Classification (NCBI taxonomy): domain Eukaryota; kingdom Metazoa; phylum Arthropoda; class Insecta; order Hemiptera; family Delphacidae; genus Nilaparvata; species Nilaparvata lugens. The sequence goes on along the minus strand of NC_052518.1, from coordinate 23,548,539 downwards.
TTATCCTCTTATAATACTGTTTACGTTATTGATTTTATGAACTAGTGCATTTCAGAATTGAGTGAGAGGAATGATTTCTATTATTGGTATTATAATTATTTGAATAGCTGTTCTCTGTTTGTTGAAGACCTGGGGAACAAATATAACACACTAGAATTTATTTTCTGTATCATCATAACATTATGAAGTCAGAATAAGAGTATAAAATACTTGAAATAATTCATAACTGTCTCCTTGAATTTTACTTACATGAGTTGCAGGGAAAACAGTGAATGAATTAAAAAACAAAAACATCTGTAGAAATGTGTGAATTTGTTTTTTATTGGTTTCAAGGAATTAATCTATCAATAATGGAAGTCCATGAATTAAACAATCATAATTTAAATTAGGATTTGATTAGTTGAGGTTGTGCACTTCCCTTAAGGAAACGTTCCACTGGTGACATTTTTCAAAGTATTTCGAATCGGATACTATCAAGTTACCAAAATGGAACAAATATCTTAGGAAAAACGTTTTTATAAATTTAAATTTTTTGTATATGGGCGCCTAAAGTAGAAAACTGGGGGGGACCCATTTCCAAATTGGTAGCAAATAAATTCATTCAAATTTGAGGGTACATTTTACAAAAATAAACCAATTTGAGTTAATTTTAAAACTGAATAAATTCCGCTTGAATTCCGAAGTCATGAGATAAACACTTAGAAGAGATTTTTTCCTTGAAATTCCAAAAATTTATTTGCTAACAATTAGAAAATTGATCCCCCCCAAGATTTCAACTTTAGAGGCTTATATCTTAAAGATTAAAAATGATAAAAAATGTTTTTTCTCAGAAATTTGTTTCATTTTGATAAATTTGTAGTACTGTACCTAAATAGAAATGCTTTTAAAAATGACACCAGTATAAAGTCTCAAAAAACGCGGCGCAGTGAATATTACATAGAGACCTGTTACCTATTACTGCCACCTGTTAAAATTGTCATTCAATAAATAATAATCAGTTCCAACTTAGTTAGTCTCAATGACAATATCATGTTCTTGAAATGCACTTTGTGTTATTATATTCCTTATAAATATTATTATATCGTTGAAAATATTTTTCATGTTACTATTCTAGGCTAATCATTGTTTTCAAGTTTTAGTATACGTACTATTGTTAACCCAAAATTATGTTTTATTAATTGAAAATTTGAAGTCTCGTTCGAAACTGTTATGATTTAATCGCTATTCTTTTTTTATTGAATGTTTCATAATAATACCAGTTTTATAAATTTAATGCTTCTATTGAAGTTTTATTTCTACTTCTATTGAATGTTAAATCCAAAAGGTGCTGCGAATAATGTATGAATTTGTTTTAAACCAAGACCAGAAAGTTTGTGGAATAAGCTGTTAATTCATTTTACATATTTTTTTATACGTGTTATATTAAAAATTGCCAAAAATGTTATTCAATTAATCAATTTTTTTGAACCAAAAAATTAATCAATTATTGCCAAAAGCTTTTTCAACTTTGTTCATAAGTGATTGATATTCATCCACGAAGTTTCTTTTTTAAATCGATTCATTATGAGTTTTCTGTTAACATTTTCAATATTATTTTGAAATTATTCGATATTATTTCTCAGATAATTGAAGGGTTTTATTAAGTGCAAGCTCCATTGTGTTATAAATGAAAACTCAACATTTTGTTTTATTTGAATTTAAAATAATTCCATTGAAATTTCTTAGTTCCTATAAAATTGTTATATCACAATACATTCCTAAATTTGTTGATTTTTCTGTATAAAATTCAATTTAAGTTCGATTCTTCCAGCACTAACATCCGAATTCCAAGTTTTCTTTTTTAAATAGCATTACAAATTATTTGATGCAAATACATTTAACATCAAACAAATTAGGTATTGGTACATAGAAAACCCTATACCTTGTAATTATTGCGCAACTTTATTATAATTTTCTGTTAATGTAATACCTAAATATATTCGTGAGTCTTCACCGTCAATTAGAAAGCATGTATTCAGTTAAGTGAGACTGTGATAAGCAACTAGTGTTGCAATATAGTTTTGTTAATGTTAAGTTAAGATCGTTCGATTTGGGAAATACGGTATTCGTTGTAAAAAGTATTTCGAGTGTAGCTAATTTTACAGACTGGCCAAGATGAATTAGGTCTTATTATTTTTTGAGAATAGTAGTAAAATTATAGATGGAATATATTAACCTTAACAAAAGATCAAACCTTGTTTCACATGTTTTTTTTTAATAACTGTTCATACTTAGAAATCACTCAATAAAATTATGTTGGTGGCTAAATATTGCAGAACTAATCAAAATTTAAATAATCAATCTGTAAGAACTAATGCGATATTTAATACAATTTCAGTTGAATTCAAAATTCTATTACATGATTTGATTTTATAATAAGTTAACCGCTTCAATTTTCTTTGTATATTTATAATGCCAATAGTAGCCATAATTTTCGATTATTTCTGCTCTGCTAGGCAGAAAAAATGGAAGTGTACACACAATTGCAAACCGAACTCTTCCATAAGAACCAATACTATACTTTTACTGCCAATCAGAGCACAAAAAATGCATTGGGCTTAACTACTGCATTTATTAATCATCCATCAGGAAAAATACTCACCAAGTAATTTTATTGTTCAACTTGTAAAATTGGGGAAAATTGTGTGAAAATTCCCAAAAATTAAATGTGTCAATAAATAAGCATTATGTATGTACAGTTACCTGATGCTTCTTATAAATTATATTTATGAGAAGTTATAGTATATTTCTATAATATTATCAGTTAATATATTTATGATTAAAATATTTTTAAAATGTTACCCATGTTTTTTCGGATCATTTCTGTACAGAATCAAATGTTGATCTGCTAATTAAAACATTGTTTACAAATAATTGCTCTATAAACTGTTTGGGCCATTTTCCGTTATTTCTATCTTATGTCAAATTCTCTGTAAACGCTGCATATCAATAAAATCAGTAGATCTTCCATAATTGGGCATAAAAGTAGCTGAATAGAAAATATTCCATATACGGTAGACTACTTCAGATACTTTGATGTGCTGGGAAGTTGAAAGTGCAAAAAATATGAAAATATGCCAAATATAAAATGGTCAATTGCTATATTTCTTATGTTAGTAATTGAAAATTCAATAATCAAAGATTTTCATCTGTGTTAGGCTAGGCTAAGAGTAAACTACCAATTATATTAAGTTGAATGTAAAATCTATTTTTTTAGATGTTCAAACTTATCAAAACATAACTTTATTGATCTTCTTGTGAATTTGCAATATTATTGTAAAATTTTAATTGAAGTCTTATTTCCTGTCAGTTGGAATTATTCTGTATGACGGATATATGTTAAAATATTCGTATTTACCAAAGTTCCAATACAAAATGAACAATCTTTATACCAATTGAAAGGGAAACTTTCAAAATGTTCCACCATAATTGCTTCAAGGTCGATTCATATTATACAGAGTTTGTAAAAAATATGGAAACCGCTCGATATTTCTTTTACAAGGATAATTTGACAGTATGTTTCATTGGGAATCATATTTGAATTAAAAACTACTCTTCTGTCCCTACAAAATGTTGGTCCATCATACATGATTTCAGTACAGAATTTCAAGATGAAATGAACGGTGAAAATCCCACATCGATATCTCATACTGTTTCAAAGTTATCCACTTTCAAATATACTGATAAATCTTACAAAAATGAAATAAATGAGTACATTAATCTGACAGATAAACTTTTTTGTTGAAAGTGTTAAATATTTGAGTGGATGTTACTATGAGTGTTTACTAACATTTATAAAAAAAGAAATTTGATACGAGTAGTTTGGATTTTTTTAGATTTTCAATGTCAAATTTTCCTTTTAATAGAAATATCAATCTGTTTTCATAATTGTCATCAACTTTGCATGCGTCGATACTAGGGTGCGGTAAATGAGCAGCTGCGACGCTATCATTCAGACTGTGCTCGTGAGACCGTTTGCTCTGCAATTTATTCATTCCATTGCAATCACTTCTTTACTGTATGGGTGGGATATTGGATGCAAAGTATCAGTATTTTATGTTTTGGATAGAAGAGTTACGTTTAAAATAGTTTCAAAAATAGCCAGCTGCTGAGAACGTTAATATTTTTTTACTTCAAAATAATAATTCATTTTGACACTTGATAATGGGATAAATACCCGAAACTAGTAGTGTCTAAACAAATATTTAAAAATTTCCATTTCCATTGTTATGAAGATTGTTCATTTCGGATTAAAACTCAAGTAAATAATATAGAGTATTATAATAATGGGTATATCATTTATAAAAAGTGTACGGTATTGTAACTGTGTATCATACTGAACGCTTATTAATGAAAGTTATTCTTATAACTCTTTTAAAATGTTTGATTATAATGAGATTCATTTGTTAGAACTCTTCAGAATTAACATATTTTTATAATACTTTATAGACCTATATTTTTACAATCCAGTTGAACGTACCGACCATAAAAACTGTATATTTTTGAAACTACAACATTGTGAAAAATACATTTATGCAAGTTATTCTTCTATTTCGTTCAATTATTATGAAGTCAATCCCTATTCTATATATTTCTAGAAAATTACATGCAGGTTATTTTGTAGTGTGCTTTTTGATCGCAGATTGCAATTCTGTTACATTCAAGACTACTTTATTGTTCAGATTTTTTTTTATTGGAACTAGTCAACTCAATGAAAAATTCTTCAATTTCACTTTCAATTTAGAGCTACTAGTTATGATAATGAATACATTTAAACACTTTTTGACGACATAGCAGTTTTTTTTAAGTAGTAAAACCCCGAGATGCTCTGATAAAATCCATCTTCATCATTGATCATTGAAGACATTTCCACCTAAGAGTCTGTTTACACTATTTATGTCGTGAATAAAGTGTAAAGATTCATTGATATTGATAACATAATTTCAAGTCATCAGTTCATATTGTGTATCAAATTTATTTATTCATTAAATTTTTGGCTGACATTCTTGAAGAGCCTCGAAGAACGTATGAAAAGGGCTGGAAACGTCTTTCTGTGGAAATTTAAAAATTAAAAAAATGATCAAGTAGCCGGGAAGCAGTTTAATAACCGTTTGAACTAAACCGAAACAGCTTGTGATTCAAACTCAATATGTATAATATAAATTAAATTATTAATTTCTGATCCCATAAAACCAAGTAAAAGCTTTAACCCTGTTACTGTTGAGGTTCAGAAACCTTTAACTAAGCAAACAGCTCTAGCTCCAGGTCGCGCGTATGTTTATTGAATTCAAGAGTAGTAAAATGACGTCATCTAACGGAAGGAGAACCAATCGACAATGCGATGACATAATTTCACGGAGGATAAATTTCATACATGTACGTGTGGCCAGGCATACTTTTCTTACAAGTAAACTTCTATTATGAAAATGATGAGAAAATTCAACTGAATGGAAAATTATTTATTACAATCCAGTGATTACAAATTTATAAATATGTGATTGATGAGAAATTGCTCTAATTATTATAAACTTTCACCTTTTTATTGCTAAAACTAGTAAAAATTGTATAATATTGCTTGAGCTAATATATATTGGACTGTGCACAAAACCAGAGTCTTTAAAATTAACTTATTGGTAGTATCTTCAAATACACATTACTCTCATTATTTTAACCGTAGACATAAGACTAGTAAACTTTTCTAGTCAATGCAAGTTTCACTTTTGATTGTTTAATCATTGCTGAGGAAGTAGAGTGGTTCTTGTGAGTTCAATACTCCTTCCAATCAATGAAAAGTGGATGGTATTTTCAACTATACATCGTAATCATACTTTAAAGAGAACAGTTGTTCATTTGTTCCCACATATATTTAAAAAGTGTGGACATCCTCAGCAGAAAGTAATGAATAGGCTACATTACAAATTGTAATGTATTGCTATAACTCTGCTTGAAAATTTCATATTAGTTATTCAATAATATCGTTACATAAAAAGTTCAATAAGATTATTCATTTAATACCATTAATGTAGTTAAGATTGTGGAATTGTGGTAGGCTGCATAATGTGTGTGTAAAGTTTTGTTTTCGCTTGATTATCAAGTCCAGAACTTATAGATCCAAAGCTCGGAAACCAGTCCTCGAAGTGTGGGTTTTGTGAGTAATTTGAATTATTTATGGTATACAGCTTGTTGCTATCAAGCACATATCCCTGATAAATCAATCATCAATGACATAACAATACCTTCCTCAAAGTTTTCATACTATGAAAATCATTTTTTATAACGATTTTATTAAATATTACTATTTGAAATGATTGGTATAATAATATATTGAACATCTATAATGCATTACCGTATCAACTTAAATCTTTTGTGATTAGTTAATTAGTATGCTTTTTCAATGTTAAACCCTCAGTTTTGATGAATAAATTCATATTAAAAACCGGAACATTCATTATAGTAACTGACTAGTATAAAAAATGTGATACTATACATCGTTGAATGTATTGATATTATGAGGTATTGTTCGCCTATGGATCATCTCACCACTTGGCTACTGATCTCATTCAGTTGTGATTGAGTGATGTAGCCACATTTTGGCTTGTAGGCTGGTGCGAGAGTTAGTGACCCGAGTGAGGCTTGTCGTTCTATCACTGTTCTTTTCTTAAGGGGACTCTCATCACTGGTGGTCAGTTTTGAAATTCGGGCATTGGAAATGGTCATCCTGTCCAGATGTTTGTTCCGATTGATGTCGACTTTGGAGGCGTCGTGACTGAGTGTCTTGGATCGGATGAGTGTATGGTTCCTGTGGTTGAGATGTTGACGATCTACGTCGTTGTCACTGCCTGAGCTTCTCCGGAAAAGGTTGTTCACTTGCTGTAGATTTCTGGTTGCTGGTTTCTGGGATGTTGCCTGACTCACTGTCACCTGTAATCAACAATTAAAATGAAATGTACACTGGACACAGAAAGTTTGTGGAATTTCTCCATATTAAGTGAAATTTAAAATATGTTGTTAGTTCCACATACGTTAGAGCGAATGTTAATGTTGAAAATATAACCAATGATTATAATATAATAGATTACATAAAATATAATCTATGTTAAAAACATAGTGTAACCTACTTTTTGGAATGTTTTATCACCTAAATTTGGAAGAGAAAATAATACAAGGATTCCCTCAGCATTTTAACTACCAATGTTTTCACATCAGTGTCGTTTGTTATATAAATAAAAATGTAATCAAAATTTCATAGTATAATGTGCCTATAAAATGTAATATTTTTATTGCAATGAATCAAGTTGATGGAACATAGATGATGACCACAAATAGAACACATTTTTAAAATGTGTGTACATTATACATATTATTTAAAAAGTGGTACAGGTTTAGCAAAATTGAAAGCTTATGTCTGCATGCTCAGAGAATTCCTCAGTAGAGAGATAGTATAGAGATTATTTTCAACCAAGTTTTTCTAATCATTTTAAATCATTTATCCAGTTTTTCCAAGAAATACTTCTTGATTGTATTTACAAATGCACACCTCCTTACAAATTACAGTATAATTGATTTATTTAATCTTAAATACTGATAACTCAGTTTTGCATTCATTACGTGTATTGTGTGAGTAATTTAAAAGTAATTTACGTGCAATTACAAGTAATTTATCTGAAGAGTATACAACTGGTTGAAAAAATGTACAAATTTATGACAGTCTTTATCTGTACTTCAACAAAAATGGGATTACATTGATCTAAGAAATTTGTATTTTAATTTCAATGTATTACCAGAAAAAAATAATTCAAAAAATGTTTAGATATTCTACATACACAAATTTTAAAATTGATCAATTTAGCAGCCAGTCTTTCATTCTAGCTATGCTGTGTATAGCCTAATTCACTACAGTGCACCTCACACCACATTTTATTCATTTTTCTGTATACTTACAAAAAGTATAAATTGTGAGGATTGTGGGTACCTTAAGGGCAAAAGTAAAAAAAAAAAATGGATTGCATTTTACCAGCTTGACAGATAGTTGTTCGGCAACTCCGATATGTTTGACATTGGTCTCTCTGATTGGTTCATTTCTGATGCGTTGGTTTGTCTTTCCATTGATCGACGATAGCACAGCCTTCACATCAGCTGACGAAGTGCTGATCGATTTCAAATCGGCTGAGACGATTGGCATTTTTCTGTTGAAGTCGCTGATTTTCCTCTGACGGCTCTGATTGGTGGGCAATGATTTGGACCCGGCTTGACTGTGTCCTGTTGATGTGATTGACTTGGAGCTGCTTTCACTGCCACGTCGATGATGCACAAATTCACCGCCATCTGAAATTCATAGATCAATGAATAAAATTCACACTTGACCCAGAGATTTTGTGGAATTTCTCCATATTACTAAGGTGAAATTGAAAATATGTTGAAACTATAGTTTGACTTGAATAAATTATTTGAAACTGACAACTTCTTTTTCATTCCAACTCAATAGTCGACGCTTATTTAACTAAAATAACTAGAATACTGTAGTCTTTATTGTATCATGAAAGCAGTATCTTATTTTATTTTTTATTTTTAGAAGAAAGCACTGACCGAGAGGGAAAAACTAAGGATACTCCTTGTAACTTACTATAGTAGGCCTATGGATGGAGTATCGTATCTATTGCTTCCAAAATGTGTGTTTTTTAATACAAGAATAGACCTACCTATTTACTCTGAACTGACATATAAATTTACCTATACTATCTGCTTCTATTTATGTGAGGTCAAGATGAAATAGTATATTTCGCACCTAGGGCCGAAAATGAGACTTTTCCGGCTCGAAATCGGTTTTCAAGTCCGAGGCCGTAGGCCGAGGACTAGAAAAGATTGAGAGCCGGAAAAACATTTTTTCCCATGGTGCGGACGCTATTTTTCGCCACACAGAAAAATAAACAATATATATATATATATATATATATATATATATATATATATATATATATATATATATATATGAGAATAATTGTTCATTAAGCACTTCCGAAAGCAAAACAGGAAGGTCATAGCTCTAGCAAATCTGAGGTAATCTGAATATCAGGAAATTGTTCAAGTATTTTTATTTTTTATTCTGATTTGTATAAATAACCTAAAAGATTATGTTCAATTATGTAAGAGGTTGAGTTTATACTTTTCATTCTTACAAATGACAATAAGATGATATTATTATAAATGTTTTGATTTTTGAATAATAAACACAAATAATGAAAAGTTTTTTGATCAGCTGTTTTAGCACACTTGAAATTTGGCCAATCTGAATGTTAACATCAACAATGCTTGTTGTCGTCGACTTGGGAAGTTTAGGTTAGAAGTTCTATCCTGCTCTGAAAATTAAATTTGGATAGTTTATAATATAATATATATCTTATCTGTATTTCATTCATCCAATGAAAATGATAGTAGATTATTGCAGAATACTTTATTCAATTCTAGAAGCATAAAATGATTCCAAATAAGTCGAAAATTATTCACCATGTTTCGTGATAAACGAAGTACTATGAGGTTTGAGGTTAGATTCTATTATACTCTGAAAATTGAATTTTAATAGTTTATAATATCTTATTTGTATTTCATTCATCCAAATAAAATGATAGTATCTTATTGCAGAATACTTATTCAATTCTAGAAGCATAAACTGATTCCGTTTCATAAACCATTTTGTAAACACATTCACATCAAATCAGAATCAGCTGACTTCAAGGTTATTTTACAGCCCTAGGGCCGTAAAACTTTTACCGGCCTGGTCAGAAAACAATCATTTTCGGCCTCCATATGACGCACGTAAACCAGCTCATTAGGTACATCCAAGTGTGGCGAAAACTTAATTTTGCTCTTGAACTGTATGCTTCCACAAACAAACAAGCTTTCTCCTTCCGCTGGACTGGTGTCGTTATTTCGACCATTTCTGTGCTTTCTCTTGTTCAAATAATTATGATATGAATTAGAAAAAGAGTGACATTTCTTCTTCATAATCGTTTTGTTACTAGAGAAGGTGATTGAGGATATTAGATAAGAAGACTAGAATGTGACAGAAGCAGAAGCCTATTAAAATATCAAAGGTTTGCCAAGGATTGATAATGGTGAAACAACCGGTATATTGCTATTGTTATGAATCGGTGGTCTTATTCAATATTTTTTCTATTCATCAGCAATGGCGCACAGTCAAATTAAATTGGAAAATGGTGACTCATATTAGTAGTAGGCTATTGTTAGACAAAAATATATAGTATATATAGCCTATTTTAATTATATGCATTCTTTATTTGTTCAAACTCTTATAACTAAAATGCTTGAGTGAAAAAAGGGAAAACCTAGAGCTATTACTCTCCCAGATTTACATAAAATAAGATATAGTATAAAACATTGTCTTTTTTCTTTAGGGATAGGCTACTTTTGAATATAAATGAAAATATAAATCTGAGTACCCTTTTTAAATTATTAGTAGCCGAAACATGTCATGATGAAATAATTTAAAAAGGGTACTCAGATTTATATTTTTATCTATAGTATTAAACATTTATTTTATGATACTATCAAAACATGAGCCATACAAACAAGATTGAAAAACTTTAAAAATCAATCTTTATGATTTTCTGTTTCAATTCATTTGGCACATACCTTTGAGATAATCCTGATGATAAATTGGCATTGTGGAGGTGGATTGTGACTTGAGTCGTGAGTGATGAGTAGGATGTTTGGGCATTTCTTCCTGAGGTTTGGACCCAGTTGATTTCTTCCCCAAACTTTTAACAGCATTTTTGGAATGGGCTAGTGACCTGTACCTGATAGTGGAATCATACAAGTTTCAAGTTTTTTCAATTCAATAAATCAGCTGTCACAGAATTCATCAAAAATGTGAGCTATATGATTATACTTTTTGTTATTGAAGAGACACATTACAGAGTCATCATAAAGTATGATGTTAGATTCTTGATCCTAGATCATAGACCATAGATTACACACCATAGATCATAGACCAAAGATCATAGAACCTATGATCATAGGTTCTTGATTTCTTATAGTCATCAATATTTTTGATTGTCTTAACACGAGTCCAATTGTGTGTTAGGGATTCAAATCTTTGAAAAATTTGGTCAAATACTCACCGTAGGACTAACATGAAATGTGTCTCTGATGATCTATTAGATATTGATGACTTATTGGATATCACTAATCAAGGTCAATCCTTCAAACTTGAGAAATCACAATTTGATCTATATTTTGCTACTTACCTTATCAATAACTAGTGTAATTACAAATTTCCAATTTGGTTTTTAAATCTTCTAATAATGCATACTTTTAAAGACCATATGAGCATATTGGGACCAAAAAGAGCGATCTCCACCATTTTAGCATTTTCATGTTTTTGTTCTATTCTATGTATAGGAAGGAGCTCTATCCAATGCTTAAAACATATGCTACAGAAAAGATTCAAGATCCATGGTTAAATTGGATTCAAAAAATCGTTTGGTTTTTTCAAAAAGAGACAATCTCCACCAAGTCTTGGAATCATAAGAGACAAACTCCATTTCAGCCAACCAACTAGAAGGAAGCTGTCACGTGACCACTGCTCCTGCTGTTCAAGTTCGAGGTTATGTTTTGTTAGAGGTTCATTCATTGTCTGTCTGATGACAGCTATCAAATCACAATATTTTCATTGAAAATAAAGTTATTATATCCTTCCAGTCTTCCAATAACTGTGTTGAATTATTATTGGATATTAAAATTTACATTTTTTCTAAGTGAGCTAATAGTGAAACTTAGTGGAGCTATGGATTCTGAAACACCTGTAGTGATCCCTGTGTCTCCATCTAAAGCACTAAAGAGAAGTCGCCAACCAGAAAAATAAACTTTCTACTAGTGATATTTTTCAAAGTTTTTCAATTTGTATATCATCAAGATATCAAAATGAAAATGTTTTCTCAGGAAAACATTTTTTTCCGATCATTACTTTTTGAGATATAAGCGCCTAAAGTTTAAATTTTTGGGACAGGACATTTCAAATTCGGTAAGAGATAAATCCAAGAGATTCTTTATGGTATTGTTGATCTAGTGAAACAATAATTTTCTGAATAAGATATCAATTTTTGAGAAAGTTATTCAATTTACTAAAAATAACTTTTAGTTGGGATAACTTTTCGCCAAATTGGGATAGACTACAGAGACCGAAGACTGATCTACAACATCTATAAACAAGAAATTGGAGTTATTAGGAGTGGAAATGAAGAGGAATCTGCACACATTCAAAAAGGGGTACGACAAGGATGCGCGCTATCCCCATACTTGTTCAATGTGTATATTCAAAAGGCAATCGACAGAGTGAGAGAAAAAGTTTGTACAGGAGTGAAAATTCATGGGGAAACGGTAGATATGCTTCGTTTTGCGGATGATATAGCAGTAATGGCAGAAAGTGAAGAGGAACTACAGAAAACACTGAATGAAATGGACAGAATAATGGAGGAAGAGTTTAGATTAAAAATAAACATCCGAAAGACCAAAGTGCTAATATGTTGCAGGACAGGAGAGAACAGCTCAACAGTAAAGCTAAGGAATGAGGTAGTAAATGAAGTGAAGGAGTTCAATTACCTGGGTAGCAAAATCACAAGTGATGGAAGAAGCTGCAAGGACATTGCCAGCAGAATTGCCCAGGCTAAGATTGCCTTCAATAAGAAGAAAAATCTATTCACCTCAAAAAACATAAGTCTCGACGTAAGAAAAAACATGTTGAAAACGTATGTATGGAGTACTGCAACATATGGAAGTGAGGCGTGGACAATGGGGGTGAGAGAGGAAAGAAGATTGGCTGCATTCGAGGCATGGTGCTACAGAAGAATGATGAAGATCAGTTGGAGAGATATGATTACAAATGAGCAAGTTTTTGACAGAGTGGGAGAGAACCGGAACTTCTTGAAGTGGATCAAGCAAAGAAGAGCACAGCTGATTGGCCACATCATCAGACGTGACACTCTACTGACAAGGATAATGGAGGGAATGGTTGAGGGAAGGAATATGAGAGGAAGACCTAGGCTGGAGTATATGAAACAATTGCTACGGGATATGAGATGTGGATCATACTACGAGCTGAAGCGGAAAGCGGACGACAGAAAAGCATGGAGAGCTGCTGCCAACCAGCCCTACGGCTGTTAACCCAAGAGAGAGAGAATAACTTTTCAAAAATTGATAATTTTAGAAAGTTTTTGTTTCACTAGATCAACAAGACCATAAAGAATCTATTTGCCTCTACTGAAAAATTTACTAAAATGGAGATTGCTCTTTTTGGTTCTAGTAGGCTCATATAGAAGGACACCTATTCAATCATACACTTTTTATAATTAGATCACAAGCAGAGTTTAATGAAATATTGGTTGCCTCACAAATAACACTGATTTTCAAGTATTGAAGGACACCTCTACACTGTGATAATATCTCATAATTCGATCATATAGAAAACATTGGAGATGAGACCATAATATGATCACATGGTATTTAACAATTGATTGCCTCACCAGTCATAGATGCTGCTTAGATCATTGGTGCTACTCAACGATTTTTCCTTATTATGAGTGTCCAGTAATTCGTAAAGCTTGTCTCTATATTGCTCTATCGAAAGCTGAACATTATCACTCAAAGTTGGTACCACTGACCGGTTCATGGCGAACTCTTGGCTTGAATCGTGGAACCTGCAAACAATTATATTTTCCTCTATAAATTTACTACTTAGTTTCCACTCTCTTGTTTATGGCTACTTGTTTCTACATGAAATTAAAAAATCAAAGTTCCCTTTTTCAACATTTATATATTTTTATTATAAGGATGTTTGAAGATGCAATGTCATAAATCATAGTCTGGATAGAATTTGATCTTACTTTGAAACATAGGGATGTTTGAGCGCTTGAATAGCATTGAGACGTTTATGAGGATTGAAGACAAGCAGACGGCAAACGAGGTCGATACAGTCTTCGGTGGCTGAGCGAAGTAGCATTGCTAGGGGAACGCAGGGCCCTGGTGGAGTACGCTGCAGCAATGAACTACCGTACCCCGGGCAAACGTTTGCTATATCTGAAACAATTTGCAGGTCATATTGAATTTTTAAAAACTAATCATATTTTTTATCATTTAACATATTTATAATTTAAACAGTTTTATAGACAATTAAAAAAATAAATAAAGGGTATTATCATCTTTATTAAATCATCATTATTATCTTATCATTATAATTGATTTTGAAACTTCTTTATTGTCCTATAAGTTTACATAACATGAAAATTTACAAAATAATTACTGTATATTATCCTTCAGCAGCAATAAAGCCCAAAGGTATATTACCTGTTTGGTTTATTACCTATATCTTCGATAATAATCTTTATACTGTTATTCATGACAAGAAAATTCAAAACTTATTTATTCATTTCCATAATTGTTATTAAAATTCTATTTTTTATTCCTTAAATAATTTTAGAAATATGACATTCTGAACTAATTATATGATTACAGAATGTTTCAAGCTAATAAACAATTAGAAGTTAGTTTATATCTTTGACATAAACATTCGTCAATAATCAAATAATAAATAAACAGAACCCTATGTTTAGATAAAATAAATACAATATTTCTAATATAATTGAATAATTACAACTTCTAATATAATATTAAAAAATAAAATAAAATTGGATATAAATAATGGATGATAATAATAATGAAAGGAAAGTGCTCTTGAAGAAATATCAATGGTTCATCCCTCTTTAAGCATAATGTTGTGCTGAGGGATGAGTCGCTTTACATAATAACTAACTTTATCTTGAACTAAAGTACAATAAACCAGAACACATTCGAAAAGACCGGAATATCATTCAACAAAACAAAAACTAACTACAACTAAATAAACTAAAAAATCCTTCAAGAAAACTAAAATAAACTGAATCAATTGTGTTCCATTTTTACACTATTTGTTATGAATATTGTAAACATTTGTACCAATATTTAACAAAACAAAACAAGAATAATATTTTTTTAATCAACAAAGAACTCTTTTAGAAAAACTAAATTCACAATCTGTTTTGGTAGAAACAAAATCATACACTATTTATATCTAATCTAATTTTATAAAAGAAAATAAATAAAATCATTTTCTTCATTAATATATAAAAATTGTTTTCCCAGGGTCACTGAAAATTGAATGAATCTGGTACCTATATAAAAACAAAATAATGATAATTGCCACAGTGAGAAAAA
Organism: Nilaparvata lugens; assembly: GCF_014356525.2. Classification (NCBI taxonomy): domain Eukaryota; kingdom Metazoa; phylum Arthropoda; class Insecta; order Hemiptera; family Delphacidae; genus Nilaparvata; species Nilaparvata lugens. Next base: position 23,533,236 of record NC_052518.1, on the reverse strand, counting down.
CTAACAGAATGCATAGAAAGAATAAAAAGCAACAAACAAAAGACTCTCGTGCACTTAATCCTCAATTTTACCATAATGGAACATTTAGGATGTAAAAGGGAGAGACATAAGTAAGCATAAAGGCCTTATACATCCAATATTCAATTCTGTCTCATTTCAAAGAAACAACGGACACCATTTTTGAACATAGAAAAGCTTGGTGCAGAGACTATTGATAGAGGAAGTTGAAGGAATAAACGGGGCCCCTTGGAAAAAGCATGATCTGCAGCTGCAGTAGTCCTGAGACGAGGCTCCTCAAGGGGTTTTCTAATTTGTCTTCGTGTACCGTATATAACTGTGTCCGCAGATGGAGGAAAAGTATGTGGTCTCAAATAAATAAATTTCAATAATTCAAATTCAAACAGATGTGGTATACCAAATACCAGAGATTCTCTGTATAGATATTCAGAAGGGTATCTTATTGGTTTTTCAAGACAGATTTTTATAATTTTGTTGTGTAATAGAATAATTAGTGGCTGCATAATAGATGACTCACAGTTTCCCCAGCCAATGATTCCATAGCTCGCAATGGACTGTATTAAGGCTAAGAATACCATTCTCAATTGGTGTGGAGGCAACATATTTCTCAACTGTACAAATTTATAAATCAATTTTCTCAGTCTGGAGTAAAAAAATGCCACATGACTCCCCCAACGCAAGTGCTTATCTATCATGATGCCTAAGTACTTATAACAATTCTCTCTTATAACAGTTTCTCCTGAAACTCCAGTTGTGCACATGCACATGCACAACGATTACAGCCAGTTTCATGAATAACAATTCTGCAATTGTCAAGATCAGTCAAACAACCCGCAGATGTCAGGGAAAATGGGATGGCAACAGTCTTGGCAACATTAATAGATACTAGATTCACGTCTAACCAATCCTTAACTATAGCAAGGCCACTGTTAGCCCTCTCGCAAGTATCAACCCAACTCGAACCATGAAACACTGCAACAGTATCGTCCGCAAATGAATAGAGGGAACCATGCTCAAGCTCAATACCGAGAAGATCATTTATATAGATCAAAAATAAGATAGGTCCGAGCACTGTTCCCTGTGGTACTCCAGTATTCACCTCAGACATTGAACTCACCACCTTATTAGCTTTTGTGGCCTGCAACCTTCCACTCAGATAAGACTGAAAGAACCGCAATGCATTTCCTCTGAAACCCATTGATTCCATTTTTTTAAGTAAAATGGCATGGTCAACTGGTCAACTTGGAGGACAATTTGTGTATTTAAGTGTTTTTACGAAATATTTCGTATGGTGAATTGCGTACCGTATTTTTCTAGTTCAAGTTATATTGTTTACAAATTTTCTAAGATTATTCCTACAATATATAAAAGTATTGTTTCTATTGCTATAAATAAATGTCAATTTCAATCAAATACAAAAGAAATCAATAAATGTCAATTTCAATCAAATACAAAAGAAATCCATATAAGTACAAAAGAAATGAACATTATTAGTTAGTTTTGAGATGTAATTACTTTTTGGGATCTCTAAATTTAAAAGGATATTACAAAGAATTGGCAGCATCAATTGTTCAATTTCACTATTTTTATTCCAAGTTCACCTTGAGATATAATAAAGAGAAACCTGTACTGGGTACAAGGGGAATTCAAGCGAATCATGAAATCTACTCTAAGAGATGTGATAGAATCTTAGAATGTGTGCATCGAGGATTTGGAGTGTAATCTTTTCTCCCTGAAGGAGAACTCTACCAATTTTCCTAAGAAAGATAGAGTACTCAGATCCCACAATGCTCATGAAGTTTTTATCATAACAATTCATCATTTGTATCTTGAAGGAATTATCTACTTTGAAGAAGTTATTTGAAAATAAAGTGACTTTGTATCTAGTTCCTGGGAGTAGAACACGACTATAAATAGTTGTAGGTGGAAGAAAAGCTATTTTTTTAGTTTTTATAGAATATGTTCAGATTTCGTTTGACCTAATACAAGCTCAGATTCTTCTAAGCTTGTTGGCAAAAACTTTATCAATTCGGTACTCTTCTGGAGACATAGGCGGAAGCGTACTTTTTCTCACCTGAACTGGAGGGTTGAGGTATGGTAGACATAATCTTTTCCACCTGATTCACAGTGGAGCTTCCTGGAAATAGAGGCTTCCCTAATACCATTTCTGCGAGGATGCAACCAATACTCCACATGTCAATTCCTTTTGTGTACCTGAAAACATACGCAAGAAAATATACTCGAACACTGTACCAAATAATATAAATATAATATATAATAATTCATAACAAAAGATATATCTGAACATTATACAAAATATACTTGAACATTATCAACAATCGTAATATCTTGAAACTTATTGAATGTTATTGTTGTGTTGTGTGTATACCTCAGAAATAATTAATGTTTGGTCACGTGGTATAATATATTTGAGAACTGACAAATAGGCCACTTACTTCTTGGATGCGACCAATATCTCAGGAGCTCTGTACCATCTGGTGGCCACATAATCAGTCATAGCTGGATCTAGGGGTGGACTATGGCCCGTTGTGTCACAATCAGTCAGCTGTAGGGAGCGAGCCAGTCCGAAATCCGCCACCTTGCAATGGCATTGACTGTTGATCAGGATATTGCAAGGCTGTTAACATAGAACAACGGATAGTTTGGTAAAGTTTGTGGTGTTAGAGGAGATGTTTGAGGTATTGGTTGAGGTATATGATACCCTTTATGAGGTATATGATTGGTTGAGATAAAATGATACCCTCTCCCACTATATTGATTTTATTTTGTATAATCAAGTTAGGTATAATCATCTTGAAATTTGTCAAGTATTGATGATTATGTGTATTTTTCTGCAAGTTGACTACGAATACTGTTTAGTGTGGTCAATTTAGTTCCTATTTTTGAATTGTAATTTTCTATGCTTTTGTAAAAAGGAATAAAATTTCATTATCATATTTTATATATATATATATATATATATATATATATATATATATATATATATATATATATATATCATACATATATATAACAGACACTTTCAAGTTATATAATAATAATAATAATATTTATAGAAGACAGAATAGAAATATAGAGTGAAAAAATTAATATATTAATCAGTAGGCTATAAACTTACATAATTTTCACTAGAGATATTCAATCTTGAAGACACTTTTCAGATTGAAAACGTGTTATTTTTAGTCCAAGAATTTATGTGTTAATTGGAATCTTAGTGTGTATTTTTAATTATCTATTATTCATAAATCATGCATTGTATTCATCTATTGTTTTCAATTTGATAAAATAAAATTGCAAATAGCAATTTGATGAAATATATTCCAGATTGAATCCATTACAAGTGAAATCTCTCAGTGCTTTGAGGATTGAAAAAAGGCTCTATTATGAGACCGCTGACCGCTCGTTGTTGTTACATTACAGAACTGTTTGTAGTAATTAAGGGTTGAAGGGTGTCAATTGCATTATTTTTATGCAGTAAAGCAATTAAAATACTTGAAGATAAATAAAGGACTAGAAATAGCATAGTAGGTAGCATACCGTAGCAATAATACATATTTTATTAAACTGTTTACATATATTGAAAAAACTAATCCGTTATCTCTATATTTTTTATTATTATGACAACTTACCTTCAGATCTCTGTGAATGATATTTCCAGAGTGTATATATTTGATTGCTTTCAATAGTTGATAAGTTATGGACTGTTTGTGAATTTCCCTGAGTATGTTACCATGTTTGATTACGTTGTGAAGATCAGTTTCTGGAAAATTTAAGTATGCCACTTTATTCAGGTGGAAACTATTTTCAAAATTCCAATAAATATTCTTGTTTAATTTTATAAAAAAATATTCGGTTCACTAAAAAATGATTTATTAATGGAAACTTACAGAATATTCGCATACCGTACACATTTTCTAAAATAAAAATTGTTGAAACTTATTTCTAGAATTTTGAAGCTATGTTGGAAATAGGAAAGCTTTACTATAATTTAGGAAAAGGAAATGTATTATTCATGTACGAGATTCTCTACTTGATAGTTTTGTCTGCACATAATCTGAAGCAGATAGAAATATTTGGTAGTTGTAAATCAAAATTTGATGTTATAGTTGTATTTTATTGTTGAACTTACCCATGTACTCAAATACTAAATATATATCCTTGTCATTGGCTGCTTTCAAGACACCATGCAATCTGACAATGTTGGGATGCCACATTAGTTCTCTGAGAAACACAATTTCTCTGTAAGTTCGTTGAGCGTCTGTCTGATTACGAAATGCGTCAAATATTTTCTTGATTGCCACTGTCCTGTGAGATCTCCTATCTACAGCTTTCCACACAATTCCATAGGCCTAAATAAAAAACCTCCAATTAATAGAAATTGAATGAATAGACCACAATAAATAGCTACGGTATGTTATAAGAGATTTGGGAGACGTAATTCTTTAATAAGTAAAGCTATGCTTCAATGAATTTCTGCTGTGCTGGGCAGGAACATAGATTGGTATTTAAGAGAGGATTCACACATTTGACACACTACAAATGTTTAAACCCTGCAATAAGAACCAATGGTATTCTATTTTTGCCTAGCAGAACAGAAATTCATTGGGAAGCAGGGCTTTATTGAAACTTTTTTCAACATTCTTTTATCGCACAATAGCGTGAATCTGTTAAAAACATATTGCCAATCAAAGTCACTGGAAAACTGTTTTATTAACTAGAAACAGGAAACTTCATTGATAGTATAGTAGGTAGCCTACCCTATTAAAATAATACAAATGAATAGGCATAGGGCCTACCGCAATAGGTACCTGTTAATATCTATCTGCATAAAAATCCTTGCAATAGTAATTTTCAACAAGATTTGCATTGAAGGTTTAAATTTTTTACAATAAGCGACTAGATACTTCCTTCTTCGATCTTTCTATGTACAATCGTTAATGGCAAACGTACAATCTTCCTATGGCTTGATTTTTATTGAAGCCATGAGATTTTAAATTTTTTAAATCTAGTTTTAATTAGAATTCTTGTCGCTTATATATATTACAATAGTTGTGAAAGTACTACAGTATTAAATTAAATTTTCTTCATTGTCATGATCTTGTGATTGTGAATTTGAAATGAAAAGATTTTTATCGTAGATAAAAATAATAACTTTTGTAGATTATATAGTGGACTATGACTTGTTGATTTCTTCAATTTTTGGTTGAAAATAAATACAGTATTTTGGTTGTGAAACCATCATTCTAATTGCCGAATTATATTAATTTAACTTCAAACATAATCTATGATGAGTCAAAACTCATTTCAAGTTTGTTCATTATTTCATATCAGTTATTCTATGAGTTTTGGAAACTGTTGAGGCTTTTTCAGTTAGTAACGATTACCGGTACAATATGAATTGTATAGGCCTCAGTGGCGGCGATAAGGGCCTTAGCGCCGCCACTGATAGGCCTACCCATTACTTTTTGCAAATTGGAAGAATAATGCGAATGAAAAATAAATTTTTATTAAGTAGTTTATGATTTTCATTTTTTAAATGTTCTGTGATTGTATTAAATTAATAAATAAAAATAAAAACATATTGCCAGGATGCTGTAAAGCAGTTCTAAAGTAATAGGTGTACATGCTCTACAAGCCTCTGTATGCTTTATAATTTATTGGTGTCACAATGTTCAGAAAGAAAAGCAATAGCCTGTTCTAGTTCCCCCTAGCTTTTATTCTTGAACTAGAAATCAATTCAGTTATTACAAGAGGTGATGACCTAAATACACAGATTACCGCACTAAATGTTTCAATAATTCACCCTTGATCTCAATACAGTAATTGATTCAGTTAACCTATGACGGAGAGCTACAGAACAGACAAAAATCAGTATTTTATTATGACTTACCCCTTTTCCAACGCGCTTTTTTATTTCATAATTCTGCGTTATATTATCGTCCAAATCTCTTATACTCTCACTCATGTTGCTAGGTTGCAAGTTTAATATTATTTGTGATTTTTGAAGTGGCCCGGAAAACGTGAAACATGAAATTTAGGAATGTATATCGCTAATCGCTAACCATTAAGATACTTTTAACAAATTGCAGGATCAAAATTGTTTAAAACAATTGCAAAGTAGTAAATAATCTAGTAACGGCAACTTGGTGATAGACCACGATACTGAACTGACCGCACGAATGTGATAGTTGATTGGTCATTTGTGTACAAACTGAGTGAGTGGTTACCATGGTAACGCGTGGCGCTCGCGTCAACCGTAATGACTGCTGGATTATGGACTACCCGTATTCACATTCGGTTAACTTATTCTTACTTATTTTATTATTATCAATATTGGGCCTTTATTCCAGCTTTGGATAGTACAGAGTTATTCTAAATGATGAACCCATTTAAAAAATGCATATATTTTGAAGTACTCATCAAAAACGAACAATCTTTATACAAATTAATGGGAAGAGAAAATTCTAAAGAATTTTTAAAAATAATTTCATTAGCATGGGTTCCTATAAGACTAGGCAGCCAGGATGCGCAATCAACCGGACAGCCAGGTCACGCACGCATTCAGCCACTACAAGGGCAGCCATTAGGGCAACCACACCACAACGCTCAGCTGGCTGCCAATCCTGGCAACCACACCACAACGCTCAGCTGGCTGCCAATCCTGGCAACCACACCACAACGCTCAGCTGGCTGCCAATCCTGGCAACCACACCACAACGCTCAGCTGGCTGCCAATCGTGGCAACCACACCACAACGCTCAGCTGGCTGCCAATCCTGGCAACCACACCACAACGCTCAGCTGGCTGCCAATCCTGGCAACCACACCACAACGCTCAGCTGGCTGCCCATCATGACTGCCCAGTATAGAGACCCACGGTCTCTTATTGTTGTAAGAAAACTTTTGAATTTCCTCTTTCCCGCTAGCGAGTCACTCCTTTTTGAATTATCAATTAACAAAACAGATTATTTGATTGCAGTATTCTACAGGCCACCTTCAAAATAGTATTAGCCAATTCATTGAACAAATAGAAAATTGGCTGCAAACTGGACTCATGAATGACAGGGAGATTCTTATAATCATTAAATAAATGAACGAATATTGATCACCAGTTTTCACCAGCCAAGATTTTAAATTCTGAAAATTAGCTACATTAATAATAGAAAATAATATTTTTTTGTAGCCACTCCTAAGAAGCATGCTCCTTAGAAGCATTACGGTACTTCCATCACAAATTACAACAATATCCAATACAATATTGTAACATCCCTAGATAGTGGTAGAATATCTCTAAATACTCTAAAGTGGAGTAATGGGACTTCATTGTAAAAATAACACTCTTTGCTTTCCATCTAAGTTTTCAATTTTATTGAGTGAATAACGATAATTAACTATAAATTTTATTATTATTTTTCTATTACATTCGTGTTTAGAATATCAATTTTTTATGAAAGATGAGCAATCACACCATCATAGATCATTGACCAAGTATTTAATCATATATTTGACAGTGTAAGGCCCTTTATTTAGAGCTTATTTTGTATCCTTTGGTCCTGAGAGGAACATGTCACTGCCCAAAGTCTGAGATAAACATTTAAAAAGCACATTAAACCATGTTATTTATTTCCAGTAGGCCGATCCTATAAGTTAGGCAAACTGCCGGCTTCCCCACCTATTACGTCTTACTATCTCTAAGATAAGATAGTAGTAGAGCAGCTTGCAATAAATGAATTGTCGAGAGGCAGTCAATATCGAGCTCTCGCAACGTGAAGATCTGTCTTTTTTTTAAAACCCAATCACCTTCTCAGTCGATTTAACATTTAAAAAGCACATTAAACCATGTTATTTATTTCCAGTAGGCTGATCCTATATAAAAATTAAAATAGCTATTTATGTATTAAGAGCGTAATGCGCGACTTTATCGCTCGCGCAAAACAGTTATCACGCGACGCGAAGCGGAGCGTGATAATTTTGCAAGAGCGATAAAGAAGCATTACGCGCGAATTACATACAAAATTTTTTCTTCAACTGCCCAAACCTGTTAAATTACTTATATCGGCGGAGTTACAATTACCGACTTTATAGGTTAAGATCTGACTTTTTGGCGAGCTGCTTACAATCAGCTGATTAGGGAGCGTAAAGAACCTCTTCTGCGCATGCGCGAATGATTTGGGAGTGTAAAGTAAATCTACTGCGCATGCGCGGATGGTTAGCGAGCGAAAAAGTAGATTCTCCTCAGAAATAAGCTGTTTTATGAGGAGAATTGAGTGTGTAAATTCTTTCTTTACGCACAGTTGTAGAAAAAAAAATTTTTTTAATTTATCAGTAATAAAAATCATGGAAATACTATTTTGACAATGGAAAAAGTCTGTTTGAAGTCATGTCAGTTTTAGGTGGAATAACTTCTTATTTATTCCAGGGGAAAATAAATGAATTGAATTGATTGTATCTCAATTCTCTACAACTGAGTATAGAAAATTCATTTTTATTCAAATCATATTCTGACAAATTGATATTTTCCAGTCTATTATCTCCTGGATCCATTTAAAATCCAATTTCACACTCATTGGTTGGCTGGAAGCAGCACTCCTGAGCATTCACCGAAGCCAATTTTAAATTTACCATTGTCACAAAAACCTGAAAAAGAATACAATATTATCACAAATGGGACGATGAGAGACATCACTTTTGATAAAAATTATGATAATTTGAGCTACTCTATCATATTCACCATTTAATCCACTAACATATTCATTCTAATTATATTACCATGATGATATGCTAAACATAATTTTATTTTGAAGGGAAGATCATATTACAAGGCCTATACTGAAGTTATGAATAATTCATAATTATTGTAATATGATCTTCCCTTCAAAATGAAATTATGTTTCAAAACAAAATTGAACATGACTAGATTGTTGCAATGTTGCAAGGAGAAATAGATACCGTATTTCTTCCAAAGACAGTCATGGTTTGATTTAGCTTAAAGTTACCGTGGTGATACTGGTATAAATTTTCACGAGAAACCTACTGTAAAAATGATCGTTTTTTAATGATTGAGATTGTAATTCCATTTAGTAAAACTTAGCTGAATACAGAGGGGTCCAAAAAAATGTATACACTCTTTGACAGCAAATATCTTAGTAACGCACTACTGGCAGCCGTTTTAGACCACCGTTTGTAGCTTGAGCGAGGTCTTTTGAAAGACGAATTTCCTCATTTCAATCAGTCTGTTCATTTCAATCAGTCTGTTCATTTCAAACCGGCGTATCTTCACGCCACGTCGCTAATGCTACGGTTTGCATCTTAGCTGTCGCTCCGTATCTTGGGCACTGTATGCGCTGAGCTAAGCAATGCCACTCTACTACAGCTCAAACTGTCATCAAATACAAAAAGGATGAAAAATGATCTTCTGGTATAAAGTGTGTTCATATGTTCATAGTTTTTAAAATGGAGGGATAAGTGTTATATCCATTGCCCGAAGACGTCGCTGACACTACGCTACCAATACCATATATGTAGCCTATGTAAAATTCATAGCTATTGTTACTAGCATACGCTATTTTACCAGAGCATAAATTATTTTGTCCTATTAACGTTCACTGTCAATCAAATTACATAGGTACTACACCAATGTGATAATAATTAGAATTGCGATTACTACTATATTTAAGAGAAGGCATATGAATATAATCATACCTGTCAGAATTATCTCATCACCATCGACTATTGACTTCCTTGTTTCTCCATTTTCCAATTTAAGTGGCTTTTCGCCATTCCACGACAATTCAAGCATTGAACCAAACGAGTCAGGCGTCTGGAAGAGATAATCATCAACGCTTATGAATAAATTTAAATAATTACAAAAAATCTTCAATTACCATAAAGTAGTCTATAATATCAGCTCCTAATACAAATTTTCTTTACAATACCTTTTCAAGGCATTCCTTTTTGGATTTATTTTTTGAATATGCGAGACTGTGAAAATGATTCACATATCACAAAATTCTCGCAATTCAAAGTTGCGTATCTTGTGAAACACTTCAGATGAAAAATCCAAAAAGTAGTCAAAGTTGCAGAGAATTTTCTACTCTTCTTGCTCCCATAAATCGTTTTTCTGATTTCAATACCGTTCAAAAGTTACAGCCAATTGAAAAAAGATTATTTTTATTTTCTCATTTTTTCTGCGATTTTACTGTTATTCAAGAGTCTCTAAAACGAGTAAGATACATATTTAATAGAAACTTGCGATTGGTCTCTAATGAGATAAAATTACATGTTCTATAAGCTACGTTGCCTTAAATACATCTTGCATGATTGTTTTTATTGTCGAAAAACTGTCGAGACTGTGAAAATGAAGAAATATCGCAAGTTTCTTGATTTTTTGAAACAAACTATCTTACTTTACGATTATTTTTTCACAAACATCATTGACCTCATATAAAAGAGGAGATTCTGTTCTTCAAATCAAGACCGAGTACCATTTTTTATCATCGCGGGTTACCGAGATACACAGTTTTGAATATAGAAATTGGCCATTTTTCTGTGTATTAATGGGCTAAAATACTCTAGAGGAGGAACTTTTTTCATCAAATTTTAGTTATGATACATGATTTTGAACCGCCTTAACGAGCTGAGAAGAATGAGCTGTAGTACGAGGAGATCTGATTATTCTGTCAAAAGTTATAAGTGTTTAAAGTTTTGATTCTTGACGTATCCTTATGATGATACCCCCCCCCCACCACTAGGAAATACTGAAATTAAATGTTTCTAAAGGGTGATTCTCATAGGAAATAACCCTCGTGACATGATTTCAACCGAAATATGTATTTTTTTGTTAGGAAGGCCTTGAAAAGGTATTATATAATTAACAATTTGTATTTTGGCTGTAGTACATGATTTTCTATTTTTGGGTGTATTCCCCCTCCCCCACTACTAAATTCGAAAATTCCTAAGGAATCCTGTTCAGGATGAATTGTTCTCTCACGTGATGTATGATTTTTCATCTATACTAGAAAAATATCCAAGTTGTATTGGGTAGAAGTGGTAGGTCTGCATAAATTTGAAAACCCCTTGAAAAATACCCCTTTTTTGAAAATTCGTAGCTCCGCAACCAAAAATGGTAGAATCCTGCGCGACCACTCAATTTATTGGAAATTTTATTATCTTCAATTCTGTAAAGAATAATTTTTTTGAAAAAACTCAAAGTTTTCGAGATTAAATAATGAAAAAAATTTAAAAAAAGTACGAAATTTGAGGGGTTTTGGGGTGAAGCCGCCCTCTGGCGTGTCAGAAAATTTCAGATTCAAATTCAACGCCCCAAAATACATATAGAACCGTCGAAAAAAATTCTTTCGGGGCTGTTTCCTGAAAAACAACCATTTGACTGGACTATATAGGTAGTGAATTACTAATCAAATTGCATATATTCATCATGAACCTACAATTATTAAAAAGTCCAGCATTGCCTCTTTACTTTTAAGATGTCTCATTTGGCTATTAGAATTCTGAAATGACAGTGTTGTAAATCTTGGGAAATAGCAGTGATTCCGCTTAAGATGTTTTGCTTTAGTCAATTATTGTAAGACTTATATTTTGCACCTTGCTAAAGTTATCCCCACAGCGATATGTTCATGAAGTCAAATGTGGTAATGCTATCAAAATATTCTCTGTACGGCAGTTTTATCACTAATTTTTGTACTTGATGCTCAACCCACATTCTTTGAATGCGTTTCCGATAGTATTATTCAGAATATTGTTGTAACACATTACTAAATGGTCATGTGATATTGGTATCAATTGTGCAAACAGACCTGCGAACTTATATCGTTCCTATTTAGTATACGAAGCAAGTATTACTTTAGTTTAAGTAATATTCATATCAGTAGAAAGCAAAAAACGTGAGTCACACATACTGGGCCACTTATGGTACCAGATGCCATCATGTCACCAGGCTTTATGTTACATCCAGTGACTGTGTGATGAGCGAGTTGCTGTTTTGGGGTCCAATACAAATATTTGTAATTTGTCTCACTGATACGATAGCTGTGTGATGCTCCATTAGCTGCGAACAGAAAGACAACTATATAATATATAACAACTCACATAGCAGTACCGTACTTCACAAATCAATTCAAAAAGTATTACATTAATTGGTGTTGTTATAGTAGAGCCCTTTTATTTGTCATTGTTAATATTCCCTAATTTTAATTTGTATAGAGTTCAATTTTAGTTTGGAAAATTCATTAGTTACATGTGAAAAATGTAAAAGAAGTGGAAATGAATAATGGTGCTATCATGATTGGGCACTGCTTGAATTTGATAATAATATTGGTTGAGATGAGTGACTGCAAATTTATATAAAAGAAGGGACGCTTGTGGCTTCCAATAACTTCATTTTTCATGAAAGTATGAGATATTGATGTGAAAACTACAAATAAATTGTTTTTAAACTCAGAAAACTCTCAATCTGAATTTAAAAAAAAAAAAAGATTTATAACGCGAGTGAGTGAACGAATCAGTGCAATTTCGCTTCTACAGTTATCATAAAAGAATGGTGCGATTTCGAACACGGTTTAAAGAAAAAACAAATTACTGTCAGTTGATGTTGTTTTTCATGTAATTTTTCGTCTCAAACAGTTTTTTCACATAATTGATAAATTTCAATATATGTACCCTAGTTGCTCGACAAGTGTCCAAACGATAATCAATTTCTCTCCAAACATTCGCTACCGATAACACATCTTCGGTTATGGTTGTCATTGCTTCATTAATCATCTTTTTTAAGTGGTTCAGGTCGAGAATTTTTTGTGAATAAACAATGTGAGTGGATGAGTTAACAGACACAATTCACGAATATGAGGCTCTGAAAACCCACACGCAATTCTTGAGAAACAACACTGATTCGCCTATAAAGTTAATGTTTGGTGTGGTGTGATGAAAAATCGCGTAATAGGGCCTTACCTTTCTTCTTTGCTGAAAGAACAATTAATGGAGTTGTGTATCCCGACATGTTGATCAATTATTCCTTCCCTCAGCTGGATGAACTCGAAGAAATTCATCAACATTAATTTCCAACTAGATGGTGCTCCTCCACACTTCATTGCATTGGTGACGGACGCTTTGAACGAAGAATTTGGAGATCGAAGGATAAGGCCGGCAAGGACCTATGCTGTGGCCTCCAAGGAGTCCAGACCTGACACTTTGTGATTTTTTTCTTGTGGGGTTACATAAAAAATGTTGATTCACGAAAAAATTCGCGACCTGGAGCCACTTAAAAAATATGATTAATGAAACAATGACAACCATAACAGAAGAAATGTTAGTGAATGTTTGGAGAGAAATTGATTATCGTTTGGTCGAGCGACTACGAGAGCACATATTAAAATTTATTAATTATGTAAAAAAACTGTTTGAGACGACAAATTAGATGAATAAACAACATCAACTGTACGGTAAGTAATTTGGTTTTTCTTTAAACCGTGTTCGAAACCGCACCATTCTTTTATATGATAACTCTGTACAGATAGACTAGATAGTGTTGCGTTTGTAACTGATGTTTCAATTGGTATTTCTCCATGATAGAACAAATAAGACATAATTTATTTTCATAATGGACATTAGACAAATAATTGTGATACTGAATAAATATTTGAGATCTTCTATCAACATTTTTAAAATTATTCTTGGCACTTACGTTTCAAATGCACTTCCAACTTTATGTCAAAGTTATAATCATCTGAGTGCTGAAGATACTTCAACGGCTGCTTCTCTCTGTGTACATTCTGTGTTTTGAATGGCTGAAGAGCTTCCATTGTCACAACCCAAGGCGAAATCGAAGTTCCCATATTTTTTGAGCCAAATGGTCCCAACGGAACGTATTCCCACTTTTGAATATCCCTTGCTTTGAAAAAGTAGAGTATTATTTGAAAATAGAAAATAATGACATTTCATAGTTTCCTGAGGCAGAAAAAATACAATATTATCTTAGCTATATTTTATGGTCTTCCATATTCTATTCTTCATGAAACTTTTACGAAAATATGTCAGATTAATAGGCGATAGTCCATTTTGTTAGCTTTATAGAAGACAGAAAATTCCAAGAGAAACTGAAAATAACAGTAAATAAAGTAACAGACTATCCATTTAAATAAATAAAAATATATGCCAGGTTTCATACTGATTACTAGTTATGATAAAGATGATTTCAAATGCATTTTATTCTCAGTGAAAAGAGTACCTCTGCATTACATACAATTTTAATTTATCTGAAAATTACCTTCTCTATAATATGAACCTATTCCGCGTTCAGAGGAGTCAATACAAAGCAATAGCAATACTCTCCTACTTTTCTGTACATTCTGTACTAAAATTATCAATAATATCAAGAACTGAAAAATTATAAAAACATAATGTATTTTTATTCATACTATTGTGTTCTATCTACACATGAAATTGTGTTTACCAAACCACTCATTCAGTGGTTTGTTTTGTTCAGCTTTCAGTGCTATATACATATTTTTTTCTACATACCACTCCAGTCGTTGACTAAAACCAAGCCAAAAATATGCTCTTCAGCTTGATCAATTGGGACGGGCTGACCAAGTTCTGTTGGTGCACCTCCAATCAGAAATCCAACCTCCAACTCAAAATCCACAAATCGACTGGGACTAAATATGGGCTCAGTATTGTCGGGACAAATTTGACCCCAAGGTCGTTTGATTGGTGTGCCCGATACTACAACCGAAGATGCACGACCATGATACCCAACTGGTAGATGGAGCCTAGAAAATAATTTATTAATTTTTGAAAAAGCCAATATTAAAATATGTTCATCTCACTAGGCGATGAATATGGAAATCCAGTACCTAGAAATCAATTTGAAACAATGATCAATTGTATAGATATCATGAGATTAATAGGTAACTTATATCCTGGGAAGCAATAATTACTTGCCTACGGTACAGTAGTTGGCGAGATAAGTGAGTAATCAATTCTAATAGAAAAATCGATTCAACTAAACAAAATGAATGAATGATTTATTTTATAAAAATACACAATATTATAATAAACATTTTTAAAAAATTGATCATACGAACTTTAGAATTCGAACCTTATAAATTGCAGTAAAAGATTGTGAATAATAAATGTGGAACTGCAGACTGGATACATATAGGCATTGAATGAAATTAATAAGACAGTAGAAAAGTTGTAAATAATGCATGTGGAACTAAAGGATGAATACATCATCTACATGTCAATAACAAATTTTTAATAACGCATCATGCATGTTACATGTGTGAATAAGGTCATTGACAAGCCATGTATGTACTCAATTAGGTTTAAATACTGTTGTTGAAAGGATGAAGAGTGAAACACAACTGCTTTAGGCCTAAAGTACAATGAAATTATAAAATTAAAATACATGAGTTACAATAAATAAGATAGTGAAGATGGTGTGAAGATGAATAAAACATAGCCTACAGTACTTAAAAATAAAATAATAAACAAAATTGAAAATTCAAACAAGATAAATACAGGATATTGAATTAATAATAATAATAAAACGATTGAAATTATTCAGTATAGTAGAATACTGCTTTACACTGCTAAGGTCTGTACTGGTAAATTATACTATAGGTACCATACACTATATTGGAATATTGCGACAACAATCATTCTCATTAATGTTCAGTAGGTCTGAAAACTGCTATTACAGATGAGTTCATTGACGAGGAAATATAATATCTTACCAGTTTTTAAGGAGTGGGGCATCACCTTTTCTAAACATCATTCCGACATTTCTGGCATGATGAATAGACGAATAAAAGTCTGTATAGTCTCCAATTGTAACCGGCAAGTGCATTTTTGCTTCGCTCTGGGCAACAAATGATCTGTAAAAATGTAAAATGTTCTGAGGAATTATAACATCGAAAAAATTCTTAATTTTCTCATATTCACTGTATAATAATTATGTAAGTATTCGAGGTGTTCGTTTCTGTCATAACTTATACAATAGATAGAAATACAATTTTCAAGTCAATGAAAATGGCATGAATGTCCGAAACATGTTGTGGTAAAATAATTCAAAAAGGGTACTGAGCTTTGTATTTCTATTTATATTACAAGTAGCCCTAAACAGAAAAGAGACTTATACAATAAACCTAAATTAATCAACAAAATATCTAGTGTTTCAAATGTGTATTATTGAATATTTATTGTGACATAATGAATTTAATATCTTATATTAATGAAAATAAGTACGGTAATAAATAAGTACTTCAACAATATTATTCGTGAATAAGTATAATGAAACTTTGAAATGAAAAAAATGGAGTCAATTCGACAAAACAAACTATCAAATAGAGTCAAATAATTGTTTGAATCCGATTAATCAATTTCAAGTCAATATTTTTTTTAAATACCGTATAGGCCTACACGGTACCTTGAATAAGAAGAGTCCTGCAATTGCCCATCTTCTGATAATAGTTTCTGTAATGTAGATCTGGCTTCTGCCCAAGCCTTCCTGTCCAAGGCCATGAAACTATTGAGAGTGCTCTAAGAAACATGTAAAACTCATTAATTTCTGTTAATCATTGACTAATGTGATACAAATTAATATACCTGCACGGAGACTGATGCTTAGACAAAAAAAAGAAATACATTATGATCAAAGAAATACAGTAATTGATCTAATACTTATGGTAGCTCATGATTATCACAATTGGACAATGTGATGTTATAGGATTTTGTAGTTCTCGATTTTAAATTTTAACATACCTGCGCAAAGACTGAGGCTTGGAAAAAAATTAAGGACCAATAATATTATTGATCTCATAAACTCACAGCTCATGATTTATAGTTTCTATATATATATATATTATATATATATATATATATATATATATATATATATAGTTTATATAAATAAATTTATTTATTTGTAGTTTTCAATTTCACATTTTTTCATGAATTTGTTTGGTATTTTTATTGAGTATTTTCACGGCTTTTTCTCAGTGAAATTTCTTATAATATTGATGTAGCCTACTTTTATAACTTTGTAAAAATAATTTGTTTGGAAATCAGTGCAGTTGAATTAGAATATTACAATTGGGAATGGAATAATTAGCCGAAACCGGTCTTGTTTTGAAAAAGTAAAGAGGGTATACGAGACTACCTAGTTATTTCAATGAAAAAACTATTAAGTATCCCTATAAAAATATCTAGATTAATCTAGAAAATAATTCAGAATATCATATAATATTTGATAGATAGCTATCAAGCCTCCTCACAAATTTGACTTTGAGTATTTTAAGTACTGTATTTGTAATTTAGCCGAAGTATTTTGAACTCACTTTTTCAAAAACATGTTGGTTTCCATTTAGATGAGGACCACTGAATAAATGCTTGATGGATTTCAAATCCAAAATCTTCTCGCCAATTGCAACTCCGATCCTGGGAGAAGCCTGAAATATAATTATTGATAAAAACAACACCTACACAAATGGATGTTCAATTTAAATGAAATTCTTGATTTCCATAGTTGTAATGCACCGGTAGTACTAGCTTTAGTAGTTATACAAAAATGTGAAGTATCAATTTTTGCGGGTTCTCAAAAAACGTTGAAAATTAGAAAGGAAACCAGAAAAATGATTTCTGGATGAATTATAAAAGAATAGAAAAAACCATTGAATAATAAAAGAATAGTAGAATAATTGAATATTCTTATGGATGAAGAATACCTAATTATTGTAGTCCAATTTCTTCCAATCAATCAGTTTTCAAAGAATGAAACTATCTTTAAATTTAATCAATTTGAGCCATCTGATAAATGAGAAACTAGCTTTATTTGATTGATTAATTCACTCTATCAAAGTAGAATAAACTTACATCTTCTCTAGTTGAGAATACACCATACGGCAAATTTTGTATCGGAAATAAACTTTTCTCAGGAATCACAAAATTCTTCATATTCACGTTGTAGACTTGCCACTGGCACGACTTTGTTTACTTGATTAGCAGGCCAGGCTCTTTAGTGATCACATTTTATCTCTGCGAAGGCTGTTGCGTAATAGAAGTCTTCATTTGCATTCTAGTATGTTTGACCTTAATCGTTCGCCAACAAAATAAAAAAAATGAATTCGATATTTAAAAGCGTTCTGGATTCCAGTTAATTCAAAAGCAAGTCATCGCTTCAAACACAGTAAATATTATAACTTTTGAAAAAAATTCAAACGAACAGAAACTGGTATCTTTATCTTCGATGAAGATGTTATTTTTTAAACGGTGATTTATATTATGAATATTATGAACACATGTATTTGTTCTATTATAATATGTGTTCCATGTGATCCTACGATCGTTAGGCTCACTTCCAATTAACAGGCAAAACAAACTCTAAAGATTATCTTATAAGATGCTGATTATTTTCTTATGTTTATAGCTGCTATTATTCTATTGAAACAATTTTTTACCAAGTCTGAAGACGTCGTTTATCATTTATGATTCTCTCTAGGGAGAGAATCTCTCTCTCTCCTTCAGGGTGTCGTGTTTTTTAGAATATTGATAAATGGGAATATTTTCAATATTGCAATTGGATAACTGCAACAATCTTACGATTATTTACATGTTTAATAATCATTTAAAAATGATAATCAACACCATGTACTTAGAAAGATTAATATTATGATGGGAATAATATTGTACTGCATATTTTTAATCATTTGAGTCTTCAGGGTGTAGTTGATGGAAGCAAATTCATTTGTATTCCTAATTTAATCATTTATAAAATCAATCTATTAGGATGCGTTGCAGGTTGCAGCTGAACATAACCGAACAGGATATTTTTTAAAAACCAAATTTTTCAAATGTTCATGATGTTAACATGATTTCAAAATGTAAAATTGATAACGGGACATGAGAAAAAAATAACACATGCCAAGTAAACGTTGAAATATTCCATTTTAATAGTGACTACAATAATTCACATTAATAAACAATATTAACAATAACTCTTACACTATTAACGAGTTCATCACAATAATGACCAACAATGAACATTAAAACGTTTTACGACAGAGAGAAAAGTCACCATTAAACATTTTGCTTTTCAATGGCGGGCCTCACCGTACTGGAAAAAATCCTCCATTTTATAGAAAATGCTATAAAACAAAAACCTTGTAAGTGCAAAGATATGACGAGAATTTATTCAATCTGATCAAACTACAATTTTTATTATAGCGCTGATCAAGTTCTATGCAGACTCCTCTAAGACCTTTTCAGGTACTGAATGTTTTTATTGTTAGTATTTGAGAAGAAAATTAGCTGTGAAGCGTTGTAGTATGCTGCAAAGCTTTTCCATTATAAATATTGTATGAAAAGATACAAATGTTCAGTTTCTATTGAATAATATTATCATGAAGAAAAAAATTCAATCCCTAAAATAAATGATTTTAAAGAGTCCATGAAAATAAACGAAATTAGCTATTCTGAGATTTTCATTCTCGGCTACAAATGCTAAGATAAAATAAATATCGAAATTATAAGAGAAAGGAGGGAGATCATTACGAGAAGAGTTTAATTCCTCTCGATTGATTTGAGATATGGGCCTTTACCATCAACAATTATTATATTTGTAGTGTAGAACCTGCCATATCCAAACGTAAACATATAATTTCCAAATATTACCATTTTTACTGGCTTAAAGAATGTTACACATGACGAACATTAGAACAATATATTGACTACAACTGGATACAACATTGAATCATCTACTGATCGGATTTAATCACAATTTCAACGTGATTTAAAAAAATGGAGCTGATATTTTGTCCAGTTTTTTCATTGCAATATTTGTTCCTATTCTAGGATGTGGGCGTATCAGAACCATTGCATGATTTCAAGCACAAGTTGAAATTGTAAATGGGTCACAACAATCAAATATATATATCTACATGTATACAAGATAATAAAATACAACACAGAGTAACATTCAAGTCTTTATGGTGTTATGCACAGTGAGTGGAGTATCAAGTCGACTTGACTCCATAGAATGGAAACGAAAATCATAAAAAATGCCTTATAACACATCAATTTACAATATGATAAACCACATCAAATAACAATACATGTACTTAATTCACCATTGGTGTTTACTCTTTATAATAAGTGGCTTTCAGCATAAGCTTTAGAATGATTCAGTTCTACAATAATTAAGTACTTTAGAATATTTCAGTATTACCATAATTAAACACGGGATTGAAGTTTGATATGTTCAAATATTATAATAGTGCGAAAAGATTTAGAATAGCGACGACTTATAGAGAAAGGATATAATTGCAACAGTTTCATGAAAAATAAAACACGAAGAAGGTTGATTAACAATAGACCTTATTGAATAACAATGTTCTATTAATCCTTGGTGTTAGTTAGCTCTCTTTACTTATTGCAAGTCAGACCAGTGTTCAACGAACACGAGTGAAATAATATTATAAAAAATATCTCTAATTTATTTGTTCTTTATAAACGTAATTCGGAAGATTATCTCTCCTCTAACAGCCCATACAAAACGGTGATGATTATTGCAGGATTAAAAAATCAGGTTATAAAATCTTTGGTTTGAAAAGGAAAAACACACTTCTGGAAAATAATTTCAGTAGAGTTGTCACAGCCAAAAGATTACCAATATCTTTGGTCATCATTGATAGGGAAAGAACAGTTAAAAAATATAAATTTCGCGATGATAAAAATCAATCGATTAACATGATTCAAATCAATAATTCATTCCATGCATATGGAAAAAATAATCTACAAACTCCTCCATATATACACACACGCTGTCATATAGATTATTCGAATGATATATAACAGTATTCAATTTAGATAGAACAGGTTGCCATACTTATATATTATAATAAATACCATTCACACGAACACACATTTTCTCTCATTCAAAACTATGCAAATATATTGGTCATTGAATAATACTGTCGGTTGAACATGATTCTAAGCATACAGCAATTGTGGAATAATGTGCATTTTGCAGTTTATCACTCTGATACGCTGTTTTTACTTGCGCTGTTATTACTTAGGTAAAAATTGGCAGTTTCAGCAGGCAGAAGACCTGCATCTAGGAACACCTATTTCAACGAACAGCCAAATTGATTGTAATTACTCATCACACGTATTCGGTAAAAAGTCATAAAAAACTCGAGACTTTCATTAAAACGGCAAATTACATAGTCTCAACGGTGACATGTAGTTATATTGAGATTCACTTCAAACTGTCAGTATTCAGTATAAATAACATTGAAGCTTTCCACTAAACCAATACTGAAAGTCTCAAGTGACTCTCACTATAGTAAGCGTTCATGCTTGTTGAGTACTATTCCATTGAAATAGATGGAAAAATGTGTAAAAATACGATAGGTAGGCTATAGCTCTCAAATAGATCTTATTCTAATTCTGTTTGATTATTTGCAGATAATAGACACAAATTAATTGCTTGTTGTTATCAACACATTAGCTATACAACTAGAAGGAGCTCCACTGAATGCTTCTTCAATCAAGTTGGGAGTAAAGTATATGTAAGGAACGAGATATATTATAAAAGTAAAACCTTAAATTGGATTCGAACTCAATACAATCTATACAATTACACAGTGTTTGATCACCACATAATGCTCTATTTAACAAAAATTATCATTTCAAAAATTTTGATTTTGTCTTAGCTGTTCTATAATCCACCATTCAGATTTTTCAATAAATCTCGTGAACGGATCAACATTTTCAATCTAAATTATTGGATGAGATCATCATTATTCACTCGAAAGCATTGGTATCCAAGCAAAATCTACCAATAACGTAATAAGAAAATTCTCAACTACATTGATTATAGAGATAGTTTTAACAGAAATGCTAAGAACCTGATTTGTCAAGTTTCTACATAACTTAACATAGTTTGAAAAATCTTGAATAGAATCAGCAAAGGATGATAATCAATTACTTGGCACTATGTACATTTATACAAAGTTTATTATTAGAATTCTATCCGTGTATTTCACTCCAAGTCTGTCAATTATACTTGGAGTAGAATGAAAACGGATCCATTCAAGAGATATAATAGCAATAATATTGAATATTATCATAAACTGTACACATATGATATTACTGTATAATATGAAAAATCAAAATGGTGAAGTTGGAATTAATTTTTGTTTCTGTAGTAGTGACGGTTTTATTGTGGTAGGTATCTATGATGAGTAAAAAACGTGAAATTGTCTTAACCACTTATTTATTGAAAAAATAAACTAGTTTCGACCGATACACCATTATCAATCTCTATTAAACTAGAAGCTTAGAGCCACATTACACATTCATTTGTATGATCATATTTATAGTCGTAAAGTTTGACCTACTTCTATAAAATATTTGATTCTCTATTAGAGCCATTTTAAGAAAATCAAATATTTGATGACTATCAACTACATTCAGTATTATAAATATGATCAGTATTGCAAATATAGATCGTATTATAGTCACAAAGATTTTTATCAAAGATTCGATTCCCTGCTGAGCCATTTTAAGAAAATCGAATACTTGATAACTTTGAAATATCAAATATCTATGATAATGAATAGTCACAAATATATTTGATCATTCTTTATCAAAGATTTGATTCCCTAATCTATATTAAAGTCATATTAAAGAAATAAAATATATGATGACTATAAACGATCAAATATCTATTATGCTACTATTATATGATCTTACTAACATATGATTGTGTACTGGGTTCCTGAAACATCGAGCCCAACATGAAAAATTAATGTAGCAAACATGACTCTATTTACAATATATAATACATATTTATAATTCGGCTGCTCAATGTATAAGCCTTCAGTTAAACTCTACAGTTTTGCAATGGTGAACAAGTTGTAACTAGTTTATAAGGGGTTCTCTATACGAGCGGAATAGAGGCGTCGGAAATGTTTGCTCGTTAACAGGATGCATTGTATCTTATGTGGAACACTATACAAGCTGAATTCCAATAGTATAGCGTTTCCCATACGAGGCTATGCGTTCTGTAACGAGAAATGAAGTGCGATGGAAACGCGACCGGATATTCCGTTGTAGTTCGGGCCTAATAAGGCTGCTTATACTGTATAATTATTAATATACTGCTGCTAGATGCTTAAGCTAGTTAGGTTTACTATAGGTTCATATAATACACAAACTAATTTATTAATTTCTACTGCTTGATTTTTGAGTTATGAAACTGAATTAAAAACTGGTTAATAATGGAACTGAATTGATAATTATTTTCTTATTAGTAGTAAACTTACAATTGAAACAACTTTTTCGATATACTGCTGATCAATGTTTGAGCCTTTATTTTACTGAAGATTGATGATTATGATTCACCAAACGAAAATATTCGATCATTATTTTGCATCTAGATATTCGACTTGTCAGTCCAAATTCTATTGATAACAGTGTAACGTTTATGAATACACACTGCTGCCCGACGTTTACTATAGATTTGTAATAAAAATATCTGCAATGAATAAGTGGTTTTGACAATATTTTATTGGGTGGAGGACTACAGCGCAGAGCTGGCCTCCATTTGCTCCGTATTTGCGGTATTAGCTGCTCGCTGCTTGGTACGTTTGCGTCTTCCGCTTCCAACTTTCGGCGATCTTTCCAACAGAAAAAGTGCCTCATGGAAATCATCCGAACCAAGACTGCCTTCTCTCACATGAAGCACGGAGCTCAGAGCACCGTCAGTCGACGACTTCACCAAACCTCCTCCTCCTCCTCCTCCACTGGTAGCCACTACAGGGACGTTGTTGCTCAGCGGTAGAGAACAAGTTGAGATGATTGGGGAAGGTGTTGTTTTAATCCCTTGTGTGCAGGTGTCTACAGGAGCAAGGAAATTAGCGGGCAGGTCGCGAGGAGAGGGTGGTGTACTTGAAATCGATATAGTGTTGTTGATTTCACACAAATCCTTACTGCCAACGCCATTCATCTCGTTTTTGTCAATCGTTTTGTACGAGGAAATATTCAACAACTTCCTATCATCAAACACGCCTTGAGAGTAGAAAGATGAGGAGTAGATGCCGGAAGGTGTTGAGGAGGTTATAAGAGTTCTGTCTTGAGGTGTGGGGGGATGAGCTGGGTTGATACGTCTCCGGAACGACAAACCCAGCGCAGCTGTCAGAGATTGAGAGTTGTTTCTAGATGCCACAAACGGATTAGCCCTCAATGGAGGAGCTGTAAGACTCGACGACCGAGACGTACGTCCAAACGCACACGAAGCTGGAGATTTAGGTTCGGGAGTTCTAGAGATTGACACCCCTGATATGAACAGTGTGGGTGATTTCGGTATTCCAGTTTCAGATTCATACTCGTTGGAACTGTCTGTTTCCAAACACATCACCTTTTTACACTTGCCTTTAAAGTGATGTTCATGATCATCATCGTCATCCGAGTATTTATTTCCCCCTGTAATAGTGATGCGTAGGCCATGACCCACCTTTGACTTGGGTTTGTGCATGGGGCGACTGCTAGCAGCCTCATTCAACGTCAATGCAGACTTGCTCTGCCGGTTGTCGGTCACATTCAAGCTGCTAGCAATAGCCGCAGACATATATTCAGACGGCATTGACGATCGTTTGAAAAAACTTCGCGGCACCTTCCTCGGATTGTTTGTATCCAGTAGCTTCAACCGGAAGCTTGGATCTTTGGAAGTGAACATCGTCCTTGTGCCATCACAAGATTTGTCGAAGATTGTTGAGGTGGGTGCACTTATTTTCAAACAGCCATCCGATTTTCTATCGTTTCTTTTAGAAGAAACACCTCCAATATTGGAAACTAACAAGCTTGATGAACTAGAGGCTCTCAACAAATTACGGCTTTTCCCAGGACGCTCATGCACTTCAGATTTATCGTTCCCTTTATCGTTATTACACACGTTTTCTCTGGATGAAGAACATTTCTTCAGTTGGTCTCTACTAATATTCTGGCTAAACCGCGAGGAGTTTCGCTCATAAAATTCATTTCTATCGCTCCCTTTATCGATATTACACACATTTTCTCTAGACGAAGACGATTTTTTCAGTTGATCTCTACTAACATTATGATTAAAGCGTGAAGAACTCTTTTCGAATTTACTATTTGATGCATCTTCAGTGTGATCTGGACCACTTTTATTCATCTCGATGTCCTTACGATATTCTTTAGGAATACTATCATCTATATTATTCCAACTACCAGCAGGTGATATAATGTTCAAAGATTCGACATCTGTGATATCACTCTCGTTGCCATTTGAAGACTGAGTTTCATTGAATTGGTGCCCATGAGAAAGTCTGTTCTTTTTTGAATCTGTCGACTTACAGTTGGGTGGAGAAAGAGTGAGAGGGTTGATGACATAGCTTGGGGGTGCTACAGTTTCATATCTGCTGTAATCATAATTCTTTTCATTCACGAATGATTTGATATCATGATCTGGTGATTCTCCAAGATGGTGTGACTTGGTTTTCGAGTGATAACTGGATAAAGTTTTCTTCGCTGAGTGGAATTTCTCGCTAGCAGTGAAAGGCTCAGAATTTGCGAGTGACGGAGTAGCCAAATCAGTTGAAAATGCATATTTGCTTCCAACATGTTGCATGTGAATTGGAGAAATTCTATTTGAATTATGGAGGTGGATATCATTTTTAGCAGCAAGGAGAGGAAAAGCTTCTCCAGATTTGAATGATGTAGATTGACAGAAATCAGACATTTGCACAGATTTCACCTTGCAAGTATCAGCGTGATGGAAGTCGAACTCGTTTTCTGATAGATGGAAGTTTGCGGTCCTTGACAGTAGAGAAGTTTTTGGACTGATCTCAGTGACTGGTGAGTTATAATTGAATGCTGTTGTTGACAAGGGAGCTTCGCTCGAATAAGGTTCAGCTGCAGAAGAATGAGAATTACTTGCAGAATTGATAAGAGAAGCTGCACTGATGATGATTGTATCCTGGAATTGTGGGGGTGAGGAGGGGGGTTCCGGTGGTTCGTCGAAAGTGAATTTCGAGCAGGAAGGTTGGTAGAATGCGGTGTGAAGTGTGGGTGAAGGAGGAGAAGGAGATTCTTTCCTTTTCACCGACAACAGATCTTTCTTGATTCTTTGAAAATTGAGGGATGATTTTGTTTGAATGTGATTGTTTTGATCAGCGATTTGCTTGGACCGTTCTTCTCCGAATCTAGATCGGAGACAGACGTTTGTCAACGATTTAGATGTAGACATGACAGGATTCGGCTTCAAATGCATGGCGGAAGAGGAGGATGATTCCGAGTCATTGCCCGCAATCTGCTCCGAAGACTCACTACTAACATTTGTTAGTAAATCGTCAGACAACGATTGGCGATTATCTGCATCTCCCAAATCCAAGGCATTCTTCTTGCCAATGGTGGCCAGGTTCCTAGGCAACGTTGCTAGATGAATGACGTTCTGCATGCTGCTCATTGAAGACTTGCAGTTAATGTCTTCATCGCCAGTAGAACTCCCCAATATGCCACACACCTGGAAAAGGTTTAGAGTTCTATATCAACCATAATAATATGTATATATTATATTTCATTTATTTCTATATGGCTACTTGATAGGCTTTTATAGAGTTACTAGTACTCTTTTTTCTGTAAAAATAATAAAGGGTACTCGTGAATTCATAAAAGTATATTATTATTATTACATTTACTTGCAAAGAGAGAAAACATAGATGATCCTAATAATGGCACCTGACCAGCAGAATTTAAGCAGTTACAATTAATTTATAATACTGGATAATCAATCAGTGATCCCAAAATAATAATTTTCAATTTAAATCATATCAAAAGTTAATTTATATTCATATAGTTAATTTTCATTTATGTACAACTTTTATATTTTACTTCTGATTTTATTAATCTGAAAATATTATAGAATATTATAGTCAATGACTACCGAATCATAATAGATATTGAACAATGCATTTCATTCATGCATAATAATAATAATAATAATAATAATAATAATAATAATAATAATAATAATAATAATAATAATAATAATAATACTGTAGGCCTATTTATTACAAAAAGTGTTTAGAAAAAAATATCATGCTTCTCCTCCACGAAAGCTTATGCATGTGAGTGGAGAGGAGCCTGGTCTTTATTAGGGAGATACACTATTATATAACGTGAGATTAGAATTAACTGTATTTTTTTTAATTATGATATGAATCTAATAAAGAACATAAAGCAGTATGTAAAGAAACTTAACGCTTAAAAATATAAATGTAAATAAATAATAGTTTGAAACAAAAGTTAATCAGGAATGAAATTTCTAATATTCTTGAAAATAATATGAATTGATTAAAAGTTGGAAAATGTTAAATTATCATGAAATAGGTAAGTGAATAGGAATTATTTCAATGTTGACGAGATTTCTTGTGTTATATTAATGAAGTTGTAATGAAATGGTTACCTCTCATGTGGTTGCCTTAGCAACAGATATAGATATTAGTTTTTATGAACATTTTTAAATTGATATTGGTTCTTGGCTCAATAAACTCTTCACTATATGGTGTAAGAAGTGCTAAAATAAAATAAGTTATGATAAAAATAAAATAGAATAATGATTCAGAAGATAGTAAAAGCAGAAGGCGTGGATTTCCGAGTGGGTGCGTCAGAAGCTCAATACCGAAATTCAGCTCCAGAAACGTTTGATTTTAATAGTCCCGCTGACTGTCCGAAGTGGATTGGACGTTTCGAGAGATTCCGAAGTGCTTCAGGTTTCGAAGTCTGGTGAATATGTTGATTTACCTCCTAGGACATGAGGTCATGAGGGTGAGGATATTTTACCATTTTTCAAAGATGAAATGAATATACTTCTTTTCGGCCTCAACTAGAGAAGTAGATTAATGAATATTGTGTTTTATTGTAATATATATAGGTTGACAAGCCACAACCATTGTGATGTTCAAATCTGTCCATGAGATTAGATCTCATTTAATATGGAAAGATTGAGAGAAATCCACCCAAAGCTGCTGATCATCTATATAATAGGAGAGAGTAGGGTTGTGTTTGTTCGTTTGTTCGCATCAAAACATGTCAACTTGTGGATTGCATACCGGAAAAACGGGAATGATTTAGATCTCCAAATTCTGCACATAGCTTCTAAAAATATCAATCTCGTGCACCAGGAAGCCCAAATTTCAATTTTCCTTCTAGATTTTTCAGAATTAATGTTCAAATTCCATAAATGGTGCATACGATTTCACAAAAAAATCACCAAATCATATGGTCGAAATTAAAAAAGGAACATCTGTTTCTATTATTGCTTCCTACCTGATACCACTTGACCTCAATAATATTGTTTTGATAATTGATAAATATTTTTAACAATAATGATAGTATTTTTATTATAAATATAATAATAGTATTATTTTTATAATTAATCAATATTTTCATTTTCACAAACTCTGTATAATAATATTATGGTGAATGTGAAACAGCTGCTTCAACGAAATTATCTCAAAAACATATGTTTGGAAAAAACTTTCTCCCAGTTGCACGTACGTCGGTTAACGTTTAATCGCGATAAAATGCTATACTTTAATTGAGATTAGCGCTAACCGATGCACGGGGAATTAAATCCAACTAACGCCGATTAGGTACCTACTGATAGCTGTCTTCCAAAATTAGTTTTTGGTAAAAAAACTACAGAATTCAAAGTATGAGGTAAATATATGAATGCATTTCATCCTTAATAAAATAGAAAATAGTATTTAGCTGATATTAGCATTCAAAATTAGATTCTGATTTTTGAGGTTAGTTTTCGATCTTGTTCGATTGCAGATAGCACGACACTGGCGACAGACAGAACATTTTTATGGCGCATGCGTAATAAATAGTCACCGCTTCAATAACATAGTCTCACTTTTTTGCCATTTGTTTAGAATAATAATTTTAATAACATCACTGTCGGATAAATTACAGTGTTGCCGGATTGTGAAACCGTTAAAATCTTGGTTAGTTAACTGAAAAACTTAATCGGAATTAAAGTGTAACCGATCTTTGTGGAACAGAAATGAATCCGTAAAACTAACGCTGATTTGTTAATTGGCGTTTATGTCCATATTTAACAGACGTACGTGCAACTGACCCATAGTTTTGAAACTTCGTTTTTCTAATGCAATGTTTAGGCATACACGTGGCATGGATTATTAATTTTTCAGCTAGAACAGCTTTTAGCACTTAGACAAAGTGCTAAATAAACGTCTACAGTTTTATCAATGATGTATTGGCAATATGAAAACGCATGCAGTTAATATGTCTTTGAATATAGGTGTTGATATTTACATAAATGAATTATTCTCTTCCATTTTTATTTAATTAAAATTTCAAAATTATTTGAGCCCTGAATGACTGACTCACTGTACAGTCAGTCGAAAATTTTAATATTGGAATGAGGGGTATTTTGGCAAGCTGAGCAAAAAAATAGGTTATACACCTGTTTTAAATTCTCCAATATTTGATTACATCAAGTTTTCAGTTTGTCAAGTTTTCAATTATTTGTCATGCTTTCAGTTGTTGTAAGGAAGCAGCAGAACATTTCTCTGAAAAGGGAAATTAGAAGATATGTATGATTGGGGATCCTTTTCGAAAGATAAAAACAGGTTTTCCGTCGCACCCAAATTTTTTCCGTCATTTTGGAACCGCCATTTTGAATCCAACTTCTTTTTTTTTAATTGAAAGGTTTGACATATGATACATGATTCCGATACAGGATTTCCAGAGGAAAGGTATCGTGAAAACCGCACATCGATATCTCAAACCTTTCAAATTTATTCTCATTCATTTCCTTTATTATAGTATAGAAGATGATGGATAGATCATCCATCTATCTATCATCTTCTATACTATAATAAAGGAAAGAACTGGCTTAAACACGTATACACGTGTAGTGGATAGGAAAATAATGTTTGACACATCATCACGTCTGAACTACTGGACTGATTTACTTGAAATGCTGCTTATAAATTCTTAATCAACCGAGGATTCTTATAGGCCTATTTTCAATTCTTCTAGATTTCATTACGTCAAGTTTTAAAATAGACCTTGCGAAGCACGGGTTACCTGCTAGTTCAATATAATAAGAATAATTATGATGATCTAATCAATGCTCTAACATAAAATACACATCATAAGAGACATTACTTCAGTTTTTCTTAATCATCATATTCTTCTTCTGCTTTTCCATTCTTCCTCTTCTATTCTTCTATTCCTTTTCTTCCTCATGTGACAATCATTCGATTGAGATTGGTATTGCCATGTTTTCATGCAGTTGCTTCATTCTAAAGAGCTTATACAGGGTGGGTGAAAAGTCCGAGAACGGCTTAATATCTCATACACAAAGGTAATTTGACGGTGGGTGTGATTGGGGATCCTACTCAAATTCAAAAAACTACTTTACAATGACTTTAAAAATCTGGTCCGCCACCTTGGATCCAACTTCATTCTTTGAAATAGGAAGGTGGTCGGTCATGCGATACATGATTTCGATAGGAAATTTCAAGAAAAAATGAATGGCGGGAACCGCATATCGATATCTCAAACAATTTCAGAAATATTCACATTATTAATCAATACTATTCAAAGCAGAAAAGAGAGAAAAAAGTCTGAGAACGGCTTAGTATCTCATAAAAAGAACTGATTCCAAGGTGGGTGAGAATAGTGATGTTACTCGAATTGAAAATACTACTTTACTATGACTTTAAAAATCTGGTCCGCCATCTTGGATCCGCCATTTTGAATGCAACTTTATTTTTTTAAATAGGAAGGTGGTTATGTGATACATGATTTCGATACGGAATTTCAAGAAAAAATGAATGGCGAAAACCGCACATCGATATCTCTAACCGTTTAGAAGATATTAACTTTATTAATCTACCACTCATGTATTTCATTTTTGATTTGCATGGTACTGATTGATAATGTGAATATCTTCTGAACGGTTTGCGATATCCATGTGCGGTTTTCGCCATTCATTTTTCCTTGAAATTCCGTATCGAAATCATGTATCGCATGACCACCTTCCTATTTAAAAAAATAAAGTTGCATTCAAAATGGCGGATCCAAGATGGCGGACCAGATTTTTGAAGTCATAGTAAAGTAGTTTTTTCAATTTGAGTAGGATCCTTGATCACACCCACCGTCAAATTATCTTTGTGTATGAGACATTAAGCCGTGCTCGGACTTTTCACCCACTCTGTATAAAATATCCTATTAATATTACCAAGTTTAATTGGAAAATTAATAGCTGATAATACTGCTTATCAGTTGAATATTACTTAGCTTGATTAAAAGATTGAACTTGAAAGTGGGTATTTTCAAATTGAGATAATTCAATTTGACGTATGAAACTTCCTATGCAAATCCCCATAGAATGAGTGCATGTCAATACCTGCATGTTTTGAATTTAATTATCAAACATTATCTATGGAGTTATTTCCACTATCTCTGTAGTGCAAGTTATGAAAAAGAGAATATATTTTCACATTAATGAGGTTACAAAAGAATTAGATTAAAAATGAGTGACATTCATTCTATCCATTAGTTAGTAGAGGTGCAAAGGTTTTCAACATTATAGTAAATTGTCAATGTTTTGGTAGAACGTTCAGAATCCAGATAATTGTGTTGCTTATAGTGATGGACGTGTCAACTCCTATAACTTCACATCCAACACGAAGAAGAAGGAAAATCAACCCTCATTTCAAGGGATTTCTGGAAAATACATCACTGCATGGCGTGAAATACATAGGTGATCCCAACAAACATATAATTGAGCGTTGTTTCTGGTCTATAGTTATAATAATTTTCGTCATCTCGTTACACGAATTTTACAAAATGAAAATTTATCAATGGAAAGAAGCTCCAAGTACGATTGAAGTGACGTATACAAGTCAACACATATCTACTTTGCCGATTCCTGCTGTCACATTTTGTGGTTCTTTAAAAATGTCAAAGGAGAGAGTTAAATCTTTAATGAATAACACAGGAGATTTTGATCCTATGTACAAAATAGTTGATATTTTAGGAATGACAAGAGAAGCATTTGATAACATGTACCACTCTCTACTCGACTCTATGAACTACTCTGTCAACTACTCAACTCAACATAACATTAATAATGAACAGAGATATGTTATATCAGATTCAAACCTTGAAAACCTCAATATCTCACTGTTGAAGGATGTCGAACAATTTTGTCGGATGAATTTTGCTTTCAAACGTTCACCTTCACAGGCCTCTGATTGTCTTGCAACATGCTACCTCCTTCAAAAATATACAGACCTAATGCAGTAAGAAATTATTTTCGAAAAGATTCACAGCTACGAGAGCAACTATCCAAAGGATTCGCGTATCAATTGAACACCGATACAATTCACGGGTTTCCTTTGTTTAAAGTGAATCTAGTGAGTCGGACGGATCCAAACGATTTGCATTTGTGGCAAGAAACATATCCAGCAATGGTCGAGCAGCCACAAATGACACTGAAAAATGCAAAGACCATTATATTGGAAGAGACTGTGCGCATATGTTCACAATCCACAATCCTTGGGATTTTCCTAGTCCATTGATGAGATGGCACCGTATTGAACTATTGAATACTTTTCGCGTAAGCATCGACCCTGAATTGATTGTAGAATATCCCACGAATGATAATGATTTCCTGTACAAAGTTCCATCTTCCCGTCAATGCTACAATACAACCGAAAAATCATTGGACTTCTTTCAATATTACACACGTCAAAATTGTTTACTAGAGTGCTCCACTAAAAAAGCATTGGATGATTGTGGATGTGTTTTGTTTTTCATGCCGCACAATGAATCCACATACATATGTTCCGATAAAAATAGTTCCTGTGCATTGGATGTTGCCATAAAGAGTCATTACGAGAACTCAATGAATTTTTGTGGTTGTTTGCCGTCTTGTAATTCCACTGAATACAAGGTGATATCGATTGAATCAGACCGGGATAGCGTTTCTGATCGTACAGTAGAGATAGTTTTTAGAGACGATTCTTTCCATCCGAAAATTCGAACCAAGCCATACAACAACTATGAGATGATTGATACTACAGTTTTCTACTTGGATGTATTTTTAGGTGTGAGTGTTTTGACTGTAACCGAAATATTCTACTACATCTTGTTGTATGTGTTGGATTATTTGAAAAGGAATATAAGGATAAGAATGAACCTTGTGAAAATAAATAATTTGTGAGAACCGATGTTGAAAAAGCATTAGTAACAGTAATTCTTCGATTGGAAAATTTATTACTACAGTTATAGCTCTGAAGATAAATTATTACTCAAAAAAGTCAGTAGAAGTTATTTGGCAAAGACATTGCCGATTGCTAAACAAGTTTCACAGTGGGGCATGTATTTTATGAACTATGGGACATGTAGTTGATATATTTTGAAGGTAGGCTTCTGTTTTAAATTAATAGTATTAGCCACGATTAGTAACCTATAAGTATTACCTCCAAATCAGCATTCAAAGAATCTGAAGTTGTGGTATCTTCGAGGCTACTCTGCCCACCATAGCAGGTGGTGGATCCGGAGCCGGCTGAGCTTTGTAGGGTCAATGAGTGTCGATTAGTGCCTGATACAGCCAAGATACGTCTCGAAAGGTCTTCTGGACGGTCATCATGCTGACTGGAATGGTCCGAATCCAGATGATACCTGAAATTACAAATCAAATAATTTTTAGTCCAACAAATACAACATTTACACTTGATATAATTCAATATTCGAAGCATAATCAAATACCTATTTATATATTAAGAGCGTAGAACGCGACTTTATTGCTTTAGCAAAGCAGTTTCACGTTCGAATTCCATACTAAATATTGTCTACAACTGCAGTATAATACAACAAAACAATAAATACAATAATAAATTGTCGCTAATGTTGAGGTTATGAACCTTAGCAATCATGGAACTTGGATGATTATATATAATATCATGGCAAGAGCCAGCAATCAATCAGCTGATCATAGATTATAACTATAATTATGTGGAGCCGTCTACGCGCTAGATAGTATTGCCGCCGGCTCCATTGAATTAGATTCACTAAATTAGATACATTATAAAATTCGATGAAATAGATAGAATAAAATATAATGTAATAGGATAGGAATAGAATAGGATAAAATAGATAAAAATCATAAATAGACAAACCATCATGATTTATTCACATGCATGATAGATTATTTCCGCGTTTATAGATGACTCTGTAGTGCGGGTATTTGAAGGAGACTTTATCATTATAATTATTATTACTATAATTTATTTTATCCACATATACTGATGTGTTAATCTGTGTTATTTTAGTTCTTCATTATCATGTATCGTATAACTACTTTTCTATTGTTTATTGTACAGACAAGTTGTCTGTATTGTTTGTATAATTTTTTGCGGATATAAATGTATTATTATTGTAAAATAGATAGATATATTGGAATTAGAATTACAATGCCCGAGCCACCGAATCGTCAGAAGACTCATCCGCCGCCATTGCAAAAACCACTACTGGTTGTTAGAAACTGGTGCTACAAACCGGTCTGGTCTGTTCCTTAGTCAATTTTTGTCTATCGCTGAATCATTATTAATTCGCATGTCTTCTAAAAATGTATGTATTCAGGGCTACTTATATTTATTTAGATAATAACATAATAGTACCTTTTTTTGAAAAGTTTTTGACTTATATCATAGTACACTTTTTTGAAAAGTTTTTAATATAAAAATTGCATTTTTTATGTAAAAACACATTGTGTTTTCAATCTGTTATTTTATATTAAATACTTTTTAAAAAAATGGTACCGTGATTTTATTTCATAGAATAATTTGCATGTACCAGAAAAATATATTGAAGCTAAATTCATAAAAACACTCAAACACATATTTCACTCTTCTTAAAAAAAATGGTACCGTGATTTTATTTTATAAATAATTTGCATGTATCAGAAAAATATTTTGAAGCTACATTCATAAAAACACTCAGACACATATTTCACTCTTCATGTGCAAATGGTAATGTCACGGTTTGAATTTGCAAAGGCCTAAAAATAACAAGCACATATTATTAAATATTGATACAATTATAAAAATAGGGTGATTTTTTCGATTTTTGAAATGATAAGACACAGAAATAATAAGGCAATCGTTAATATTATTCACACCGTTCTAAATATTTATATTATATTACATGTGATGAAATTAAATAAATTATCAAAAATTGAATTTTGAATTCATTTATTTGCCAAAAACAAAATACAAAAAATTGATATAACCTACTGCACGTAACTAAAATACATACATAAAAATTAAGGAACTGTTAATTCATTTAATTAGAAATAATCACGAAATTATATTATCATTCATAATATTATAGATAATAATTATTAAATGAAGATTTAATTTATGGTTCCATGAGTACAGTAGTAGGAGAGGCCTATAATTATTGATAAATTTAATAAATGCATGAGTAAATAAGTGACCTAATGATAACCAGTTAATTATGGATGAATGGAATAAATTAATATGTAAATAAGTGAATGAATGAATTACCGGGGCTCATCGGCTCGAGTAGCGAGACGTCCTCTTTTCATGACCAAATCGCCAGTCGAGTGAGACCTTTTCAGCGACCTCGAGTCACCATCGCCATCAAATTCATTTGGATCGTTGTAGAGGCCTGTCTCGTGAATTTCACTGATTTCAAATCGACCATCTTCAGCTACAGCACAACAAGGCTTCCACCTTTTGAAAAAAGAAACAACCGCAAACTCAGTTCGAGTTACATATTATTTTCAATTACAAAAAAGAATTGTTCAAAATTAGTTTTATTTGACATAACGCTACAAGAACAATAGGCAAATCATTTAAAATGCTCATATTTATTTATTTTTTATTATTTTTTACAAGAAAGCACTGACCGGGAGAGAATAACTAAGGATACTCTTTGCACTATTCCTCTCCCAAATTTAGATTACATTTGAAAGTCTGAAATAAGGATACAATTCTACTTTCTTGAAACCTATTCAATTTTCACTCAAAAACAAAAAAACTTAGAATTTAAAATTTTGACGGTGAAAAACTGGATAAAAACACAAATATTACACTCGAAACACCATTAATGGAGAAACCTATGCGTAATTTTAAAAAATTGAAGTTCATATAAACATAATAAATGAACATAATAGTACGCAGTTCTAAAATGACAGAATGAAAATAGATTGATAATAATGAACATAATACTTGATAATGATAACTAAATAATTGATAAATGAGTGTCAGTAGTCAAAAACTTTCTTGGAAATATTCTATTTATAACTTAGTATGACTGGAAAAGGGTGTGTGTGTGTGTGACCATTCATTAGACAATACTCCTGCGTGACATTGTCTCTTATCTCAAACTTATTTAGTTCTATATCTTCCTCTCTCACTCTCTCTCTCTCCCTCCCTCAGTCTCTCTCTATCACTCCTGCGCCATTCTCTCTCTCTCTCACACACACACAAACACACACACTCTCTCCACTCTCTCTCTCTTACCCGGTTGTGTGCTAATGCTCTCCTTTCTTCTCCCTCAGGGTTTGGTTATTATTTCATACAATGCTTCAGACATATTATCTTCAACCTATCTTGAATTTGACTTTCCCATGCCTAGATTTGTAAATTTTTTTGTGTCAATAATATTCATTGCTATCAACTATTGCTTGTAATATTGTGAATTCCCCCATTCCACTGAATAGGATTGTATAATATAGCTGATGTAGCATCATACTGGAGGGTTGATGGTTGAATGTGAGAGAGGGCCGGCCGTGCAAGAAAACTAAAACTGCAATTCAATTAAATCCTCTCTTCTTCACTTTCTCACTATAGGCCTATATCCCTCAGAAACACACTCTCTTGTAAAATATACAATCCCCTACACTGGACTAATTTGACTCCTTCAAGTTATGTGCTCCCAACATGATAATACCGCCCGTTGTTCTCTCAATAATATTTGTTGAACGAGCGTTAGCAAGTTCTTACTTTTTACTCAAGTTCAAAGTTGTTGCCAGTCTGTGGGTTTGCTTGTTTGTTTGAATGCACTACAATAACTTTAGAAAGAGTTGATCGATCAGCTTCAAATTTTGAACACGCACTCTTCGAACCTTTTTACATCTCGTTGAACAACAAAATATTTTACTCTTTTCTTCGTCCTTTTTCAGGATATAAAAGTAACATTGAAAGTACATGAGATAAAATAGCTTGCTCCTGTGTGTCT
The DNA here is from genome assembly GCF_014356525.2 of Nilaparvata lugens. Taxonomy (NCBI): domain Eukaryota; kingdom Metazoa; phylum Arthropoda; class Insecta; order Hemiptera; family Delphacidae; genus Nilaparvata; species Nilaparvata lugens. The sequence goes on along the minus strand of NC_052518.1, from coordinate 23,495,842 downwards.
GCCTGAAGATTATCCTTCAGTAGCATACGCATAATATTAATGATACAAATTGTGATGGCAGTTGCTATGTCGTTGGTATTATTAATTTAACAAAATTTGAATTTTGATTCTGAATCATTAAACCATACGGAGAAACCTATGAAGTTCTATGGATTCACATAGGCATACAGCGTAATATTAATAGGAAAACAGCTTAATGTTCCTTTTTCAAAGGTAATGTGACAGTAGGCTCCACTGGGATTTCTATTCAAATTAAAAAAAAAAATTCTGTAGTTAGCTTCAAAATTTTGGTCTGCCATCTTGGTTCTGCCACATTGAATCAATGTGACATCTTGCAACTTGTTAATTCTCACATTGAAATTTATGCAATAACTCACTTATTGTGCCCTGATCAATAAGTGTACCCATTCTATATACAAACTATACCACAGAGAAAAATATATTCTTTATTACTCTGTACCCGTATCCATACTTTCAAGGCAATTTTGCTACATTGTTGATACTGCGGAAGGAATTATACTACTGCTGTTGAAAAAAGTATTAAATCATTATGAGATTCAAAGGATTCGTTTTGATAGACCCGCATTTTCATTATTTATCTGATTCTTGAGGGGGGCCTAGGACCCCCTGCCCCCCCTCCCCCCTAAATGGCGCCCCTGATTAAAAATGACATTCAAAATGAAAAACAATACTGAAAAATTGTATTACATTCAAAATTCTCAATGTTTGAGTATATTAACCTTCCAGTCGACTACATTCAACACAGTAGAACCTCTATAATTTGTAGCTTACGGGACCAAGCATTTAATACGAATTTTGGAGGGTGACGAATTATATATCAAGCTCTGCAATATCGAGGCTGATAAAACAAAATACGAAAAAATTATATCATGGATACTGATCCCATCATTACCCATAATTATTTCATATTATAGCCTCTATGAATGGATATTAGAAAATATTGTTAAATATTAATTTGACATACTTGTAAAAGATTTCAGAGATCAATACAACTGTTCATGAGCGAGTTCTTTAACCCAGGGTGTCTCTAGTTATATTATTATATGTGAATCCATAGAACTTTAAAGTTCACTCCGTATGGGTAAATAATTCACAATCAGAATTCAAAATCCCTAAACTAATAATACCAATTACTATAACGTTGAAGGTATTGCTATCACAAGTTGTATTATCTAATACGTGTAGGCTATGTTGAAAACAAACAATAGACAGGCAGAAAGACATTAACGGAAGCGAGTTGATGTAAAAGTTGTATATTAATCAGCTGAAGTCATATGTTTCGGGGCATTAAGAACAGTCTATGTGATAATTCTCAAATAGCATTTTAGCTGTTATGAATAAATGGGTAAATAGTGGTAATTGCATGCAATTAATATTCCAGCTTACTAATGATAAATCACAACATACTTTTTCCAATTCACTTCATCAGTTGATGTGATTTACGGTGTCCTCATCACTGGAGTTATTAGTTACTGTAGCATAATTTTCGATGAACTCATTACTGGAGTTATCAGTTACTATGGCATATTAGTGTATTTATCTTTATGGGAATACTAATTACAGTGTTTTTGATGGCAAAACTACGAATTATAGAGTTATCGAGAGGTTTCAGTGTACTCACTAATCTTGAAAATTGAACTATTTTTGTTTTGTGTCAAGAAATTTACTAATGGTTCTATCATGTGGCTCATGTCATGAATTCGTCCAATAGATCACTAGGGTTTATTTTTCGTAATTGTAAGCCCTTTACTAGATGTGAGGTCATATTGAATATTTATAATGCAACAGTGAGGAGCAAACTAGAGTATGCAGCACTTGTTTGAGAGCCATCACAGAGCACTGCTGTTAATGATTTGAAGATTATTCAAAATAAATTATTAAGGTATCTCTATTTCAAAAAGTACAATACATTTTGTCCAATAGCTTTTTCCACTGAAACCTTAAGGTCAACATTTAAAGTGCAAAAATTGAAAACCAGAAGATCCATTAGAGCATTAATGTTATTATATGAAATTCTACATAATAATATATTCATGCCAGATTTCATCAATTTGTTAAATTTCCATGTTCCATGCAGTATCCCAAGACTTAATATGCTATTTCAAATACCGTTTGTCAGAACCGGTCACCATTTCAATCCTACCTAAATAGAACAATGAGATTGTACAATAGACTAAACCCATTCCTTGAGCCCGTCTATGACCGCTACAATACATTAAAAAAAAAATCTTGTGAAAAATTATGCTGCTCAATTGATGAATAAATTATTATTTTTGAGCTCTACTAACTCTCTTTTTTTTCAAATGTTTCCTCTTTCTATATGTATTTTCTTTCTATATGTATCTTTCATCCTATACCCCTTTACTAACTTTCCGGAATCAAACCCAAATATCGTTCTCTTCTGATCTTATTAGTTACTGAATCGTGAATATTTTTTGAAGTGCGATATTATTTTCTTTTGTTTTCTTTTTTGTATGTTAATATTGTAATGTTATACTATCATATATGTCATTAAGGTTCGTACTGGAGTACGAGCGGATTATTACCAAAACTGATACGAAGTTCTAAAATGTTAGGATTTCAAATTATTCGATTTTTATATTGTCAACAATTACAATGATATCTCAGCGTTATATGAATCATGATTGACCGAAACTAACGTATTTGTTTAATCACGGTATTTGTATAATCAGCTAAAGGTGCGTACAGATATACGCGCCGCGAACATGAGCAATTCACTTTTAATTAGCTGTTTATATCTGTATTTTTACAGAAACGGTAAGATCAAAAAAGATAAAAAGCTAAAAAGATAAAAGCTAGAGATAAAAAGCTTGGCATCAGCTGATTAAAATGATTTCAGAGCCTTCATAGGATAGATAAACTTATTTCAATTTTCTAGATTATTCTCTGATAAAAAGTCGCAAAATATTAACGATATAGTTTATATAGGAAGGCCATTTTTCAACCTCCGATCACACATCATAAGACACAAGAAAGCGATAGGGGTAAAAAGTGATTTTTACAGAGTTGAACAGCGTGACCTCACCAAACGCTCTGTGATCGGTACAGTCACATCGTTAATTGTTGTCGAGTTATAGACCCCGAAAAATGACCGCCTCACTTGAGTTTCTCGCCAAGTGCTATTTGCATAGCGTTATCCGTTTTTGCAAGCAAAAGGTCAATAGTTCAACATGAATCTACCAAAGAATTATTCTATTTCACGTAGAAAACGTCATGATTGATGATGTTGGGCTGAATGGTGCCGGAAATTAAAAGGCGTCAGTTGAAATGACTTGCGGAAATGTTGTGATAAACAATTGTGCCTCACAGTGCTGGTGCAACGATACGTGACCCATGACAATTCGGCCTCACAGTGCTGGTGCAACCAAATGGCTTCTTCAGCAAATCGAATGGCATAATTTCGATCGCCCGCCAAACAAACCTGACTTGGCCACTAACTTATACCTTCTCCCCAAACTCAAGACATGACTTTGAGGGCAGAGCTTCTAAACTTAGGAAGAGTTCCAAAATAGCCAATTAAAACGTTTTTGGCGGCAGCATTTTATGAAGACGGTTTTGGTAGGCTGGTCCACTGGTATGGTAAATGTCGTAGTCTCCACGGAAATTTTGTTGAAGAGTAATCATAACAGTAACAGTAATAAACATGTAAGTAACTTTTAGTGAGAAAATTATTTGTTTATATACATTCGTCTTTCAGTTATGGCCAATCGGAGGTAGAAAAAAGAATGCCATTCGTAGATATAAAAACTAAGAATGCTTATTATTATAAGTGTGAATAAATAGTGATTTAAGTGAAAATGAATTAGATGAAAACTTACATATTATCTTTATCTATGGAGCGCTTCTTTTCCCAAGTTGAGGCAGACCTTTGGGAACTAGATGGATCTAAATTGGAAGCGCCTTCCTCATTATCCATGTCCATGTTACGTGCAAGGCTCTTGAGGAAGTAATCAACGGCTAGATCCGCTGAAGACTTCTGATAACTTCCCAGACTAGACGACGTTCCGAACTAGAATCAACGAGAAAAAACCCGAAATTAATCACAGGCTGAAATTGGAAGGCTTGTCATAAAATAAATCAAATCTAATAAAATGTTATTGCCTTACTAAAAAATTGAGAGTTTACAAGCACTAGGATATTCTTCCTATGTATGGGAGCCACTATATAGTGATTGATTCATTTATAAAAACAAAATCTAATAGAAACATTATTAATATTGAAATCTACGTTGAATGGAGAAATTCTACAACGAAAAATTTAATTCTGCAATGAAACCACAAAATCACACATTGCTATGTAGCTTTTGGTGCTAGGTTATCCAATATACTACCAAATATATGGACGAAAGGCGCCTTTATAATATTGTTTAGACAGATATTATTGTATTATTCTTGGACACTTTCTCAAACAAGGAGACATATGAAAGGAAATAATAACTGGGATGAACGAATGGGAAATTATTGGCTGAAAATGACTAATAAAGATATTCACTGAATTTATTATCCTACTCATGATAAACCTATGTATATTGGCAGTTCTCCGGCATAAACAAATGTGCACCTTGTTATTTAGTAAACATTCAGATATTGACCACCAAGTCCACTAGTATGTATTTTATGTCTGACGTAAAAACCATTAACATTCAAAACAGATCATTGTTATGCAATTGATTTTCTCTGACTAAACACTGTTGGTTAGAAAAGACGATTATATATTTCATATTAAAATATATAGAACTAAAAAAAATATAATATATTTATATTTACGATGTAATTAATAATATCAGATGAAAATTAGCGGATGTACGGATTCGGTTTAGTATTGAAATAGAAATAATATTAAATACAAAATAATGTACACAGTATTATTTATATTAAATGAATATTATAATCGAAATAGTTTACCATACCTTGAACGACTTATGTTGTTTATCTATGCTGAGGTGATCGTTAATCGACTCCCCGGATATAGATTGCAGCATAGCACCATTGTCATCCACAAGATCAATATCTTGAGGAAGAGGCATTTGAGGTCTCTCCGATATTGACGATATTGTCTGATCTTGAAATGGTATATGGCTAGCCAAGGCTAATAGTTCATCACGTCGTGAGCCTGCTGAACATTTAAAAAAGTCAGATAATTTATGATATTATAAATCGGCATTTTATGACAAGGTTAAATTAAATACACTGTAAAAATCTTCATACTAAAATTCAATTAGATTTTATTGGAATGAACAGATTTACTTGGAAATTTTAACACATACGTTATGTTAACAATAGAACTGCAGTAAACTCATTAAATTGAGAACGAAACACCTTTTTTTGTGAGGAATATTAATGCAGTGAGTAAAACCAACAGTGCAGTGAAGCTAGGAATACAGTAACAGGTAATTTTCAAGTGTAAGTTGAAAACGGAGAGTGGTTGAATTTATGCGAAAAATGCATGACGAATTGGTTAAACAAAACCAATATAGTGCATGGAATAAGGTCTTGATGATTGGAAAAAGTACACTGTGAATACTATTTTATTTTCAAGTTTAAGTTAGGAAAAGAAAGTGGACAGTTCTATAAGAATATTTGTTCGATAAAGTGCACAAAATAATATTTGAAGGAATGCATTGCTAGTATTTTATTACAGTTCCAATTTACGATACATAATTGTAAAAATTGAAATATCGTGTTAAAACTTTGATGTGCATGTTGCTCCTATAGAGAATGATATATCAATAATATTTTTCTTTGTGATATTCACAGTGTTACAAAGATAAGGTTATTGAGTTTGTAATGCTATTATTATTGCATGTATATTACTTTTATATTTATTAATGTCTTGTTATTTTGTATTCTCTCACATCATTGTACTTGAAATGAGTTAAAATTGGTGTAACCGTTGGAGAAAAAATAAATAAATAATTATTAAGTTATTTGTTATTTGAATTGGTAGTGGCACGCTGGTCACTTGGAATGTTACTGAAACTAGTCTCTGAAAGGACAATCAGCGGTGTTCATGTGTAAAGCAAGCAGGGTTACGAGTGAGACACCAATTGCGTCACAGTGGTGTCCTAATGAGACACCAGCCGGACATCAAACCCTGGTGTCTAAAGTCTCGCAACTCGCTCAGACATTTGGTGTCTCAACAAAGTCCCAGCCTGGTGTACTAATATAATACGGGCCTAAATGTGAATAAGTTAAAACAAAATGTATCTAGAAAATATTGTTATTATAATACCACCACGCTTTTCTATGGACCTAGGATAAACAAGAATTGTCTATAGAAAGACAATCTTTCCTGTGGAAAATAGATTCTAGATTGTTTTTGCTTTAGTGCAATCAACGTCAAAATGTCATAATTCTGGGGAGAGGATTTCTATCCTTATTTATCTGAAGGAAGTTCTAGTAAGCTGTGTTCTAGTCCATCTCGAATGTTGAAGAGCGACTGCACTGATCTCCAATACGAGCACACGTCATAATTACAGCAATTAAAAATTTATCTAAAATCAAGACGACTGAAGTACAATCCCAACACAAAATTTGAAACTGGTTGCTATTTGGTGGTCTCTACATAAGATACTTGACAACATTCCTACACATTCAACTAATGCTGACTTTTTGACGTGAATCGCACTACAGCATACAAGGAGATTCACTTCTAAGGTGGGCCATCCACTAGAACCGTTTTCGTCCGAACTAGCATCGGCCGAAAACTACCGAACTCATCCGAACGATCCCCCAACAAAGAAAGGAATAGATGCTCGTCCATTGCAAGAGGTTCATACGGCTGTGCACGGCCGTCTTCGTCCGATCAATTGTTCGATCCGAATTGAATGGGATTTTCCGGCTCTATCCGGCCGAACTAACTAGTCAAGCTGAGACAACAGTGTTCCTAACCTAAAATTGTTTCACAGTCTTGTTGGTTTTTTTTTAAAGTTATTATGTTTTATAAAGTTGTAACTATGGACAATGAAAAGTTGATAAGTTTGGTTCAAGAGCATGTTCTATTGTGGGATACGCGAGACAAAAGATATCATCGTTGTGATGTTCAAAGGAATCTGTGAACAAAGATTGCTTAATAATGAATAGCTAATTTGTTGAAGGTAGGATTATTGTAATGAATAACTAATTTAGTGGATATTTGTTTATTCAATTTTCAAAATCTCAATATAATCATTGTTTATGAAAAATTTGGTGGCTATGATAGTAGTTAATTCAAGAATTGGCAACTAGACTGACGTAAACGGTTCTAATGGACGACCATATTCGGCCGAATTAACGGCCGGCAGATTCGTCCGATCCAACGGCCGAACAGATCGGTTGAATACGGTTCCAGTGGACGGTTACCCTAACAGCCAGCGTCCCTTATGAATAACACCAACGCTTCCCATTCCATGCTGATAGTTTGAAATGAACCTCACAGTAGTACACCCAGTGCTCAGTGCCAACCGAATACCAAATTGAACATTTACATGCACGTATGCAGCTCAGTTATAATTTGTTTCACAAGTTAACATCCATTTAATCTGTAGTACACTTATTTACATTCATGAGAAAAATGCATGAAGTGCAGTTGGAAGTCATGCAGATTAACAAATCCTGCAGAAATTTCAACTTAATTTTCAGAAGAGAGATTCTTGCCGCTGAATGACTTTGACAAAATAATCATTTCCATTTTTGCTTCTTCAAGTAGTATCCTAAATGTTTCATGATTAATATTCAAAGTCATAAGTATTATAGTCCTGAGTCACGTCTCAAGCAAAAATAAAAGTGGAAGACGATACACAGAACCAAAATCATTTTGAATTTTGTGATCAATAAATAGTTTAAAGTGAATTTTAAAATTCTGTCGAATAAAACTAGAACTGTTTCCCCCAGAGTTTCTATCAAACTTTAAAAAAAAAATGAAACAATATTCGCGTACAAATTGATGTAAATCCACAAAATCCCAACATCAACCACTAGAAGCTCTAAGAAAAAATGATATCTTCGTAAATGTTTCAAACTACCTAATAAAAACGGGATTTTCTGACTTGTAACATGCTGAAACCGTTGACACACATTTGAAAAAATCTATAGCGATACTATTTAATCAAAATACAAAAACACTTACTTGGTTCATTCGGGTTGTTCGTACTTTTAGAATTTAGTCCAGTCCTAAAAACGATAATTCTATTTTAATAATTGTATCCCAAAATAGAATTGAGACAGATACAACAAAACCTTCTACAGTATAGACTGGTACAGTACAGTAGAATTCTATTATTCTAATTATTTAAGACTGGCAAAGATAGTTTATTGGTGGCGGTAATAGTTAAGCTGTTCAATACTATTATATTCATTGTTTATGATCAAAACCCATAACAGCTTGTAATCAATTATCATTATTTTATGTTCATTTTTTTGTATTAGTTAATAGATTACAAACAAGTAAAATTTAGAAGCTTCAAGTACGTTCTCATAAATTTACTATGATAACATGTGATCAAAATTCATGCAACTTGAAAAACATATTGTTCGTGTTATAGTTGAAATAAGCACACATATGAGATGCTATTTTCATATTTCCGATTTTAGTACAATGATAGATAATAAACATAACATGCAAAACGTGCAATACCCAAAAAAGTGTTTATGTTGTTAATTTGTGAGAATTACACATATTTGCTAGCATAAACAATTTTTAATACTCATTAATTACGCCAAACATGCTTTCTTTAATTTGAAATTACTTTGCTAGCTATTAATATGTTTTACAGTCTAATGTTTTACTCCAATAACCTAAACAATGCTGAAAGTAATATAGAAATATCAATTTATAAAAATAATATAAACATATGAGAATATTTATTTGATTATTATTTTTTAATAGCCTACATCAATAGAAAGATTTCAGCGACATACTGTCGACCTTCGATATCGACATACTTGTATCGTACATGTAATAATGTACAGAAATAGCCCACAATTCAGAAGCGCCCATATAGTGCTTGCAGTTAGGATATTTATTTGATGATGATGTTCAATTAAAATTTCACATTTTTGCAATGCATCATGTACCATGACCTGCAGTTTATAACTTCTTCAGCCACTGAACAATAATGCACTCGTATAACGAGTAGAATATTATATCTACAATAATTTTTTACTGAATAACTATCATATATTGCATCGGTGTAACCATGAAAATAATTCATGTGGTTGCAGTCAATGTTTCCAACATGTTGATGAAGCCTGTAACTTAATTTGGCTGTTAACAGTTCAAGAAATTAGGTTAGAGATATTAGGTTGCAAGTATGGAATTCGGTAAGAATTATTTTTAAAAGAAAGTGTGCGTTAATGAGATACTTTTCTGTACTCTTTGATTATCCGACCCTTCCGCGGCCTGTTAATAACTGAAACTCGACTGTAGCTACTATTCACCCAATAGTCGGTTTCACCCACACACCGATTGTGCGACGACACGACACTCAAACGATTTCTTCCTGACATTGTGAGGGTCAAAATGACATGATGTCAAAGCTTTCACACACACACACCAAAGGTGTCGTCCCATTGTCGGCCGACAGATACCGTGTGTTTGAGAGCATCGCTCCTACTGGTGTCGGCCGACATCGTCGAGAGTCTTCAACATAATTTTGTCAGTTTGAGGTAAGATGTGACTATTTGTGTTCTATTTGTACAAGGAACAAGTAAAACAGTTGTGGAAAACAAATATGAAGTTTTCACTCTCATAGAAATTAAAATCAGTCAAATGAGTAAGATTACAAAATAATTTCATGTAGTCAAGTGCGAAGTGCTTCAAACGGTTGTGTCTGATCAGAATATTTTAAATTTAAGGACTGTTTCCAACGAAAATGTTGAGAAAGCTATCAAGTTACTTAAGCCTAGGGCATCGTGTGGTCCTGATGGTATTCCACCTTTCCTGGTGAAGGGATGCTGCGATCTTTTGTCCGTAAATCTTTGCTTCATTTTTAATTTATCTCTAAAACTTGGTGTTAAAACCCGAATGAATGGAAGCTCGCTAGGGTCTCACCAATATTAAAGTCTGGCAACATGCAAGACATTGCTAATTTTAGACCAATAAGCTTGACAAATGTTTTTTCAAAGATTTTTGAAAGTATCATTTTTTATTCTATTTACAAGCACATGTTGAACAGTTTCAATAAACAGCTTTTTACCTGGTAAGTCGACTAGTACAAATTTAATTGAATTTTCATGTGATGTTTTGCATGGTCTGGAGTCTTCTGGGAGGGTTGATGTTGTATACATTGATTTCCAAAAGGCTTTTGACCTTGTAAATCATGATGTTCTTCTACACAAACTACTGGCCTATAATTTCTCGAATTCTACTGTAGGATTTATAGCATCTTATCTGAAGGACAGAAAACAATTTGTGTCATATGATGGTTGTGATTCTGATCTATATGCAAACGTATCTGGTGTCCCTCAAGGTACATCATTAGGTCCTCTCTTATTCCTCATCATGATCAACGATCTACCTGATGTATTAAAATACTCTAAATGTATTTTATTTGCCGATGATGTTAAGATATATGAAACTATTACCGGTGTAAATGATTGTGATACATTACAAGAGGATATTAATGAGATTGCCACATGGAGTGAATGGTTTAAAAATTAATGTTAATAAATCACACATAATGACATTTTCAAGACAAAATCTTCCTTTTAATTTCTCTTACATGATGAATGATTCTGCTCTTCCAATCAAAATATCGTGTAAGGATTTAGGAGTCTATTTTCAAAGTGATTTCAGATTCATCTCTCATATTGAACACATTTTAAATGTTTCTAATCGGGCTTTGTTATTAGAACTTGCAAACACTTCAGTAATTTAAATACTATAATATATCTGTACAAGTCGTTGGTAAGGAGTAGATTGAAGTATGCCTTAATTATTTGGGATCCTTATCATGCTGAATATTCTGATTCTCTTGAAAAAGTTCAAAATAAATTCCTTCGCTACCTATATTTTAAAAAGTTTGGCCACTATCCCTATTTTGCAAATCCCACATCACAACTCAGAATCATGTTCAAAATTCCAACATTAAAGTCCAGACGTAATCTCCAAGCCATCTTACATTTATATAAAGTAGTTAATGGTTTTACGCAGCATCCTTTTCACCTGGATAGATTAGGCTTCTATGTGCCGACTGTTTCTCGTGGGAGGTATTTTTCGTTTTTTATAGCAAGATCTCGAACGTTGCAGGATTATAACTCACCCATCAATCGATCCATGAGACTATTCAACACAGTATCTCATGATATCGATCTCTTCAATCCGTCTTTGAATGCCTTTATTAAATCATGTTCTAAATTACTGAAATATCAGTTCTTTTGTCAATTTTCAACTTTAAGCACTCTCTCTCTCTCTCCTCTCTTCTTCTGCTATCTCTAAATATATGTCTTTACCTTACTTCTTCTCTATTTTTTTTTTCTTTTTAATTTTGTTTAGTTTAATTAGTCAACTCTTTTTTATCATCTATATTGAACTTATTCTTTCTATTCTTATTTCAATTAAACTTATTTTCTTATTTTAATTAATATTATTTATATTGTACAATACGAATAGCCTATAATGATATAAATAATTAGTATTTTATTTTAAGATTCAGCATGTAATTCTGAAGTTTGTTTAATTTCTGTATAAGTTGTTTTTGTTTTCTTATTCTTCTTTATTATTTTGTGTGGAGTGCGGTTTTGGGCAGTGTGCCTGTCGCATCCACACTGATTAACTACATTCACTACAATGTATCTTTTTCCAATAAATTGAAATTGAAATGATGTCTTCGGGCAATTGGCCGACATGTGTTGTCACGAAATCGGTGTGTATGGAAACGACTGACCATCAAAGTAGATTATTGATTTATCAAATTAATATTATAGATTTGGTGAGATTACCATTTGTTATAAGGATGTTTGTTTACTTACCCATCGCCTTCTACTTTCTGTTTCTGTTTCATTTCATCCTCAATCATTTGAAGACGAGACATCTCCAAAGCAATCACCAGATCCATATTGTAATCAGAAGTCACATTCACTTGATAAGCTGTGGAGCAAATTGCAATGTATAACATAAGACTTCCGGAATCTATTCAATTCATGAAGCAGACAAGTTTATGAACTTCAAAATTGTGAATGGTAGTTCACAATAGGCAGTTGCCGATCGCTGAGCAGTGCTGTTCAACGTCTTCAGCGTAAATTTCAAATCAAATAATTTTTTATTCTGACTAAAATCCAATACAATTGAAATGATTCACTATCACTCTCTAGTTAGTATCTGCCAAAATTAAAATACTACTAGCTATATTAATCTTAATTTGTAAAAAAGTCAAGTCAGTGAAAAAAGAAAAGTTTTGTGATGCAACAGTCACATATTTGTCTTTTTGGAACTTTACGTGCAGCACTTCATTCAGTAGCTCTATTCAACTATCGAATGTACCAATCTCCAATTAGATTCACTCTAACGACGACGACTTAATCACAATGAAAACAGAATGGTTTGATGCCGGTATTATTATACATAAATTTGAACACAATGTTCCCATTCAATAAACACTAGCAGTTTGTCGTGAATTGCACTACAAAAAGCCGTGAGTTTTCACGTAAGCCTCGTGACTTCGTGACTGTACCCTTCATACAAGCTCAAGAAAATGTTACAGTTGTGTTGTGAATGATGTTGTGGTACTTTTCCTAATGAAAACACAAATTTAAATTGTCAACCACTTTCTATTATTATAAAATATTATAATATACACAGAACCTACAGGTGTAGTTGTAAACAAACAGCCGAAGATGTAGCTGGTAAAGCCACGAAACCAGGTTCTGTGTATATTATAATATTTTATAATAATAAAAAGTAGTAAACAATTTAAATTTGTGTTTTCATTCGTTCAACGAACATTGAATGTTTGATGTGACTCGTATTATAGAAACCCATTATCCTGAATATGTTATTTCCTGATTTCATGTTTTTTCATGTTTGTTAAATTATACAAAAGCTCAACAAGAATGTCTCATCCATTCAACCAATTCTGCCAGATTGAAATGAATCCTGACTGAGCCATCTACACTTACAATCTAGTCCAGCGGCCATTTTGCTACAGCGTGCACTGCAATAGTCGTGCAGTGTTGAGGTGCGAGCATCATGCGCTCTCGGTCGACTACATCCAACTTTTGCGCACTCTCCTAGTACACTCACAGCTAGGGCACGGTTAACCTCACTTTCCTGAAACATCACAACCAATCAATAATTTAATAGAACCAATCCATCAATAAGAAATTTTATCAGTCTAAAGAAAGACAAAGATTTGAAATGGAAATTAATAAAGTTAATCTATTATCATGAGCATACCAAAAATTGGACGTTAACATCATTTTCTAAATAATCAATTATTATTTCCTAGATTATTACGATTATAATTATTACTTCCAAGAATGATCACTTCAAATTATCAAACAATCAATCAATAACCAATAAAAATTATCATCTGTGCTTATAGTAAGTGAGTAAATACTTATTTTCTGACTTTAAATTAAATTATCAGAATAGCTATGTTTTAAAAATTTGTGATTCCTCATGAAGATAGTGTGGCATCCCACTTCTAATAATTAGAATTCTGAATTCTATTCTGAATTCTCATCTATAATCAATAATATAATAAAATATAGAATTGGCTTATGGGATACAAAATTCACGAATGACGCATCATCACGTCTGAACTACAGATCCGTTTAACTTGAAATTTTGCATTTAGATTCATGATTTACCAAGGATGGTTATAGGCCTATTTTCATTTCATCAAGATTTCATTGGGTCAAGTTTTCAATTCGTCATGCTTTTAGTGTCTACTTTGTCATGCATAAAATAGAGTATTCAACGGTTTTATTTTCTATCTTCTCATTATTCTTCTGTATAACCTCTTTCTCAATATCCAAAATATATACAGGATCGGTGAAAAGTAATATTTAATTTGACGATAGGTCTGATTGGGAATCCTATTCGAATAAAAATAACTATTTTTCTATAGCAACAAAATTTTGGTCAATCATCTTGGAATCGCCATTTTTAATTCAACTTAATTTATTTAAATGGGAAGGTGGTCATATCTTTATCCGCCAGAAGAATCCTATACAGTATCATTTTAATTATACCCTTGCGGAGAACGGGTTAACTGCTAATCATAAATATATTTGGACAGAAATCGTGTGAAAGTGAAGACCTTACCTTATATTTCGGACTATTCTATTCTTTAAAAAAAAATATTTATTCACCACAACATGTTTCGACTAAAATGTAAACTAGAAACAGAAATGTTGTGGATTTATTCCATTTTAGGTATCAGTGATATTTTTTTTGGTTAGACTGAATAAACAAACAATACTACTGGTGATGATGCCTCAAGTGCATTGGAACTATAGTTTGGCTTCAATAATTTATCTGGAACTGACTTATCTTTCATTCAACCTTGATATGTTTCGACTATTTATAACCAAAATGGGTGAAAGGGACTTGTGGATTTTTATCTCATTCTATTAATAATAGCAACCTTATAAGGAAAAGTGCATATGTAGTTATATTTGAGTTCGAGAGAGAGTTGCATTTTTATCTCCCATCAGTTCATACATTTGATAAATCATTAAAATATCATACAAAAATTTTATATGCTCATGAGTGTTTCTGTGGTCATGGAAATAAAGAATACGTCGAGTACTTATTTTGAAGTGATTGAACTGGAAGCAGAAATTGAAATAATCCATCATTCGACTCTAAAGAACGAATGTTAATGTTGTTTAACCTCTCCATAATTTAGATAAGTTGATTACATTGTCAGTTCTAAAATATAGAAAACTTTGAATTACAAAACCATGTTCTTATGATAAAATAGAACTACCAGAACTAAGAATTGAACAAATAAGTATAACCAAATATGTGTTACAACAGATATATATTGATTTTCAACAGTCATATGACACTATCAGTAGGGTGAAAATGTATGAGGCACTTAGGGAGTTAAATGTCCCCACAAAGCTGATCCGTCTCATAAGTATGACGATGAAAGGAAGCAGAGCTGTGGTCAAGATTGATAGAAGTGTTACAGATGATTTTGAGGTAAGAAGGGGACTGAGACAAGATGTGCTGTCAACCATGTTATTCAATGCAGTGCTGGAAAATATTATCAGAAATGTGACCACCAACAACCCCGGGGACACACTCTTCAACCGGATGTGCCAAATAATGGCTTATGCAGATGACGTGACCATACTAGCAAGAAACAGGAGGGAACTGACATAGATCTATGAAAAACTGGAACATGAGGCAAGAGAAGTAGGCCTGAAAATTAATATGCAGAAAACCAAAGTGATGGTTATTTCCAGGAAGCCAGTGAATGATGGAACACAGATACAGTTATCAGGTAGAACCTTTGAGAAAGTGAAATACTTCAAGTATTTAGGCACCCTAATAACGGAAGAGAATAATATAGCGGAAGAAGTGGATGCTAGGATAATGTCCGGAAATAGGGTGTATTTCGCCCTGCAGAATATCCTCAAGTCCAAGAATGTGTCAAAAAAAGGCAAAATAAAAATTTACACAACAGTTTTAAGACCAATAGTGACATATGGGGCCAAAGCTTGGACATTGACTACAAGAGAAGAGAGTCTGCTTCAGAGATGGGAAAGAAGGATTTTAAGAAGAATTTTTGGAGCAATCAAGGAAAATGAAATATGGAGGATAAGAACAAACGAGGAACTAGGAAGATTGTTCGAGGAGACCAGTATTTTATCTGTTGTGAAAAGTATGAGGCTGAGATGGGCTGGTCATGTGTGCAGAATGCCGGAAGGGAGGGTGCCAAGAATGGTGCTGGAAGGCAAACCCGGAGGAAGAAGATTACAAGGAAGACCAAGAAAGCGATGGGTTAACGATGTGGAAGAGGATTTGCGAAGACTGGGTGTCAGAAGATGGAGAAGAACAGCAGAATGTCGAGAGGGATGGAAGGATGTGGTTGTGAAGGCTAAGGCTCTACATGGGCTGTAGTGCCAATAATGATTATGATGATGAAATATGTGTTAGCTTTCAGTCAAAACCATGGTCTTGTGATCAGTGTTCAACATAGCTGAATCTACAATATAATCCATCAAACTCAATCAGTTGTTATTATCGTTATGAAAATTTTCAAACAAGAATATTGAATTTAATTTAAGACAATTATTGAAGTTGACGTTTCGATCTGATATTAATACCAGAGATAAAGATTGAAGAATGAGATAAAGTGAACAGACCTCCTCAGAATCGACATCTTGAATGCCATAGAGTGCAGCGCTGAGGTTGTTGTGTTTGCCTTGCGAATCCTTCACCCACCCATCCTCCTCTCCATCCAAATCTTTCAGAGTTGCTGTAATGGCGTCCGTTACCTGATCAAAAAAAAAAAAACACAAAATTTAAAAATTTAATTTATTCAAATAATTATGAATCTCTCCATTCGAAGTCAACCCTCCTTCACAAACGGTCCTTGAAACTAATACTGCCTTGTCCTTGTTTAGTTTTATCATTCTTATAGAGTTGATTTAATTTGCCATTTGGCTAAAACTTTCACACATATAAACATAAATATACATACAGGGTTGGTGAAGATTATGGAGACAGCTTAACATTTCTCATACAAGGAAAATTTGACGTTAGGTCTGATTGAGGATCCAATTCGAATCAAGGAAACTAATTTTGCTTCAAAATTTTGGTCCGTCATATTGAATCAAACTTCATTTTTTAAATGGGAAATCATACGATACATGATTTCGTTAAAGAATATCAAGAAAAAATGAATGGCGAAAACCGCACATCGATATCTCAAACCGTTTCAGAGTTATTCACATTTAAAATAGCAATAAACTATACACAAATGAAATAAATGAGTACATTAAAAGTATGAAATTATCTGTCAAAGTGTTAAATATGTGACTACATGTTACTATGAGTGTTCACTAACACTTGACAAAATGATATTAGCGATTTTTTTAGATGTTTCATGACCTCACTTATTATTTACATTTTTGTATGATTTATTAGTATTTTCAAATGTAAATAACTTAAAAACGTCTCAGATAATAATGTGAAATATCTGTTATTTTTGGTTTTGATGCATCTAAATTTGAAAATCTACTTTGTGAACATATTCTAGGACTGAAAATGTTGTGAAGTGAAGAACTAAAGAGACCATTTCGGACCTTGTGTAACCCTATCTAAATTTGGGAGAGAAATAGCACAAGGTTACCTTATTTTTTCTCTCCCTATCATTTTGATGATGTATGTATGAATAAAGAATTACAGAGTGATATCGATGTGTGGTTTTTGCCACTTGCGGAAGAGAAACCCTAGTGATCTATTGGCCGAATTCATGACATGAGCTAAATGATCCCTGTATTTAAGTGGTGGGTCCATCAGCACTCCCAGATCTCTCATACTCGTTACCTTGTACAGAAAAGTATAATTTATTTTATAATTATACTGTACAGAATTCTTTTGGTGGGAAAAGATAAGACCACCTTCCCATTTAAAAAAAATGAAGTTGGATTCAATATGGCGGAATTATTTTATTTGTGCAACTAGTGCGCAAAGTGACAGTTTGCTGCACCGAAAGAAATGTTTACGCACGAGCCGTAGGCGAGAGCGGAATGGTTTCTTGAGTTCAGTTCAGTTCAGTTCAGTTTCAGTTCTTCGCCACAGTCAATTGACCGAGGAATTGTCAAGTTTTATTATTAATCTCAATATCAAAATTTGATATAAATGAAAAAAATATTTATTTATTTTTAATATAAATAATCTAATTGTCAAATCTTAATAGTTTATTTTCGCAAGTGCTGGAAAGTATGTTCCTCTGTGTATTCAGAAACTGCATATTATGGCCTTACAATCAAGTATTTTTTTAATTCTGAGACAAATGATTTTTTGCTCTCAATAGTTTTGAGATGTAGCGGGAGAAGGTTGAAGAAACGTGATCCTGTGCAAATTGGAGATCTTCGAAATTTATCTAGTCGGTGCCGAGTGATATTCATATTGGTCTTATTTCTTGTGTTGCAGCTATGTTGATTGCCTCTTAAAGGTGGATTTGAGTTTTTTGCTAGTATTATAGTTTCCAAGATGTATATAGATATTTAAAAATTTTGTTTTCCAGAAACAGAGGCCTGCAGTGCTCAATTACATTCGTTTGAAAAATTGTTCTTATTGCCTTTTTTTGTATTCTAAGTATTTGGTCAAGACAGTTTTGGGGTGCAGCTCCCCAGGCAACAATCCCATATCGCAGGTGCAAAGTAAACAGCGAATAGTAAGCAGTTAGAGCCGTTTTTTCATCCGTAGTATTTCTTATTCGTCGTATCACATAAAGTGCTGAGGATAATTTCTTAGATAAGTAGTCGCAATGCTGTTTCCAGCTCAAGTTCTTATCGACCATCACACCAAGAAACTTAGTAGAGCCCACCGCCAGCATGCTGTCCTCTCTCAACTCCTCATCCTCTCTATTGCAGTTGTTTGGTGTGAAGTTGATGAGCGTTGTCTTTTTCTTGTTGATATTGAGTTTCAGACTATTGCAGATTGATGTGGCTTCTTCAAATGCTAGGCTAACTCCACTATTGTTTGCTTTCTGATTGGTAGGTAAAATAATGGTAGTATCGTCAGCAAAAAGGATGCACGTTTTGTTTTCTGTGAGTAGCTCTGGGAAATCATTAATATAAATAAGGAAAAAAAGAGGTCCTAAGATTGACTTCTAAGGTACTCCCCTAGTGACTTTCTTCATAGATGAGTGGATGTTTTGTAAGCTTGTTTCGTTCTGGTATAATATGTCCACGTATTGAAATCTCTCAGAGAAATAATTCTGGATCCAACATAAGGCCAGTTCGCTTATGTTGAGCTGTCTGAGCTTAGAAATCAGTATATTTTGGTCAAGATTATCGAAAGCTTTTTGGAGGTCCAGAAATAGTCCTGATGCTATCCTTTTATCCTCCCAGATCTCATTTATTGTGCTGCATAAGTCGGCTATAGCTGTGTTAGTACTCCGCCCCTTCCTAAACCCATGTTGGAAACTTGTTATCAGTTATTATTCTCCAGATGGTTGACTAACTGATCGTAAACTGTTCGTTCCAGAAGTTTTGATACAATGGGCAGGTTGGCTATCGGCCTATAATTGTTAGGATCTTGTTTGTCTCCCTTTTTGTGTGTGGGATGTACCTTGGCTATCTTTAATTTCGTGGGTAAGGCTGCTTGACTAAGAGAAGAATTTATAATATGTAATATGGGCTTGATTATTTCTTTTTTACAGTATCTTATCATCCTTCCCGATAACTCGTCAAATCCAGTTGAGTTATTTGATTTAAGTCTATTGAAAAGAATGTCCAAATGAGACTGTGTAATTCTTTTGAATGTTAAGAGAGCTGGTATGTTTTTGTTTGGAACTATTTGAGTACTATTCTGTTGGTTAGGATGAGGGTTTGGTGTTGTAAACTGTTCATTGAAAATATTACTGATCAAGTGTGGATCCATAATTTGATTGCCCTTGTCAACAAGGCTGATGTTTTTGGAATGACTGCACTGCTTGTTCCGCTCTTTATTTACATGTTTCCAAATTGCTTTCGTTTTATTATCAGACTGCATGATTTTGGTTATGGAATATTGTTAATGGTCTATTATATCTAGGTGAGTTTTTTGTTATTCTATCATTCCTATTCTTATGGTCCTGCTTATTATTTCTATGAGGATGAGTCTTTTGTCTGTCTATTGTATTTGCTTGATAATCTGCACAAGATTCACTGGCACTTATAAAAAATTATTTGATCTGCTATTATATGAATCCAAATTTGAAACTCCAAAGCAGCCAATTTCTACACTATTTACTCTATTTACATGTGATTTACTAAGCCCAGTAACTTCCTTATTGGTTCTTTTGCCAATAACGTGTCTTGTAATAAGTTTCCTCAACTTCTCTTTTCCACTACTCTTGTTCAAATGTAGGCCATGCCGAGTATAATCTCCTCTTTCGAATTTCGCTAGGTCCAATATATCTATATCATCAGTACGAGATATTGCCCTGGTCAGCCATTCATTAAATTTCGTGACGTGAAAGTTCATTTGTGGTCTGCCATATCTACAGGGTACAGTACATATTGATAGATTCGTTCGTTTTGCAGTTTCAAAAACAGGTTGCAGGTCAATTTGAGTTTTATGTCTCGTGCACTCGTCGTCCATATCATTGGTTCCGGCCATTACCAAAACTCTGTCTTCAAAATCAAAGTCTTTTGTCATTTGAGCCAAGTCACGTGTTACTGCTTTGAAATTTCCGCCAGGTTTAGCAACCACTGTCACTTCAAAGTCATCATTTCGCAGATCGTTGTTCAGATCCCATCCCAGGTCCCTACCGTGACTGTCGGCCATCACCAACAATTTTCTCCTTCTTTTTTTCTTCTTATGAGTTTTCTTAGTTTCATTACAAACTCTATCAATTTTGTCGTTCGCCTCCGTGTTACCGCTCTGAAAGATTCTGAAAGAGTTATCTGTCGGTACTGTAATGAGATTCTGTTGTCGGCGCTGGGCTGTGCTGCCTGGTGAATAGAATGATTTTAGGTCTTTTTCTCTAGATCGAGTGTTTCTTTCTCATTTTTTAAAGTGGAGTTCTCAGCTTCCAGCACCTCTATACTAATCTTCATGCGATCAGTTACCTCCCTGCACTCTATTAGCTGCTTGTCCACCTCAATGCAATGGTTCAACGCATCATTCCATTGCTGTCTCAATACAGCCATCTGTTCAATCAAGTCTAGATTTTCTTTTTTCAATGAATCAATGCATGTGTTATTGTTTAAATTCAATTCATTTGGACCAGGGTGGAGGGAAGAATTTAAATTTATCGGAGTGCTGCAATCAGTATCCGTCGGTACACCAGAAACGGAGGACAGAACATTATCCGTATCGTTGAGAGAGTCGAAGTCGTCAACAATAGTTGTCTCTTCATTAAGAGAGTCTTCGCCGATATAATCGGATCTGTTGTCAGGAGGGGGGTGATTATGTGAGATTGACTGACTCATTTCTACTATCTTTGTTATTTCCCCGTCTGTCTTCAAAGCAGCCTTACATTTTTTGTTTAAGCAACGCCATTGGCGTAGACCAGCAGCATTAATATTTGTAAACCTGTAAGTAAAATAACGAAAAGTCAACTTAGGGTTTCCCTTATTAGTTCTCCCTATTATGAAATCCTCCATTGCAATCCTCTCTTGTAATCAGAGTATCAATAGTAAACCTCAATTAGGTATGTCCTAAGATTTAGTAGAAAAGAATATGAATAAATAACTTACAAATATGCTCTATTTAGGATAGAGAGAGAAAAAATAGTATGATTGGATTCAAGTGTTAGTAATTTAATATTGATAGAGGAATTAAATTAGAATTAGAAACATCCATACAGACGATTAATTAGGATTATATTTGACAGGATTAATAGTAATTATTGTAATAGTGATGTAATTAATATTATATTAAACAGAAAGTTATATTCAAGTTATAATGTATACGTAAGTTATATTAAAGTCCAATTTATTCTGTCTATGTAACAGAAAGTTATATTTAAGTACAATGTATTCTGTCTATGTAACAGAAAGTTACATCAAAGTTATATTAAATATTACAGAAAGTAATATTCTGATACAGAAAGTGATATTCTGTGATAAAAACGTTTGAGAATTTATTCTGTCTGGTCAATAATAGTGAAAGTTACAACTGATATCAGTCTGCACGGCGTCAGGAATCAAGATAGCAAGTTAAAGTTACGATTTTTTATAGAGGTTAGAGATGCCGGTTTATCTCTTGTTTTGGGACTCTATCACACGATAAGCTCCAGAGTCAACGTCGACAATCAGAGATAAACGCTAGCTAGGAAAGAGACACTCAAAAACACGAAACGGTAGTACTGTACTATATTGTAGCTTGATGTAGAAAGGAAACGATAAGAAATTAATTTACTCGTATTCTTTTATAGAAATCTTTGAAGAGTTCGTACCGTAGAGTATGTATAGAACTTTTCAGTTAAAATATCCTAGTTCAAGCAAACACCGAAATTTAGTCTGCCCCTCACTGAGAACCAAGTTACTGTTAATTAATGTGGCCCTTTTGATTCCAACAAATAAATATCGGGCGTATCCCGTCCGCCTCCGGGACAAGCCCGAAAAATGCCCAGAGCAAGGCTGCACAGAGTTTACAAATAATATACCCCTGTACACCGCTTACAAGGACAAGTGGAACACAAAAGAATGTATGTTTGCCACTTAGAATATCGAAAAAGTCTCTGAAATAGGTAATTGTTGTTTGAAAAGTTATTGAGTAATTAATTAGTTGATTCGTTGTGAGAAGCAGATCAGTAACTAATCCAAATCCCAATGGAATTACAATTTATTAAAAACTTATCAATCAGCCTAACTGAATTGTTCAACTGTTTGAGATGATAAAGAAATAAAATTTGGAGTGTGAATTACCAGAGAGCTATTAAAGAATAATCACTAGAAACTCTTCACGTATTGTAACAGTCTATTAACAAATTTTCTAGATGAGCTGAGGTTCAGAAAAATATTTATATATTTTTAATGTTCTCTATTATTTAAAACTGGAATAATAAATTCTGACAACTCTTAATGCTGCCGTACAGACTCAGAAATATCAGTCGACGAATTAAAAGTATAGGAGTCAGAAGGAAAAATAAATATTAAATAATTATGGTGTTACGTGATTAGTAATATTTGCTACGATTGGGCTATATTAATCAATATCTATACATAAAAAAAAACAATTTCTAGGTTATGAAAAAGTTCAGTATTAAAATTGACAATCAAGAAATAGAAGTAAACAGGCTATCTTATCTGAACGGGAGCTGCTTGGAAAACAACCGTCCTCTACCACTGCCTCGACTCCAATTCTGAGGACACACTTAGTGCACACTGAGTGCAGCAGAGGAACTTTGCGCACGTATTTCACATTAAATTTTTTTGAGCGGAAAAGTGATTCTTTGCGTTCTGTAATCAGTGCAGAAATGGTCACTTTTCAAGGTAACTGTAGGAATTTTTTTTTGAAATGTCAGAAAAGCAGTTGTTTTAATTAGAATATGATCCTTCCCAATCAGACCTATTGTCAAATTTCCTTTTTGAAAGAAATATTGAGATGTTTCCATAATTTTTGCCACGCTGCAACTCTGTATACATGTGAATAAAAATATAAATCTGAGTACCCTTTTTAAATTATTTCGTCACATGTATACATGTATATAATAACAAGAAACACTTTAATTAAAGAGATTTCATTTCCTTGTCTTGGTTATGGAAACAAATATTGTATTGAAAGACAGACGTCTGTGTACGTTGCAAAATTTGAACACTTGCGGAGGGATGTTTTCTCCGCTTGCCTGCATACTTCCGTCTATTGCTGTGTGCGATTGCCTGTACATTGACAATAAAATCAGTGTTTTTCAATTATGGAAAAGTTCGTTATTATCAATAGGTATTCAACAAATTTTACTTGATAGTTTTTTTATTGAATAAACTAGTACCTTATTGCTTTTTATTTAAACGATACCTCAAAAAACTAACATTGTATTACTGGGTAAGTATTGTATTGTGAATATTTCTTTGTCAATCAGTCTGTTGTCAGATCTCAGAAAGGGGAGGACATCGCTTGTATCTCCTATCCATGTGAATAAGAGTGTGAAAATAATGTTATTGTATGGTTAGAGATGTTGTGGTATTTCTCCATAATTGAAAGAATAAGACGTTGATGTTCTCTTATAGTGGTATTGACAGCATCAACGTCTTATTCTTTCAATGTGTTAAAATGAATCATTCTTCTTAAAACCCCGGTTGGTTATTACTATAGATTACCGTTTGATGATTGGCATCGATAGCAGCCGCAAGCACGCGGTAATTAGCGTTTGCTGTAGCATTGCGTTTGCGTGCCGGAGGCGTCTCGGGTGGAACAAGTCCCTTGGACACGGCACGTGCGAACTCGTGCCGCTTGCGACGTGCTAGTGCCGTCGTCTGCACAATCACGCCCTTTGGAGTGCGCAAGTAGGGACGTGCCACCATCTCCGATAGTTTTTCTGTTGCCTCTTCGAGCTCGTTCTGCAACGCCAAAACGTGTCAAATCATAAAAAGCATCATTGAAACTAAGGCATTCAATAAACTCATTATGCTACTATTAAATCGTTCAAAAAATTGAAAAAAAACACCTTGTCGAATTATTAGACAAGCACATCCAAATTTAATAATTGAAAAAGCTCCTTTAAATAAAATCATTAGCTACAAAATCTTCAAATAGAACCCTTAAGAAACGTACTGGAATTCAGAACTTTGTTAATTAATCTATTTCAATAACAAGTAACAGTACAGGGATTACGCACAAATCAGTCTTCAGTATTGATACTACTAGGCTACTACTACTACTAGTAACTTCTGCATTCATACTACTACTACTAATACTACTACTACTACTACTACTACTACTACTACTACTACTACTACTAAGGTTTAGGAAACTTCATTCAAATCAAATCATTCAAAAAAACTGATTGTGGTAACATTGTGTGAATAGCTATTTTATTTAATAAATAGGTTGAAAAATTACAATTTGGAGGAATCAGGAGGAGTTACCCAAAAATTTTGATCCAAAACTTCATAATTTCAAATTGAGGTTATGTGCACAATCATTCAATTCATAAATTTTCACTTGAATGGAGGAAACCAACTAAATTATTAGGTAACAAAATTTGATATACAACTACGGTTATATATTTTAAAATCAATGCAAACTTAATACTCACAAAGACACACATCTCAAAATATATTGACATTATAATGATTCAAGATCATGTTATCCAACTAGTTTGAAATCAACGCAGCTCTATCAAATCAGTGGTAGCATAATACAGCTGACTTCTTTCACTTCAGAACCCTTTGCTTTAATGTTGCCAACTATAATATTTTTGCTTTTGGAATTTGATAGGTATTATATTTTCTAATAATGTATTTTATTAGGGCTACTTGATTTGTTAGTTGAGAAATAATCCAACATTA
The DNA here is from genome assembly GCF_014356525.2 of Nilaparvata lugens. Classification (NCBI taxonomy): domain Eukaryota; kingdom Metazoa; phylum Arthropoda; class Insecta; order Hemiptera; family Delphacidae; genus Nilaparvata; species Nilaparvata lugens. The sequence goes on along the minus strand of NC_052518.1, from coordinate 23,470,694 downwards.
CCCTTAAAAAATGTTTATATTAAATACAAAAACAACTAGTTTCGCATGTTCAATCCATTTTCAAGTTTTCATCAAATAAACTATTTGAAATATTAAAAGAAAATTAATATAATATATGAAAAGAATAGTTTTTGATTTTGAGAAAACTTGGAAATGGATTGAACATTCGAAACTAGTTGCATTTGTATTTAATAGAAAAGTTGAAAAAGGGTACTTTAGGATTATTTTTCAACTAAGATATTATATTATATTAGGATAAATAAAATAGATTTGAATTAGATGCTTGTATTATAGATTTATACGTTAGAAGCTTAGATAACATATAGGGCCGTTTTCCGAGCTCGGGATTTAGTCAAGCTCTAGACTTTAAACAGCTAGAGTTGGGCTTTCGGAAACGAGGCGTAGTCGCAGTCCACGTTTAAATTATACTTCGAAAAACTAGAAAATTGAACACAGAATAATATAAAGAGAAAATAGTGGAAAGTATCAACTATTTTGAATTATTTAGGAATGTTTCATTTCATCAAGGAACAACGTTTCCAATTATAGAAATGAAAAAATAAAGATTATCATAAAAACTACGACTACGCCCCGTTTTGGGAAGCCAATTTTCTGACTCCAGCAGTTTAAAGTCTAGAGCTTAGCTAAATCCCGAGCTCGGAAAGCGGCCCATAGTGTTCGGAGCAGCTGATTTCAGTTCAGCAATCCCATTTTCGACACTGTTCGTTGTTCCTGCATTGTGAATGGTCGAGAAGTTGTATCGTAAAGTGGAATCATTGCATAAAGTGAACATAATAGTATAGTTTGAAAATCCATTATGAAAAAGAAGCTCTTATAGGATTGATTGTGATGTTGGAATGTTCACATTATAACATGGTCGTAGATAGATATTTTTCAAGTATTATTAATTTGTATTTTTCAGTAATCAGGATTTGAGGGGGAAGAAGAAATGTAATGCTGATACGATAATTGGATAAATTGGAGCACAGCCTACCTGCATAAATTCGAAAATCGTGCGACTATATCCATTATCTTCCAGGTAGTATCCATGCACATAGGACCCACACAGGATTCTCCTGGCTTTTAATAACTCCCGGACACCCTCTTCCACAAATTTTGTACATTCTGTATCGCCTGTGATCATCAAAATATAACTTAATTCAGTTATAATGAAATATCAATATAAAATATCGAAGCATTAAAATTAAAATATATTTTTTATATAAGAAAGTACTGAATAAAAGGGTACTATGGAATTATTTCTTCATTAATCAATATTTATTTATCCTTATAGGTGCATAAGTTGGCTTACGCGTTGTAATAATTATTGAAAATGATCCCTATTCTACATCGGTATAGCCTCTGATAAATCTTCTAGTCACTGGCAGACCCCATTTTCAGTAGCATGTACCATGCGGAGCACTCAGACCTCCATGGAATGAAAATGATGGGCATTCAGACAGGAGGAATTGCATAGTCTGGGTTTTACCACATACACATCGGGAGTCAGAGGTATACCTTCTAGCTGTTCAGTTCAGCACATCTACCCACATCAATTCGCATAAAACATATGCAATATAACTAAAATATGAATAACAGTTCTCATTGAAACAAAAATAAAAGATATCAAATGATGTGAATCGAGTTTACACCTGAAAATGGCGCTTGAAGAGTTAAAACTACCGTCGAACCTCTCTATAACGAACCTCCACTTGACGAAATCCTCTACACAACGAATTTTTATCTGGTCCCATGACATTTTGGAGTTTTGGCTGCTTATTTACCTCTATTTAACGAATTTCGGACCTCTCAACAATAAAGTTTTCTCTTGACTTCAACATACAAAATGTAGTGTGTATAGGAAGCAGACGATCATTTTCAAGGAATTGTTTAGTTTCAGCAGAAAGGTCAATAGACTAAAAATAATGGCAATTCAGGTAGGCAGAAGATGGGTGGTGGACAGTCGATAGAGGTTGAAAGACATGTCGGAAATTGAATGCAAGTTACTCTAAATTGGATTTCAAGAACTTGTCATTTGTAGACCAGGCAGGTGAACGACTGGAATTTCTAAATCTTGCTTTTGTCACTAAGATGATGATGGTAGTGACGAACTTGAGGAGAAGAATCCGTCAGATCAAGAAGTTCTAGAAGCTTTCAAAATTATCAGGCAAGGAAAAAAAATAGTGTACCAGCCTTTTTATGTTCGACTGTTTGAATAGATGTGAGTTGTTTATTGAACATGATGTTTTATTCAAATGCAAAATTCAACCGAAAATTACTCACTTTTTCAAATAAAACATTAAAAAATAGGGAAGTTGAGTTATTATAGTATTTATAGTAATGTTATTGACAAAATTGCCGTATTTTGCGTTCAATCGAATACAGTAGTAGTGTGAAAAGTACTAAAAAATCTTTGGTGAAGGAATTTGAAAAATATTGTTACTGAGTATGTACTTTGATTAAACTCTACTAATAGTACAAATCAAGCTTTCTAGAAATAAGTTGGTGAGTTTACTTACCTATTACATTCTATAAATATTCAAAAAATAAGTTTTTTTATTTTAAATATTTTTTTAATTTTTTATATTAACAGCATGAATTTTCAAATTTCCATATTAATATTGGCCTAATAGGTACCCTACCTACGAACGCGATGATATGTATCATATACCATATTCATTTATTCACCACCGTGATACCATATCACGAAAAGAAACCCTGATAACTTAAGATTAAAAAATAACTTCAAAAATTTCTCTAGAAAAATAAAAAATTGGATTAAAATTGAAAAAATTAAGTATTATTCTTCATTAAATCAAATGCCTCCACGGCAAAAATGGCAAGTTTTGAATAAGCTGTGTGGAAATCCGAAAAAATGTAAACCCCTAAAAGAATTAAAAATAGAACACAGGGATGAAATTGTTAGTGATGCAAAAAGATTGTCAAATATTTTTAATGAGTATTTTGTTAGCATTGGCAGAGATGTCGCTGCTAATTCTAATGGTGGAGCTGATAACATGGACTATCATAATATCTTCAAGGAAACTAATCAGCAGAAGTCTATATTCCTTGAAGCTGTTACCTATGATGAGCTCTTAGTTTACATTAGAGGATTAGAAAATGGTAAATCTTGTGGGGGTGACTGTATATCTTCTGGATTATTGAAGAATGTTGCGCTGGCCATAGTACCAATTCTAGTTGATATTTTCAATTGTAGTCTCTCTACAGGGGTGTTTCCTTCTGGGATGAAGCTGGCAAGAGTGGTGCCAGTTTTTAAGTCGGGTTCTCGATTAAAGTTGAACAATTATAGACCTATATCCCTGCTGTCAGTATTTTCAAAGTTGTTGGAGAAGATAATGAAAAGGAGACTTCTAGAATTTCTTGATTCATGTAATTTTTTCTATAGTAACCAATTTGGCTTTCGTGAATGTATGAATACAGAAATGGCTCTTGAAAGGTTTATGGCAGTTGTTTTCTCTGGTCTCAACTTCAGGCCAGCACGCTGTGTCGCAGGACTGTTTCTAGATATAAAAAAGGCATTTGACACAGTGAACCATTCGATCTTGTTAAATAAATTGTATAATGCTGGCATCAGGGGCGTGGCTCATGACTGGTCCTTGTCCTATTTGAATGACAGACAACAATATGTAGCCATTGGAGGTGTGAAGAGTGAGGTTCAGGTAGTGGACTGTGGTGTACCACAGGGATCAGTCCTTGGGCCAATCTTGTTCCTCATTTTTATTAATGATCTCTATTCGTTCAGGTTCTCTGGTATGCCTGTATCTTTTGCAGATGACACTGCATTGGCATATTGTGATCTGGATGGCCCCAATTTGGTAAGATTAATGCAGGATGATTTGAACAAGCTGTTGCTCTGGTTTAGACACAATAGGATTCAGCTCAATCTTTCAAAAACAAAATACATGCTGTTTACACTATCAACATCATGGACATTGCCTTCTGCACTGAAGTTTCATGGTAGCTGTGCGAGTGATGACTGTGACTGTGAAGTGGTTGGTCAAACTGACTCATTAAAATATTTGGGTGTGATTGTTGATGAAAAGCTCACTTGGTCTCATCATATTACTAATATAAAAAGCCATCTGCTGTTAATGCTGAGGAAGTTCTACTTTTTGAATAAATTTCTCCCTATGAGTGTCCTGAGGCAGCTATATTTTGCACTTGTCGAATCAAAAATCAGCTACGGTATAAATTGTTGGGGCTCCACTTACATTAGTCACTTGAAGCCCTTAATAACTATACAAAAATCCATAGTTCGTGCCATTAAGAAGGAGGGTAGATATGAACATTCTTTTCCTATCTTTCAGAGTCTCAGATGCTTGCCTCTCAGATATATCTATGTTTTCAAAGTATTGTATATGTTTTATGTTATGTCTGGAAACTGTGGTCATGCGTTGTTCAGGGATGTTCCTAGTTATCAAACTAGGAGAGTGACATCTGATTTACTAAGACTTCCTAAATCGTATACCACTTGTTTCCAGAAATCGTTTGTATTTCTCGGCCCTAAGTTTTTCAACAATATTCCTCTTGAAATTAAGAGAACACAAAATCGACTTGTTTTTAAAACAAAAGTTCTTGGATGGCTTAGAGGTCTTATGCCTGACTATCTAGAGACCTTATTCAATGTGGTTTCTTAGTTAAAATACTCTGAAAATGGTGGCTATGCATTGGCTAAATGAGCTGGAATTGGAGAGTGAGCATGGTTAGTGTGAATGTGTGAGTGATTGGTTGCTAATTTTTCTTTCTTTCTTCTTTTTATATTTTTCTACTTCTCTATAAATTCATAATTATCAGATATTCATTCCTGCTCGCAGACGTAGAGTTTTGTACTCTCAGCAAGCAGTATTTTTCTATCCAAATTCACAAATTAGTCCTGGTTTAGCATGTTCGAGTTCTTGTCTGATGTTATTGTTATTTGTTTAATAAATTAGACTTTTATGTACTTTATAAAATATTAACTTATTACTCTAATATTGTTAAGCTGTATTATTTTTTCTCATAATTTGTAAATATTGTGAATTGGATTGAATAAAATTTGAAATTTGAATTTGAAATTTGAAATATTACAAGATCCATAAGATCGTGGCAGTTTTCTTGACAGAACAACCTCTCAATAACGAATACCTCTCAGCAGCTAATTTTTTCTCGGGATAATCGACTTCGTAATACAGAGGTTCGACTGTAGTTGTTTTATGATAAAATGAAAGGTTTGCTATCTTTTATTGTGTTTCAGTAATTTCAGTAGCAAAGAATCTTTCCATCCTTGAAGCTGATCGTTATAAAATCAACTTTCAGCTCTAGTAAATAAATATCAAGTGATTTGGCTGGCTCAGGTCTGGTGTCAAGATTTCGATCAATTGCAGGGCCTCTGACTCAACCTAACGACTGTTTTTAGACAGCCTAGCCGACGAATCAACGAGTCCTTCCGAAAAGACTCGAGAAAAATACTTTGCCCGGCCGAGATTTGTATCCGGGATCTTTGGTTTACAAAGCCAGCGTCTAAGACACTCGACTATGGCCACTCCTTCAACTCTAATGAGATGGATGAATATTATGAAAAAAAGTTGCAAAGATCTAAATAAAATTCATAAATTATGGTACCGTATGCATACGTAAATGAGTCTAACGTTTATTTTATTTACCAATCTAACATGGTGCCTCAATTTACCAAATATTTTTCATTTGTTGATATTAATGGAATATTTTGTCATTTCTCAATTAGGTGAGCATGATTTCATTGTATGCTTTTTGTTAAAAATGTAATTCTCTAATATATTTAGGATAACCGAGCATGATCAACTCAATAACTGAAAAACCTCATTGTATTATTTTAGACAAATGTGAACTCTTTATTTAGAGCTATACATTTGAACGATCATACATATAGATATATATATATAACTACTTAACGAGCTGTCAAGTTGGCAACGGTAACAGCAGCTGGTAACATCTTCACATGTTTTATATTTACCTTTCTTGGATCTAGTTGAAGCCAATGCTTCCATTTTAAGACCTATTCCAGTTAAAAGCGGTTCTTCCAGTCTACGACTGTTCTCATGATTTCTAAACCTCGTATAGTAGTGCAAGAATCGATTTAGCTCTGTGGTCTGTTGATTTCTAACCATAGCCTGAAAAATATATCGATAATCAAAACACCGTAACACAACTTTAGAATCATATGCAATATTTCTGAGATAAAGTGATGAAATATTAGAAATTGTCTCCAAATTAACAATTAAAGATAAAGATGGGCAAAGATTGAACAATGTCTCTAATTTTATTTTATATTGCGGATGATGCCTACTTGAGAATTTTAAAAGTACGAGTGTGCAGAGGAAAGTGCAAGGGTGATTTGATGAGGTGATGAAACGTTCATGCCTACCGGCGGGATTCCAACTCACGACCAGATAGCGCTAGCAAACTGCACTTCATGCAACGTTTTAGTCATCTCTGCTATCCTGGCCAGCACATTATTCTCACGATTATAATTTTGCAGATTGTTATATGTACATTCTCATCTTATCTTTTTGAGCGTTTAGTTGAAAAAATGTACTATTCAAATTAAAAATGTATAATTTTTTCTGGATTGATCTTGACAGGATGATGTGGTTTACAATTTTTGCATGATAATTACATGGTTTACGATGTTATTATTTATGATTATAATCTCATTCCAAGTTTATGACAAATTACTGATGATTCTAGACATAAATAGTGAGTGTAGCAGCAACAAATTACCTCACTGATGAGTACGCCCTGTTTTTCATCTGCTTTGTGAACGGCTTCAAATCTGTTGCAACGGAAATAGCCACCAGTTGTCGAGTTATGTCGTTTCCAGCTTTCCAAGCATACCCAGCAGAAATCGTATTTGCACTACAGAAACAAAACAGTACCCTATTTCACATTCAAATATTCAGAACAAAGTATATTTGATAAAGTATAACAAAGTAGAGTAGTATTATTCAAGAATGGAAAACACAGAACATGGAATGTATTATTGTAAAATATTACATGAATTACTTTGTAGTATTATTACAGGGCCTGTTACAGCAAAACATGGGTCGCATTTTATGTCGTGTTGGATGTTGGTGAAGTATCTACTGCCAGGAAAATGAGTTTTAGTACTCGTTGAATAAATCGGCCAAAGGTCAACTCGAAATATGCCATCTAAAGCCTTTGTTTTCACGTTAGGCTCTAATTATTGTTGATTGAAAATTATAACTTAAATATGTACATTATCATTTTGACTGCATGTTGCTTTTCTGGTCTAATGACAATAATTTTTTTCAAAAGTCTTCTAATATATGAAGTATAGGGTGTCCCACGAAGAGGTTTGATTTTGTATTACCTACCCATTCATGCACCGAACTTTTTTAAATTTTACACAGTTTACAAAGTAGGTTCCGAAAATATTCTGGGAAAATTTCAGCACCCTAACCTTCATAGAAACACAATTGCGGCATATTGAAAATTTTACCAATTCGCTCCCTAAGAAAACTACTTTGATGAGTTATCATCTGATTTGTTTACTTCGTTGCAGTAGTCTTGGCTCATTTGGTGGTACCAGAAATGGATCAAGCAACCTCTCAACAAAATCGTGCTCCACCTCATTTCGCAAATCATGTCAAGCAATTACTAAATGGCAAACTTTATAGCCGTTGGATTGGTCGTGGAAGTGATTTTTTAGATTGGCCACCCCGATCACCAAATGTAACTGTTTGTGATTTACTTTTATGGGGTTACTTATAGGAAAAAGTTTATAGCTTCAATAATGATGAGGAACTAAAACGATTAATAGAAGAGGAACTTCTCCGGATACCGCAGAGTTTCTTTGTAAGAGCTTACAAATCATTTCTTAAGCGCTGTTATCAGTGTGTTGCTGTGGATGGATTTCAATTTGAATAATTTTTGACTCTGGCTGGGTTTTTCATTATGCTATGTTCTAGTTTTTTTATTTAAAAGTCATATTGCCCTAGAGTAGCAATAAACATATTTAATAAAACCAGAAAAACACCTTTTTAATGTTCTTAAAGTATCGTTTTTCAATATGTCGCCATTTTGTTTTCACGAAGGTTAGGGAGTTAAAATTTTCCCAGATTATTTTTAGAGCCTACTTTGTAAACTGTGTAAAATTTGAAAAAGTTCGGTGCATGAATGGGCACGTAATATAAAATCGAACGTGTAAATCTCTTCGTGGGACACAGTGTATATGAAGAATAGGATTGTAGATTTTATAAATCGGTTTGCGTTGGTTACCTTTGAACATTTCATATGATTGCAGCCTTCACTCTTCTGTATGGGGGACTGGCAGTTGGGACAAGGCTTGGAGTTGGTGACGAGCCACAGGCAGTTGGCTGCATCCTCATGTTCCGATCTCGAAGAGGCGGATAGTTCTTCTGGTCGCACCTCCGAGATTTTTCCAAGCCATTTCTGCCACTCGGAGCAAGCACATGGAGCGTGAGCTTCGCCCAAGCACTCCCTATAATTACAAAATAACATATTTCATTTTCCTAACAAAGTTATTTCGTATGGCTTTTTGTTGGTGGGGAGTCCCTTGCGGGAAGGTCCCACCTCCCTTGAATATTAAGGCCGGCAATGGACCTTACGACTGACATACTCCAGCCGGTACCAACAGTTTAATGTGTTCATACGATAACACGGGAGTGATCTGGCTAAAAACTTCTGACCATATCTGACTTTCTACTCGTTTAATTAATGCATTCATACAAACACAGATCATAGATTTGACGACGATAAAATGTATTATTGATGCAAGAGTCTGTTCAACAAGCAAAGCTGTAACTTTATTCTAATACTGTAGTATTAATTAATTGATTTATAAAGTTTACAATTTAAACATATTAAAATGCAGATAATCAATCAACTTAGGATGAATAACAGCTGATCATATTAAATAATCAAATCTTTTTCTTAACTGATATTTCTTTCCAAGGCAATATATATTTCTTTCATCATTGATGATCATGTGAAGATGTAAATGATAAGACGGATCATTCTGTTCCCAAAAACAGCTGATCGTGAAACTTTTCCGTCGTACTTACCAGCAAAAGAAGTGCCCATTGCCGCAGTCAACTGCATGAGACGTGCGCATTTCAGTGGCTCGGTTGTGCTCAGTTTCCGGAAGTCTAACTGCTCTTCCACAGCCAGCCATAGGACACCATTTTATGCTACGATTTGTCTCCACGAAAGCCTTAAAAATTCAATAATGAGCAGTTATAGTTAGACATCTTGAGAGATCGGACTCCCCTTTTTGAATTTCTATATTTAAATGGAAAATTGGAAATGAATTGTATTGGTTAAAAAACATGTATACAATACTATCTCAAATTTCAATTCCGAACATAAAAAGACTGTTTTTTAATCATTACTTTTTAACAAAAGATATTTGAAAATAAATAACATGATTTACAACACATTATGGCTCTTTAATTTTATTTTTAAACAGAACAATGGTGATTGTTGTTGAATTATTAGAGATCCGAAAAAAGATGATTTACAAAAATTGATATGTATCTTCAATTTCACGTTTGTGCGAAAAACACAAATTGAAACTGTCAACCACAAATGAGTGTTTTTTATTATTGAAAAGAACCACAACACAACTGTAACGAAACAATGGTTTTTGTTAGATTATTTATTTGTTTTATTTTTTCTCTGTCATGTAACTCATGTCAGAGGTATTTATTAAACATTTACAATATGGGAAAAAGTCGTTCACATACTTGGATTATTTTCCTTAAACTATCATGAAGCATCACACTATAAAGTCTATGAAATAAAGTATAAAGTAAGAATAAAGGTAGATATAAAGTGATCCATTATTAGTTTATTATACTTACTTTAATGTCGAATTGGAGATACCTCCGAGCAATATTTGGAGGTACCAAACGCTCTATAAGTTCAGAAGGAACCAATATATGACAGTGGTGTGCGGGACATAAGATTCTATGTTCTCCTCCTTCCTGTATTTTGCCAGTCAAGTACGATTCCCAACAGTTTGAGCAGAACTGGTGATCGCATGTCATTGAAATTGAAGGCCAGTCTTCTTTCGCAATCTCAGAATAGCAGATTTCGCACTGGGGAAAAATTGTAATCAGACTTGAAAACTACTAAACTTACACCTAAAATTAATACTGTGGAAACAAATGCAGAATTCTTATGATTGAATTAGTATTCCAATTAGTAATACTAATCAGTATTGTAGATTGAATAAATCACTCAACAGTCATATTTAAAGAAGGTCAAGGAAAATGAATAAGTTGTTTGACTGCATCTCTAAAAACACTCATGAAGTATTTATTAGAAAGTTGAATACGTGGCTACTTAAAACCTCTTTTTATACTATTGAAGAATTTTTGGAGCATGCAGATATACATTTTAAATTTACAAAACTGTACCATTTCATCATGTAATATTTTATAATGTGTACAAATTTTATGTATAATATTATTGATTAAGATCTATGTTTTTATTTTTTAACGTTGTCTATACATGCAATTGTTAATGACAATAGAAATATTTGATTTTGCTTTTCTTTGATACCTGATACTGTTTGCGGTTTCCAAAATGCATTGTATTATTTTGAATATTTATGTTTATAACACAATTGCGACTCCAACTCTTATCTATGGGAGTGAGAGTTGGATTCACACACAAAAAGTAGACAGCAAGATACCAGCTGCTGAAATAAGATTTTCAAGGAGTGTGTTCGGCTGCACCAGGGCAGGTACAATCATAAATAATAAAATAAGAACTGCTTTGTCTGTAACACCAGTACACGAGAGAACTTCACAAAATAGAACAAACTGGTGCAGTGATTTGAATAGGATGCCTTCAGGATGAATTCCTTTTAAAGCCCAACATTATGCACCAACTGGAGAAATAGATTAGGAAGGCCAAGGAAAATATGGGTACCGGAACAGGTTAATTATCAATAGACCTAATACTGAAGTGAAGAAGAAGAAGAAGAAGAAGAAGAAGAAGAGAAGAAGAAGAAGAAGAAGAAGAAGAAGAAGAAGAGAAGAAGAAGAAGAAGAAGAGAAGAAGAAGAAGAAGAAGAAGAAGAAGAAGAAGTTTATTACTTATTATGTCTCTTATGAATAAATAAAATCAAAATTCCAACGCTAGGCTATTATTTATTTTTCCAGCGTGATTAATTTCCACTTGAATTAATTTATTATGATTGGAATAATTAGAAAAGGTACTTCAGGTAGATTACCGAGTATGTCTCAAAACAACAAAAAATCTAATCTAGCCCTAAATATCGAAAGACTTCTTCAAATCTTAAGGTGCGTACAGACTTTCGCTCTGCTCCGCAACCGAACGTCACTCCAGCAGAGCGATTGATGATCGACCGGCGAGCAACAGTGGTTCGACCGGGGAACGCGAGAAGATCTAACATCTTCCGTAACGCTCATGATGGGTGCGTGGGCGGTGCGACTGTGGTTCGATGGTGGTACGAGGGCAGTACGAGGGCGGTATGAGGGAGGAGCGTGCTCGGTGCGGGTTGGAAGCACGAATATGTGTACGCAGCTTTAGAATAACCAGTGTATCATTGATGATTGGATACATTTCTATACGGCTTGGGCAAAAATATTAGTGTACAGCTTTAATACTTGGATACTGTGAAGTTTAATGCTATTAATAGTTGAGTTTGGAGGTGTTCACTCAAATACCTTCAAATTGAATGCAAATACACACAATATTAACTATATATGACAATACTCAAAGTATCATAGAATCAATAATACTATATGAAAATACTCGCAATATAATATGATAACACAGAAAGTATATGACAACTCGAAATATGATAATACTGACCACTATAAAATCACCCATCTCCTCTTCTTCATGACTACCTCTCATTTGCTCGTCTTTTGGTTGAAGTTCATCATCTTCCTCTATCACTTCCTCGGCTTTGTCTTGGAATCGGTCGTCCGGATAGAGACCTCCACAAGAGGTGGAGACGGTCTCGCGGTCGTCTGCGGTTGCGGTCGCCGTCTGGTAGACCGGAGTCAACGCATTTGTCTGGTAGGCTGACGGTGGCGGTTTGACACCGGCTACTTGGCAGCACTTCACTGCATCACGGATCCATTTTTCTAGCAGGCATTCTCGGGACCATTCTGCAAATCGGATACACTCTCAATTCCATCCTTATAAATGTAATCGCCTTATATGCATAGTAATATACTTTATATTAATATATCAAAATACTATACATTAATTCCCCTTATATGAATCAGTTGTAAAATTCTAAAATTGGTAGTTAATTTTTAAAAAAGGGGCGTTTAAAAATAGGAAAACTAAGGAAAGTTGTGATGAGGCATGGGGTCTAAAAATATATGTTTTCTATGAACATTTTTTTGTCAGTTGAGCACCGAGGTGGTACTGGGATTCACTTATTGCGAGACATATCAAGTCTTCAACTGTGTATCGGAAACAATTTGCTTACATAGTACCTGATCAGTTTCTTCCAGAACTAATTAAGAAAGAAAACACAATATTACATATAAAAATATAACAGAGGCAGATTTACTAATCAGAGCAGCGCTAATAACGATGACGTTTATGATAATGGTTAATGGTGAATTACTGTGGTCCTTAGTTGGCCTATACAAAATTAAAAAAAAAGGAAATATGAAATGAGTACATGGAAATTCTAGAAAAGACTGAACTATCAAATTACACTTTTTGAAGTGTTTACACCGATAGTAACTTCTAATCACGTATTCAGCACAACAGAAAATTTAGATCTGTCAGATTTTCAACCTACTCATTTATTTCATTTTTGTATGATTTATTAGTATCTTTCTATGTGAATAACTTTCAAACGGTTTGAGATATCGATGTTCGGTTTTCGCCATTCATTTTCTCTTGAAATGCTGTATCGAACTCATGTATCATATGACCACCTTCTCAATTAAAAACATGAAGTTGGAATCAAAATGGCGGTTCCAAGATGGCGGACAAAAATTTTTATCCGACAGAAAAGTAGTATTTTTATTCAAACAGGATCCCCAATCAGACCTATCGTCAAATTTCCCTTGTAAAAGAAATATTAAGCTGTTTACAAACTTTTCACCAACCTGTATAGTTGTCGCTTAGGAATTGGAACTTTGGATTGATGCGTGTTGCATTACACAATGCCTTGTAAGGTTATGTGAGAATTTTTTTCATTTTATGTGTATATCAAAATTAGGAATTTGACAAGAGTTCTTGATATGAAATTTGTTTTGCAACATGGCAAGTTCATTTTAATTTGATAAATGTTCGCAGTATTCCATGCAAATAGAAAAATTGAAAATAAAAATTCATTTTTATTTATTGTTTTCTACCGTTTATTGTTTTTATTTACCGTTATCTCTTAGCAGAGCTTCAGCAGTGAACAATGGGATATTGAGCATGTCAGATGTCTCGACAAGAAGTTGGTCTTTGGCTTCTTGCAGGTCCTGTGTCCTCAATCCACTGTACACCTCATCACTACTCTCATTGCAGCCATAAAGTTCCACTTCATTGACAGTATCGCTGCTACTATCATCGGCCTACAAATTCAAATTCACATTCATTCATGTTATTCACAATATTTTAAATTTGGAAGAACTTTGAATGAAAAAAAAAAATATATAGGTACAGTATTGAGTGAACAATGCTCAAATTAAATGAAATTTTAATGCTCTTGGTGACGGTTGCACAAAAGCCGGTTGAATTTTAATCGTGATTAATTCCACGAGAACCAATCAAAGAAGCCGTCTTATCAAAAAGGCCTTCTCTAATTGGTTCTCGTGAAATTAATCACGGTTAAAATTTAAGCGGCTTTTGTGCTACCGGGCCTTGGAATTCAAATTTTTCACCAACAATTGAATGTAGAAGTAATTCTTCTTAATTATGATAATTTACAATTTGATGGAATAATTTTAATTGATTAGTCAATGAGAAAAAATAATCATTTACTCTATTAACAATACACTATCTAAAATCAAATGTACATGAGAAGTACTGTAGTACAGTCTTATGAAAAGGTTTTGTTGCTTGTTACTATTTTTGGAAGAAATTTGTTAATGAAACTGTAGATTTTCCCTAGAAAAGTTCTGAGTTTTCACTGGATCCATTGAGTAGTCATGACAAATATGCCTCTATCTGACACATCTTATCAAGCAGGCTTGACAACAACGTTCCCCATTTAATCAATACTGACGATCGAAAATACGATACGTATTGTAACAGACTTTCTTGATTGGGTTCGAAAAATACCAAAAAAAAATTTAAATGAGCCCCGGCAAGAATGGCCCATTACAAAACTGATTTGTTTGTCAGAATCGCAGGTGGCGTATGAATAATCACACCCTTGATTATTTCAGTAAATTTGGAAAAATAAAGTCAATTTGAATGACTTAAAAAGTCCCAGTCTCGATCAGGGGCGATCAGATAAAAAAAAATTGTCATAGTGTGTGAATACTTGAATGTGATCAGAAGTTACTTACAAAAACCATTTTCGACTCTAAGAGACGAGCAATAGCATGATTTTCAGCTTTGACAGCAGTGTCGCAGGGTGTCATTTTGTCATTATTCTCGAGAAACAGTGGAGCCCCAGCTGCTAGCAGTAATTCTACGCAGCGCTGCAGTCCAGAGCAAGCAGCTGCATGCAGCGCACTGTTACCATTCTACAAAACAAACATACATTATTCCTTGATCATTTCTATTCAATTTCACATTAACATCAATGAAGACGGGAAGCGTTTGAAGGCACTGAGCCCCCCCCCCATCTTCACTGTATTTTGTTATTGAATAGATTAGTTTTGTTGGTTCAAATATGATGGAAAAAGTGGAACTTACATGTTTATTGAATAACTTGACTTGATATTGACAAGCACTGATTTATCGAAACATTCTTGAGGAACTACTAAACCACAAACTCTCTAGGATTAAGGCCCGTATGCATATACTCGGTTTGAACGGAGTAATGTCAGTTGTTCGTTTAAACCCCGAATGAAACACATTATGATAAATGCTACCATATCTACAAGTAAACATAGTTTATCATTGAACGTAGTGTTAGCATATGGCCCTAAAGTCTACTAGATAAAACTGGTACAACTAATGAGTTGTACAAGTTATTTTATTCATATGGATAACTATCATCACCATCACTAATCAACTTACAAGTTTAGTTAAGTCGGGACTCATTTCAAAAAAGCTTGACCTTCATATGAGTAACTCGTGCTTAAAAGACTCATTCTGTCTGACCTGCACACACGATTCCAAGTACAACCATTTGAATATTATTATGTGATATTGTATAACGAATGTTCCATTTTCATTTTGAACTGCATACTCCCACAAGCGAACAAGGTTTCTCCTCCCGCTGGTTAAGTAGCATTCTTTAGATCATTTATATGTTTTCTTCCGCTTCAAATAATACAATATGGTTTGAATATGAGATGTGAACTTAATCCAACTTCTACACTGTCAAATTGTAATGAAAGACTGACTAATTACTCAAGTTTAGAAATATGTCCTCACCTGCTCTAGAACATGGGTTTCTTATAGTTGAATAGGTTTATTTCCGAAAAAATCCAATTTATTTTTATATTTGTAGTAAATTTCATATACCGTATTGTATTTTTGAATATTTTGTGAATTTTATTGATTAGATTGCTTATTTGTATATTAATGGAAATATTTGTATGTAAAATATTTCACTACACATGTAATAATTGATTTATATTCTTTGGTAGAAACTTACAATGCAAATTACTATTTTTAAATCAAGATAAAGATTAGTAATCACCAAAAATAAATGGAAGATTGCTGCATTTATTTATTAATTTTGAAAATAATTACCGAATCCTGTGCGTCGACTTGAACCTTCTCCCGCTCTCCGGTGCTGAGCTGGCATCCGCGCCATTGCAGCAACAAAGCCACACACGCCGCTCGCCGCTCCTGCGACGAAAATGTCTTCCGCGCGCCCACTTGGCACGCTGCGTGTAAAACGCTCTCATTCTTGCCATTTTTCTTGTTCGGGTTGCCTCCATGGTCGTTCAGGAAAGTCCTAGACAATTTGTTCAATAAATAAGCAATGGTTACAATCAATCAGGATCATTCTCAAATGAAAAATCAGTAGTGAAATAACACCGTATCTCAACAAATAAACGGTGGTGTTCATTTCAAGTTGTTCAATTCAATTGTCCCAATTGATAAGAAGAATAATATTTTATCTATCATTAAATACAGATTTGTAAATTAGTATTTGCCATTATTTTGTCGTTGAACCAGAAATAAAACGAAGTATTTTTCATTATCCAACTATACTCTGAGTGCAGATAGATACTGCTTTTGGTGAGATATAGTGATATTTATCCATAATAGAACACTAGATTATTGTCTAAAAATATCAGGAATTTATGAAAAGTTAGATACATGTTTGAACGCCTATGGTGTTGAAACTGAAGATGACACCGCAGGTGTTGAAACATGTATGTAACTTTTTAATAAATTCGTGATATTTTCAGACAATATTCTAGTGTTGCATTATACTCTGAGGAAAATAAGTTGAGACCTAAATGAATGGTTTCAGCGGACTCAATGTTCTGGATAATTTGTTCGATAAATAAGCAATGGTAACAATCGTTCAGGGACATTCTCAAATAAAAAATCAGCGGCATCAATGATTCAGTAACATTCTCACATGAATAAGCAATGGTAACAATAATCTAGAAACATTCTCAAATGAATAAACTGTGGTGGAAGTTTTTAATATAATTGTTCCAACCTATAATAATAATAATAATAATAATAATAATAATAATAATAATAATAAGAAGAAGAATATTTTATCTGTCATTGAATGCAGAAGTTACAGAATGCGCTCTATTATTCGTCATTGAACCAGCAATAAAACGAATCATGTCATACTGACAAACCGAGTAAAATAAGTTGAGACTTGAGCTTCCAGTCAACTAAATATTTTTGTTGACTGAACCTATGAAATCAATACTTTTCTCATACAAGCCAATGTGACTGAGTATACTTCAGATATCACTGCCTTTTCAATCAATCCTGCATTATCACATTGAATATATTCTTCCACATAGACTTGCACGATAATGAAGTAATTTAAATATTTGGGCAACTGGAATCTGACTTCTTAACTTATTTTACTCAGAATGTAGACACATTTTAAACAATACCAATATAATATATATATATATATATATATAATATATATATATATATTATATATATATATATATATATATATATATATATTTAGCAATAAGACATCCTCATTGATTGTATTTTTTATCATAGAAAACACTTTCTTCAAGGCACTGGGAGATTACTAATGATTGATGCCAATAAAATTGTCTCTATCATTGTTTTACTGTACATATACAGATTCTATAATTATGTTATTAAACTTGAATTTTAAAAAACACTTTTGAAGTGAAAATACACTTACTTTTGTAGTGACGATCGTTTCGACCTGTTGTTGGTCGAAATTTTGTCAGTACCGCTTAGTGTCGCTCTCAGCGCGCTCATTTTAGTTAGTCTACTTCAGCCACTTGATGTGTTAACATGTATTTTTTGCAAATAAAATTTCTTTTTAAAAACTGAGTTTTAATGAACGTGAACGTGTTTGGCGCCCGAACAGGGACCCTGAAGAGTTTTACGTGAAAATTTCGTGAAAATTGTGCTGTTCATTTAACCGCCAGTTTATATTGATCAATTATCAATCACAAGTGATCGCGGAAAATTCGAAAGTCGGGGTCGCAACTGATATGAACCATCATCGAGACCGTCAAGTGGAAGAGTGACTCATCAACACCAACAACCAACAACCACCATCCTGGGGAAGAAAGGCAAGAAGGATAGCAGACCAGACCATAAACTTCTTATCGATTACCGGTCAAGGTTAAGATCGTACCTGGCTCTGGCTGCAGCTGTATCCAACTCCACAGTTCAAGGTAACACGTCTTCTACATCTACAATCAGTGACAGTAATAGTGAAGATAACAGTGAAAGCACAATGGATAACCCCCTTATTTCAAGACCAATTGCGAAACATCACCTACACATAATACCTGAATATACAGGAAACCCAATAGAACTACTTAGCTTTCTCGAAGTTGTCGAAAAATTGAAAAATGACTATTGTAATAATCGTATCGCGGAAGCAGCAGACAATCATTGGATTCTCCTTCACTATTGTAATAACAGATTACATGGACCTGCTAAAGATGTAATCCTCAACAGTACAGTAGATGACCTCTCAAATTTGATTGATGTTTTGAAAAACAACTTTGCCGATAATAGGACAGTAGAACAATTAACTATGGAACTGCTTGCTATGAAATCACACCAAAAAGAACACCCTATTCAATTCATAAATAGACTGCAACAAAAAAGAACCGTGATTATCTCAAGACACAAACTCGATGGACTAACTGGTCCAGTTCTTGAAACTATCTCATCTCAGTTGGATAAACAAATTGTAATGATTTTAGTCGAAGGAATCAACCACCAGCTTGGAGCTCACCTACAAACGCTAGGAATCAAAGACCTCAGTGATGCAAGACAGGCTATTATCAATAAGAGTAGTGCTTATTTGAAACATTTAGGATTTACTACTGATGTAACACAAATGAATCAAACTGTCAGTAAATCTGAAGGAAAACAAAACTCGTCAAATTCCAATCAAAATTCGCATCCGAAAAATTTCCATCAGTTTCAAAACCAAAACAATTCAAATCAAAGAAACTTTTCTCAATCTCAAAATCGTGATTTCAATTTCAATCAGAGAAATTTTTCTCAACCTCAAAATCATTTCAATCAGAGAAATTTCTCTCAGCCTCAAAATAATTTCAACAGAGGACAATCCTTTCAAAGTAGATTTCGTAATGGGCAAAGTTTCCAAAATCACAACTTCAATCGTAATCCAAATGCAAACTTCAATAATAACAACCAAAATTTGAATAAAAAATCAAACGATGTGAGCATGAGAACAGTTTCCAACTTTCAAAAGTTTCCAGTTCACAATATTGAATCTTCTGAAAATGAGTTTTCCGAATTTGAAAGCATGAATGCTAGAATGAGTTCTATGGAAAATGCTGTAAGTGACCTTTGCGAGAAAATGAATCATTTTTTAGAAGAAGGCTCGAACAAAAGATAATAAGACCGTCTAATTCTCCGTACAACTCTCCCTTATGGATTGTGCCGAAGAAACATTTCCTGATGCTTCAGGAAAACGCAAAGTTCGTCTTGTAGTAGATTATCGGAAATTGAACAACAAAACTAAAGATGATAGATTTTCTCTCTCGAATATTGAAGACTTGTTCTCAAAAATCGGTCGAGCAACGTACTTTTCAGCTATTGACCTTGTTTCAGGATTCCATCAAATTGAAATGGAACCCGAATCAATACCAAAAACAGCTTTTAGTACTGAAAATGGTCATTATGAGTTTCTCAGAATGCCATTTGGGTTGAAAAATGGTCCACCTCAATTTCAAAGGACAATGAACTTGATATTTTGTGATTTACCAAATGTTCTTGTATATCTTGATGATATTATTATATTTAGTGATAGCTTACAAGAGCACATGAAACACCTGAACGTTGTATTCAAACGATTGAAAACTCATCAACTAAAAATACAATTGGACAAGACCGAATTCTTTAAGAAAGAACTTCTATTTCTAGGTCACATAGTTTCGGAAAAAGGCATTCAGCCTAACCCTGAAAAAGTAAAAGCAATAAAAGATTTTCCCGTTCCACAAACTACTAACCAAATAAAACAATTTTTAGGTTTGGCAGGATACTACAGAAAAATGATAAAAGGATTCGCTAAAATAGCTCAACCTTTAACTAACGCATTGAGAAAAACATCCACTATAAACCCAAAAGATCCTAAATTCATTGAAGCTGTCAATTTTCTGAAAGAAGCAATTACTAACGCACCAATATTGCAGTTACCTAAATTGAATGATCCATATATTTTGACAACAGACGCATCCAATGTAAGCTTAGGGGCGGTCCTTAGTCAAATGACTGACAATAAAGATCTCCCAATTTCATTCGCTTCTAGAACACTCAATCCCGCTGAACAAAATCTTTCTACTATTGAAAAAGAAATGTTGGCAATAACTTGGGCAGTGAAACATTTCAGGCCATATTTGTATGGAAGAAAATTCACCCTAAGAACAGATCACAAGCCACTCCAATGGCTTCATTCTCTAAAAGAACCAAATGCTAAATTAATGAGATGGAAATTGTTAATGGAAGATTATGATTACACCGTAGAATTCATAAAAGGTCGCTCAAATTGTGTTGCTGATTGTCTCTCACGGCCTTTCAATGTAAATATGATGGAAAGTAGTGATGAATTTACAGGTTTTGACGATTCAGAATTGTTCCCAGGCTTTCCCGCGGAAAATAATGCGAACAATTCCAACGACAATGCCAATAACAATGATGAGTACGATGACATTGATATCAATGATCTGCTAAGATTCCATAACAATGAAGCTCCTCCGTCGGTGAGTGAAAGTGTATTGAATGATCTTGATGAACAAATAGGTAACAATTCGATAGTTACTGCAAATATTGATAATATTAATGAAAATGATGTGGAAACTGGCAACGAAAACCTTGTAAATAATACTAATAATGATAATGACAATGACTCACTAATGACACAACATTCTCAAGAAAGTTCAGATGATAGAATAGGTATAATGGACGAAAATAGTATCATAAACACTGAAGCAAACCAAATAGTTATTTCACGAGGTAAAGGAAAACCCCAATTCAAAACGATCTTTAATAAAAACAGAATAATTTTCAAATACAGAGACGCACGTGACATTGGAAACAACGTAGAAGAAATACGAGGGAATTTGAAACCTGATACTGTGTACGGTATAGTATTTTCAAATAAAAGTACATTGTTTGAAGCTCTAAAAACAGAAATTCTAAGTTCAATGACTAATGAAATTGTCAAAATAGTTCCCAACATAAAATTCCGAATCTACAAAAGAATAAACGTCGACATAACTGATGTAGATGAACAAACAATGATAATAGCTCGATGTCATGAAGACAAAAACTTCCACAGAGGAATTAACGAGAATTATAAACAAATACGTAAAAACTACTATTGGCCCGCAATGCACAAAGACGTAACCGAATTTGTAAATAAATGTGAAATCTGTTTGAAAACCAAGTATGAAAGAAACCCAATTAAAACTAAATTCAAAGTAACTCCCACACCTACTAAACCTTTCGAAAAACTTCAGATTGACACTTTCACGTATATTAATATTAAAATCCTCACAATTGTCGATTCGTTTTCTAAAAGACTTTCCGCCTACACATTGAAATCAGCTAACAGTATCGAAATAATAAAAAATCTAAACAACTATCTTTCAGTTTTCCCAATTCCAAAATGCATTCAAACCGATAACGGAATAGAATTCAACAATGCACTATACAAACAATTCACTGAAATAAATGGTATTGAAACTTACTTCACCACACCTTATCATCCCCAATCTCAAGGACTAATAGAAAAAGCACACTCGAAAATTAAACTCGAAATTAGACTCGAAATTAAATTCCCAAAATATAGTGTTGAACAAAAACTTCGATTAGCTTTGCGAACCTATAACAATTCGATAAAAGATCAATTCAACTTAAGCCCAAATGAACTAACTTTCGGAATTCAGAATTATTTACCAAAAAATCAATATCAGGATAATCCCGCAGTAATCACGGAAGAACTTGCTAATCAATACTTCAAAGAAATACAAGCGTTGAATGATGCCGTTTACAAGAAAATAATCGAGGAAAACGAAAAACGAACAGAAAAATGTAACAAAAATAGAGAGGAACCACCTGAAATACCAGATAGGATATTCATCATAACCCTGAAATTTCACAAAAATGTTCCAAGGTATATCACAGCTACTAAGGAAGGTGATAGGTTTAAATTGAAAAGAAATGTAATCAAAATCCACCCTAACAGAATGAAAAGGTTTCGTAAAAAAGTAAAAGATAATCTAATTGTTGCAGATGAAGGCAATGACCATACTTCTGTTTTTCCTGATCCCAGCAACGTTGACGTACAGACTGACAGACTTGACAAAGACAGCAGGAATAATTCCGATTAAAATAGGACAATCTATGCTCATTAACGACACATACAAAGTTATCCATTTTACTAACATGACTGACCTTAAAATACAATCTTTGAAATTACAGACTCATATTAATAATCTGCAAGTCGCTTACATATCCTCTGACATTATTGAATCCTTGAAGAAAATTCCACTCAACCAATATTTTAAATTAGAAATGATTTCTGAAAATAAAAATAAAAAGGTAAAACGTGGACTAATGAACGGATTAGGAAATGCTATATCATGGTTGACAGGACTTATAACTGCTGACGACAAAGAACACCTCGACAAAGTTATTGATAAAATAGAAAATAATGAATTACATCTTGTTAAAAATGAAGAACATAATTTTGAAATGAACCATGAGTTAATTAAAAAATTTAATTTTGATGTTGAGCATATTAATTCAAATAATAAAGCATTAGAAAATATTACTAACGAAACTGCCAATATTGTCGAAAATATGCAAGCTGTTGACTTAATTACTTTGACTATACAAATGTTGGATGATGAAATAAATGATGTTGTTAACTCGTTGATGTATTGCAAAGAAGGGAAACTTCATCCATCAATTTTGAGCTTTGATGATTTTCGTAGGTTAATTAATTATAAGAATTATTCATTAGCTAGTAGAGATTCCAGTATTTTATGGGAAATTAGTAATAGCACTTGTATTTTATCGAAATCTGTTATAACTTACATTATCCATTTACCGAAATTAAACGATTTATTTGAAAAATATGACCTTCTGTCTTATCCTGTTGAAATGGAATCAAATGTTCACACCATGAAATTAAAAGAAAAATCGATATCTGTGTCTCAAAACAAAAAGCTTGGAAACTGACCAATTGTCAAAAATTCTCTTCTATTTCTTTTTGTACTTCAGGAGAAATTATACATGATAACTGTATTTTGTCTGTAGTAAATAATAAGGATTTGGATAGTTGTGTAAGAATGGAAATAATTAATGATAGACCATTTATGAATTATTTCGAAAATTGTAATTGTATTTTAGGATATAAGTTTGATCAAATTAATATCAATAATGGCACTATAAATACTCCCTCATCTTTCCTTATCAATCTGGATATCAATGATAAAATGACAGATGTAAAATTACCGTTTACTTCAGTTACCACATATGCACAAAAATTAAGTCATGTACCAAATAAAATTCATACTAAACTTATCGATTTGAAAGATGTTAGTAAACTTGATATTGAACCTAGAGATTTTGATTTTTTAAATTTTGAAGATTCTCTCGTCCTTAAGACACGCCACATTGTAATTTTTGTTTTAAGTACATTTATACTTCTTGTAATTTTGATAATCGTTTATTACAAATTTAAGAAGCCAACCAGTGTACTAAATTACAGAATTGATACACAAGTACCAATATCATCAACCCCTACCATAAGCTATATTGTACCACCTAGAAATTAGATCTAAGTTAGTAAACTTTAATTTGTAACTTCATTTTAATTTTTGTAATTTTTGAGTGTCCCAAATTTATTTTTCGGGACGAAAAAAACTTAAGGAGGGAGGAATTATGTAAACCTAAACAATTGATGTGCTGACTACTATTTTTGTCAGTACCGCTTAGTGTCGCTCTCAGCGCGCTCATTTTAGTTAGTCTACTTCAGCCACTTGATGTGTTAACATGTATTTTTTGCAAATAAAATTTCTTTTTAAAAACTGAGTTTTAATGAACGTGAACGTGTTTGGCGCCCGAACAGGGACCCTGAAGTGTTTTTCATGAAAATGTAGACACATTTTAAACAATACCAATATATATATATATATATATATATAATATATATATATATATATATATATATATATATATATATATATGTATGAAAAAGTATGGGTATACAACAGAGTAATTATGTTATTGTTCTTCAAAAGTGACTTCCTAAGCTGTATTATATAATATTGTGGTACTGCTCTTATTTTCTAAATTATTTGTATTTGTAAGTAAGGAATTTCATGTAATTATGATGTTGACCATAAAATGTAACATTATAAAAAACTTCCTATGCCTATAAATGAATTTCTATCTCTATTTCTACTTCTAACTGCCTGAAGAAAGTAATGAAAAATGAGGAATTGCTGAAATTTGTGACTTAAAATGTATGATTCTATGGTCTAGTCATACATATATGATAAGAGTTACCAGGACAGAATTTCGTCTTTTAAAAGAGTTTCCCCCTGCTTCAAGTTAGATTCATTCTCATTCATTTGAATCGGATTGTAATAAATGGTAAGTCATTACTTGTATTTTCAAAGTTTTTCTCACAAACACTTTTGATCCTGATTATCCATTATTCATTGTTCAGCATTCAATAATTTGGACATTTTTTTAAGTTTTTTAAATTTTTTCAAAAGTTTTTCCAATTCTGAATTTTCGAAAATGAAAAGTCTCAATATTCTCTCTCAGTATACCTCTGATTTTGTATATGTAAATGTGGGAGTTGAATCAAACAAAAACTGTTAAATTCAAACGATGCAGTACTTGGACTCCAGATTTAATGAAGTCATTATTGCAAGGCTACATGTCATAATGTTAGAATGACATGTGTAAAATTGTTGATAATGTTTTATGTCATATTGTTAGTAAACATATGTAAATTTGTTGATAAAAACACATTTTTTATTGTAATCGAAGATTTGAAAAGTAATTAAACAGCTAAATAAATGCTGATTCGAATTTTATGAATATTGGCATCACCAGCAAATACATTTCAAGTTATTTCAAACATGATATAAATAATAATTAGTTACCTTAATAAATGTTTCATTCCGTGCTTGGCAGCATAGTGAAGGGCTGTATTATGATGATGGTTTTCACCATAACTCAAATTTGGGTCTAAACTTTTTCTTAATTCCGGTGAACTTTGATAAATCTGAAATAATTGAAAAAAATCGATTACAATAGTTTTATTGCAACGTGAACTAGTACATAAACTAATAAATAAAAAAAACCCTAGTCGTGGGTACAGCACGATCAGAGAAGCTTGGAAATTTTAGTTACTAATAACTTATGAAAAGTACAATTATTTACAAAGATACAAGGAATTAATTTATATTGAGAAAATTTGGCCCGTATTATATGGATATATGTTGGAATGCAATTACTTTTGCTCAAGTTCAACTTTTTACATTTTAAAAAAGTGAAGTTAGTAGTAGTTCTATATCCTGATAGTCATTGAAGGAAAAATATACATACATTTCTAAAGGAAAATTGATCATCTGTGATGTAGAAATTTCACGATGATTTGAAACATTTTCTGACAAAAGAATAGATCAACTTACTACTGTCCCACTGAATTGGTGGCAATCTCTATAGTGAGATGCAAGTTTTATTCAGTATCTTATTAAAATTGGATTATTATCCTTATCTGTAATTAGACAAAACTGATAACTCTATCCTTTTCTAAATCTGCACCGTAGCCAAGAGTATTTTCTAGGCTATGAAGAAATAAAATAAACCTAATAAACTACCAAAGCATTTGATATCAATCATGAAAGTGTATAATTGAACCAATATATAATTTCTTGATGAATATTTGAGAGAATATTGATTTATTGTTTAACAAGAGTCAACAATTAATATCAGATAAGATATAACGAGATAACTTGGATCACAAGTTCACAACTATCTACAAATATAGAAGGCGGTGGAGAAGGAAGTGTGACAAGCTCACTCTCAAATGAAATCTAGACTCTAAATCGTAAATCTCATTTAATTGATCTAATCAATGAGAATAAACAAAATATTTTTATTGCTGCAAATACAATATCAATATTTGATAGGTGATGTAAGTTCAACGTTAGTAAGGTATTATTCATGGTCTAGTGAAATATTGATTGTTTTTTTGTACTATCTGAGAATCGCCGATCGCATAAAAATCAGCAATAGAAAATATATGCCTAGGGGCCTATAACACCTAGGGACACGAACCGCACCAAAACTAACATGATATCAAGTTGAAATAATTGAAAGTTTTTGAAGAATTTGATTTCAAAGTTTATCACATTATTTCTCTTTATATATTATTGTATCATATTCATAGCTTAAGGATGCACTGTGAGAAAAAGAAAAATATTTGTATTATTTTATAAAATGGAAAATAAATTGAATTGAGTTGAAGTTAGCAATGGCTATTATCAGTTTTGTAGAAAACTCATTCAATTTAAGAGGATATAATTCAGCTTGCAAAAATTTCATTGTTGTTTATTCGTTATTGGACTCGCTGCCGACGAACAAGTTATCTTTTAATGGACTGGTAGTTCCTTACATTAAATCGATATTGTAGAATATATTTTATGTTTGAAGGAATTTAACGTTATTCACTGACATTTACCATCAGTATATTTACAGTCATATTTTATGTGGATTGTAGAATAATGTTAAATATTTCAAAGGAAATAAAGTGAATTACTTAGTGATTTATTCAAAAGAATTTTAATAGATAAGGATAAATAGTTCAACTCACTTGCATAGCAGCGAATTCATCTCCATGTTGAATGTACTTTTTGAACTTGGACGAGGCACTGCCCATTGTGAGCAGTTGGGGGGAAGCGTTGAGGAGCCAACAGCCCTTGACGTCAAGAACGGTTCAAAACATCGAAGCCACGAGTAGAAAAAGCTCCTTCGACCTGATAAGGCATCGGCTGCCCCATTCTCAACTGCAACTAAGTCATGGTTGGAGCAAGGAACGGAGGCTGTTCTACCACACACAGCTCCCACCTCATAACATGAATGAGTTGATGAACATCTATGCATCTATGTCACCCTCGAGTCAAATCGAGACATTGAATCGGGCTGACAGTGCATCCACGTTGATTCCGCAACTGGCATACTCGAAAACATCTCACTAACCTTCTCCTCCATTCTCAGTCAATCATTTCATACACTCTCAAAGTCGAGAAGAAATTTCAATTCTGATGACCACCTGCAAATAAACAGACAACTATAATAGAATACAATTATTGGAAATATATGTTTATAAGTATGTAAACAATAAAAATATAATGATTATTCATTGTTAATAGGGGAATTTGTCTACACCACTAAAAACCATTATGTCAAGGCAGTAATGTACATGAGTATGTCGATTAGGAAGTCATTTGTAATGATTTTTTTTTGTTTTAGAGAGATTGCACCATTACAAAAATCTAAAAAATGTAAATAAATATCTACTATGATTATGATTTTGTTTTTCATTACATAATAATGAAGAGCTCCTCCTTTATTGTTTCAAAGGAAATACAGTATAACAGAAAATAATATGAACTATAAGGTACGCAGAACCGACTAAGCAGTTTAATTTTATTGTTGTGTAACCGCCCCAAATGGGGGTAGAGATCTATAAATTCTAAAGGTTGAGTAATGGGACTGGACAAACAACAAACTTTTGCGTTCTATTAAGCTTGTAATTTTTATTGACTGAACTAATCTACTAGAAATTTCATCACAAATAATCGAAAACATTCTATTGCATATTCTATAAGTCAAGAAAACTATCTTTAAAATTTTGTTAACTTTACGTCTGGAATTCTAACGGTTTACGATGGTAGCGTGAACTTTACTCATTTCTCTACTTCAAATAAATAAATAGGGACTCGGTCAATCAAGGGTTTTCAGCATGAGCTAGAAAATATAATGGCACTAACAATCGTTCAATTTATACGTCCATCACTATTGGCATTTTCACTACACTAGGATGTTCCCACTAATATTTCCAATAAAAATTACACATTCACTTCAAACAATTAAAATACTTCAATTTATCCTGCGATGGGAACTAATGAATTTTAACAAATTTAGACAACGAACAAATTCAATAAACACGTTCAATTTGGGCCTTTGAGGTCCGAGGCTACTTCTAGATTTTCAATGTGTTACCGGCCGTGACTTGATTGGAACTGCTCAATTGCAAGCAAATTATGTTCCTCTTTCACCAACGAGACAACGGTCCACGTGGAGACGAGCATAATTCCGTGGGAAAGGAAAATAATGAAAGTTTGAAATATTCCCAAACACTCGTGTATTTTCCATCGCTAACGGAAATACAGTTACGTGAGAATACATCAACCCTGCATAAAATTGGAGTCTTCCCGGAAGCAAGTTAGCAAAATCTTAATGTGAGAAAAAAAATTTCTCACGATAAAAATTTACACACAAAATTCAGCTACAAGATCACTTGTCTCATTGTTGAAGTCTTAATTCTACACTTTTCTAAATGAACCCAACATAAATTTATTTCAATATTATAACCATTACCTACAGTTGCATCATAGGCTGGTCACTAACGATAGGACATGTATGATGAGCATGAGTCATCAGCGATGGGCTTCGAACAAAAACAGCAGTTTGACAGAAACATAAAAAAATCGAAGATACAAAAACCTAAAATTGTGTTCGAAGCCTTTCGCTATGATGACATGTATGATGACAATGTATGACGACATGTGTGAACGCATACATGTTCATCATGTATGTCCTGTCGTTGGTGGCCAGCCTTGGGGCTACAAATTTTGCACATGGTCTATATTTTATTCTAATAAATGAAACCATTTCACTAGTCGAAATCGTTTGGCCGGTGCTCATCATGGTTTTGCTGTACGCGCTTATAACGAAAACAATAGGCCCAAATATGTAATCTGTACACAACGAGCTTTCCGACGGTAGAGTTCAACTTTTCACGCAACAACGTTGTTCCTCATGCTAGCACAATTCATTGCTTGGTTTGGCAGTGTTGGAGGGAACTGATACTACACAAAACCTAACCCAACCTAAAACCACATACAGAAGTCAAATCCTTCAGAAAGCCAAAAAAAATTCAGATGGTGAGAAAAGCAGTCCAATGTTCTGCTCGTTGTTATTATTATTATTATTATTATTATTGTTATTTCATCGTATAAAACCGCATATGATGAGCACAGCTCAAACGGTGTACGACATGTCAAATATATCAAGTATATGGTTTCCCTCCATTGAGGGAAAGTTTTTCATTTTACAAAATCGTCTGGATAACTTCTGATATCTAGGATTTCAATGAGAATTTCTCAATGAGAAAATCTCATAACATTCTCTTAATGAATACGGGCAGCATTCAGTCAGTATATCTTTAAGAGCTGTATAAAATTGACCATGACTGTCAACACTCTTAAGTTCATCCGTCAAACAGTTGAAAATTCTGAGCCCAGCATAATGTGGTCCCCCCTCCAAGAGCGAAAGTCTATGAGGGTTGTGTTGCATTGGGTATTCATACTGCATTTCGATTTTAAGGTCATCTTTTAATGTTGCTGAATATTTATGCCCAGAAGACTGCTCTACACAGGTCGAATGTCATTTGACGGTTTGGAAGAAATGCTTCCGAGACGCTTTGTCTCCTTGAGAGGTAGTATTGAGTCACGAGATCTCAGCATTTGCGTCTTCTTTCTCTGAAAATATCAGAAAAGGTTTCCAGAGACCACCCTCACACTTGAGCAATATTTAACAGCGGGTCATTGACAAAATGAATGCCGTGTCATGGTGGATGACAAGAGCTGCTCAAAACTTCAGAGATGTCTTCATGTATATCTTAATTTCATTGAAATTTCATGAAACAAATTTTATTCATGTTGAATGAAGCACATGTTCTGTGATTGCATAGTGAGAGGTAGTAGAATGATGGATAGAATTTATTACGGTACTCACACCCTGAAATATATTTGAACTTGAAAATATTTTACTAGAAAAAGTTAAAAAATAGTTCTCACATTATCATCATTGTAATGTATTGAGAAAATATTATATTAATTGGAACGTTGCTATGGATTTGGAATAAATAGTTCAGTTCTTGATCTGGCCTGATGGCATCAAGTTAATTTACGTATGTATTTTCTTGTATTTGAGTAAATAAACTATACTTAACAATGGCAACGAGGAGAAAATACAAGAAAAGGAAAGGAATGAAGAACTTCAAAGAATTGACTACAGAGCTTAAAAGGATTCAACGGTAGTTCGTTCCCTGGATTTGGGAAAATTCCCGAATTCAATATTCACTCGGAAGATTGGAATAGGCTTTTTACGAAGAACTGAACTATTTATTCCAAATCCATAGCAACGTTCCAATCAACATATGATTTTCTCAATACATTACAATCATTAACGCTTCACTTTGAAATATAATACTGACTTGTTTCCATTAAATTTATCACTAAATTTGTGATACACGACTAAATTTAAAGGTGAATAGCACAATTACAAATTACATCGACAATACAACAACTGTGGCAACTCAGGAGCTACCGCACTTCCATCGCACATAATCAATTCTCCGTCAAGGAGAGAAGCTGAAAATGTGATTACTAGAACTAGCACAGAGCAAATGATAGTGGAGCTTCAACAACAGGATATTGGAAGAGCCCATAGATTGAGCAAGAATGCAAACAAAGATCAACCAATCATTGTACGATCTTTGAGCTTCAAAGAAAAACTTGAAGTCTTGAAAGAGAGTAGGAACTTATTAGGAACAGTATTATTAGTTTCAGATGATTATTCGTATGGAATAAGGGTGTCTGGGAAAATGTTACAAGCCTACTCACATCGTCTGAAACAATGCGATCACTCATCAAATATTAATTTCGATAAACTGTTTGTCAATGGCATCTCCTACATTATGCGTGAATTGGAGAAAATTTACAAGGAAAAGTCTAGAAAACTTTGATTTTCATTCAAAGCACCTGTCAAACAAGAATTTCATCAATATGAAAGGAGAGAAAAATCCAGAAGAATTCATTAAATAACAGCACCCAACATAGAGTTGTAAATCATACCAGCCAACACCAGCGACAAACGAGCCTAATATAACATACGAAAAAGCTTCACCTCAGAGAACATTCGAACATCACTGGACTAATTCTAGAAATGACACTTTTCTGGAGTCTGACACTTTTTCTGGAGATCCCGCTTCCAGTCAAGGGCAGATGCTGCACACCGACGCCAGTGAAGGAACAGCTGGAAATGTAGGAAACGGCGAGCAATGACGAGAGCAGCGGACCCAGCGAGGGATGAGGGACCTCAATAGTGGAGTGATGACCAGACATAGCACAAAAGGCAGCTCCCAGTACAGCCAATAGCTAGAGGAGAGTGGACCAGTAACTTTATCAGGTACACGTTTCAATATTTGTGAGATTGATTCTAATAATATGCAAAATAAAATGATTGCGGAGGTGAGATCGAACAACTTTAGCATTATTTTTTGGAATGCACATGGTTTAATCATCATTTTGCAGTTGGATGCTTTGCAACTAAAATTTATTAAAACTTCCCCATGATATGCTTGTGTAAGACAAGGTATACTAGCACGGATTTGAAACTAGCAAATTTTTCTAATTATAGTTATTTTGTTCGACCGGCCAAAAAAGCTCATAATATAGGAAGACGGAGTGGCGGTCCCATAATAATGATAAGGAAAAAAATCATGAAACTCTGATTGAGATTTATGACTGTTTTATCGATATTAAATTGAGTATAAATTATTTCAATCTCATTGTGTGCTCAGTGTATTTCAGACCGCATTTAATAGAGAAATGTTTAAAAATACTTCAAAACAGTTTGAAAAAATATGAGAATCTTTTTTCTCTCATGCGGTTATATTCGGAGGAGACTTCAATATTAGATTAGGTGAGTTGAATCAATGTTACGACAGTGAAATATATGAGTACACTTCTCTTAAGGCTGGTAGAGCTTCATTGAATAGTTTTATTTCAAACTATGCTCCAAGATTTGTTCCATTGATAGAAAAGTAATTCATGTTATGCTCTGAATGGCTGAATAGAAGAGCATACAGAGTTGGTGAAAATTATGGAAACATCAAAATTTTGACCCACCATTTTGAATTCCACTTCATTTTTTTAAATAGGGAGGTGGTCATATGATACATGATTTCGAACCAGGATTTCAAGAGAAAATGAATGGCGAAAACATCTCATCATCCTTATTTAAAGAGTTTGACAAATTTACGACAGAACTTGAGTTTGTGGCCTAGGCCCGACTTAACATTAAACACTGATGTGCCTTTCGAATGCTTGCTACTCATCAATGTCTCAAACCGTTTCAAAGTTATTCACATTCAAAGAATCATAGCCTACAAGTTTGAAGCGTTAAAATAGTAGTTTTTCTAATTCGAAAAGGATCCCCGATAAAATCTACTGTCAAATGAATAGATGAAATATTAAGCTACAGATACAAATTGATGAGGACAGGGGTGCCCAGCCCCCCCAAGGGCAATGGCGCATGACCCCCCCAAATCCAAGTGTAATGCCCCCCCACAGAACCCCAATTCCCCAACCCTTTAGTTTTTAACATTAGTCAGTGTATGACAATAAAATTCACATCTTACATTCTAATCTTCCAAAGGACATTATTTACCATTGGTCTTGTGAGGAATTCTTTCTGTTTTCATAATATTGTAAAAATATATACCATCGTTTCTTATCTCTTTTAAAATACAAATAAAGTATCTTTTTGAAATTATTTTTGAGACTAGCAGTGCACCCGTTCTTGTTCGGGAGGACTAGAAAGTACTACATTACATCAGGAAAAACTAAATGACAAATATTTTAATAGGATATTAAAAGATGAGTAAGGGAGGCTTTGCTTTTTAAATGATAAGGTTACTTATAAAAAGTTGAATAATAATATCATTGATAAATCTTTATTGCAAAAGAATATTACATAGCAGTTTTGGTAAACATTCATACAAATTTGGAAAGATTTTATTCATACAATATATAATGTCGGCAAGTTTAGGTATTCTAAATCCTATACTATTAAAAGAGCAATTTCTGTTTAGATGTTTTGATGTTTAAATGTTTAGATGTTTATATGTTTGTATTTCACCGGATCTCGAAAACGGCTCTAACGATTCTCACGAAATTCAGAGCATAGTAGGTTTATAATATAAAAATTCGAATAATATATAATATATATTCGTATAATATATAAAAATTCGATTGCACTAGGTCTCATCCCTGGGGAAACTCGCTGAAGGACATTAAAAGACTTTATTCTTCCTTGGAAAAACAGCTGATAATTTTGCCGTCTGTTGATGATGGAAGTGAGTGAGCGAGTGCATGTGTGTGGGACTGAGACAAAATTATGACTCAGCTGTTGAACTTTTGTACCTAATTCAATCAGGTACTTAGTGGCAGCTGTACAAGAGCCCGTTAAATGTTAAACCTGATTAATTCCAGTAGAACCAATCAGATAAGCTATCTTTTTGAGATGGTCTTTTGTGACTTGGTTCACGTGAAATTAATCAGGATTAAAATTTAACATGCTTTTGTGAGAGAAGTTTTTGCATTCCTCTGCGAATTAATCACAATCCACAGTGATTAGATAGAACCTTTCTGTATGAACTATGAATATTTATTATAATTTCTTCTTTCGTAATAATTGTTATATGCTTTTGTAAGTACTCCAGAGCGGAGCTCGGTGCCCCGATATTTATCATAAATTGGAACAGGTTGTCACTGATGTTGTGTTGTTGGAAGTATTTACTTTTTAACATTACAGGAGTAAATAACACAAGTCGAACAAAATGTATCTTTAAATGGTTTGGTTTTTTTGAATAAAGATATAATTTGAACATTATTTAAAATTATTGGGGAAGGACTAACAGGCACAGGCCAAAACTGTTTCTTCCCCGAATTTTGATTTATACACTATAAAATTTATAGTTGGAATATTTAATATTCCAAAACGTAGGTTATGTTTCATACACTTGAATTCAAGTGAAATTTTCAGTCCAAATATTTGAAAACATAAAACTTCTAATTTAGATTGTTTACATACCAAATTGAATAACAAAATAACTCTCACTAATCACTTAGAACTGTAAAATAATTATTAACTTTGAATATTATGATATATACCATCTCATGTCAACAAATCAGATTACTGTATTTTGATCGAGTCAATTATAATTTCTAGATTTCTCGCGAGATACGGTAAGCTAATTGATTACACAACTGATCTCCCACACAGGCACACGCATCTCCAGTTATCGACAGACGACGAAATCATCATCTGTTTTTCCAAGGATGAATTATCCTTTTCATGTCCTTCAGGGAGTTTTCTCAGGGATGAGACCTAGTGCAATCGAATTTTGATATCATAAACCTATTATATTCCGAATTTCGTGAAAATCGTTAAAGCCGTTTCCGAGATCGGTTGAACATAAATAACCATATATAACCAGATAGCCAAATATAATATAAACAGATATACAGAAATTGCTTGCTTAATATAATAGGATAACAACTTATAGTCCAGTCAAATGGTCGTTTTTCAGGAAACAGCCACGAAAGAATTTTTTTCGATGGTTCTATAAGTATTTTGGGGCGCTGAATTCTAATCTGAAATTTGCTGAAACGCCAGAGGGCGACTTCACCCCCAAAATTTTGGACTTTTTTTAAGTTTTCCATTTAATCTCGAGAACCTTGAATTTTTCGAGAAAAAGCATTCTCTATAATAATATTAAAGATGATAAAATTTCCAATGAATTATTGAGTGGTCGCGCAGGACTACTTTTTGGATTGTTTATCTGAAGTGTTCCACAAGATACGCAACTTTGAATGTGCGAGAAATTTGTGATATTTCCCCCATTTTCACAGTCTCGCATATGCAACGTTGCGTATCTTGTGGAACACTTCAGATAAAAAATCAAAAAAGTAGTCGAGGTTGTGATGAATTTTCTCCTCTTTTCACTCCCATGAATTATACTTCTGTTTTCAATACCGTTCGAAAGTTACAGCCAATTGAATGGTGATCTTTATTTTCTCATTTTTCTTGCGATTTTACTGTTATTAAAGAGTCTCTAAAATGAGTACAATAGATTATAGAAACTTGCGATTGGTCTTAAATGAGAGAAAATTTCATGCTCTATAAGCTGAGTTGCCTTAAATTGATCTTGCATTACTGTTTATATCGAAAAACTGTCGAGACTGTGAAAATGAGAAAAATATCGCAAATTTCTTGATTTTTTGAAACAAACGTATCTTACTTCACGATTATATTTTTACAAAAATCATTCACCTCACATAGAAGAGGAGATTCTTTTCTTCAAATCCAGAGCAAGTATCATTTTGAGTTACCGAGACAACCAGTTTTGAATATAGAAATCGGTCATTTTTCTGTGCATTGAAATATGGGCTAAAATACACTAAAGGAGGAATTGCCTATTTTTTAAACAAATTTTAGTGAGATGATACATGATTTTCAACCGCCTTGACGAGCTGATATGAACGAGCTGTAGTACGAGGAGATGTGATCATTCAGTCAAAAGTTATAAGTGATTAAAGTTTTGATCCTGGACGTATCCTTATGTGTGCCCCCACTAGGAAATACTGAAATCTAACGAGTGATTCTCATAGAACATAACCCTCGTTAGGTGATTTCAGCCGAAATATGTTTCTTTTTTGTTAGGAGAGCCATGAAAAGGTATTAGAATGAAAATTTAAATTTTGGCTGTAGGACATGATTTTCTATTTTTGGGTGTATTACCCCTCCCACCACTACTAAATTCAAAAATAGGTACCTAAGGAATTATGTTCAGAATTAATATAGTTAATTCACGTGATGTGTGGCTTTCTATCATTACTAGAAAAAGATCCTAGTTGTATAGGGTAGAAGTGGTAGGTTAGCATAATTTTGAAAACCCCTTAAAAAATACCCCTTTTTTGAAAACTCTTAGCTCTGGAATCAAAAATCGTAGAGGCCTGCGCGACCAATAAATTTATTGGAAATTTTATTATCTTTGAAATTTTAGAGAATGCTTTTTCTCGAAAAGTTAAAGGCTCTCAAGATTAAATGGAAAACTTAAAAAAAGTCCGAAATTTTGGGTTTTTTGGGAGTTTTGGGGGTGAAGCCGCGCTCTGACGTGTCAGAAAATTTTAGCGCCCCAAAATACATATAGAACCGTCGCGAAAAATTCTTTCGGGCTGTTTCCTGAAAAACGACCATTTGACTGGACTATTATACAAAACAGAAAAAAGTAATGAAGCATTACAATAATTACATGATTACTGTGTGGTAAATAGGGTGTAAATTTGAAAGATTAAAATTGGCTTCATTTGATATTTTTCACAAATTTTTGACAAGAGAAGTTTTTACTTCTGTCAAATTCACTAGAGTTTGCGATGTTGTTTATAATTACATTCCCATTTCAGAGACATTAATATCATCATGAAACGCCCTCGAAATTAAAACAAACTATTTTATTAAAATGTACATTACAATTTAACTTATCATTGTGCTTTTAAGAAAATTAGGTTGCAACAGCAAGGAAACTCAAACACAGGACCATTAAAAATTAAAATTAAGCAAAGGAAATCAGAATAATAGTGGATGATGAAGTTATAACTTATTTTTGTCAAAGATTTTCCTTCAAACTCATAGGCTTAAAATTACCAAAATTCCTGCAAACAAAATATTATCAATTGTATTTTTTATGCTTTATATTGAGTTACATTTAGCAAGATATAATATTGTAAAGGTGGGAAAAAGTATTAAAAATAACTACATTAGGATAGACTTCAGGGTGATTTATAATAACTAACTTTTTCAAGGATTTTCATTCAAAAATAATTATTCATGGATTAGCATTTGAATAAATGCAATTTCTCATCAATTTCATCTGTACAATGGCTGGCCGATGTGGCCTGGAATAAAATGAACGCTGCTATCCAGAGATTGCTATATTGTTTGGTGTAAGGGCGAGCATACCTGACTAGCAATTAGCAATACCGGGTTCGATTCCCGGGCAGGCAAATATTTTTTGGATAGTAGCTATCATCGAATTTTTACTAATCATAATTAAATATAAAGGTGCTTCGACAATTTTTACCAACTCTGTACTTCACCAGCGAAGTACACCTTACATTGAGCTAACGGAAATAGCTTGGCTTGATATGGGCGAATATTGAATGTTTAATCCAGTAGCAAGCACATCGATTTTCGGACCTACGATTTTTTTCCGTTCTTATGAATCTACCAAATTGAATGGAACTTGACAAATACATGATTACATAATACTTTTGTCAAGTTATGTACAAGTATGGCAGAAAATCGTACGTCCAAAAATTCGATGTGTTTTGTGTATGTGTATTACTAGACTTCCAGGTAGTGAAAGACTTGATTGTGTCTGATATTATTCTTACCTCAGATCACCTCCCTATTAATCTATTGTCTAATTGAACACTAGATAAAACAACCTTCTATTGCTAGCATAAGTAAACGTAATAGTTGATGTTTAAAGAAAATTTCGAAAACATAATACACTAATTTCTTATCTTCATTGTCAGATAGAATAAATTTGCGTAATTATAACACTGTAAGCGTAGATTAGTTATCCGATTGTCTATTACAGTCAATTTTAGAAGGAGCAGACAAATGTGGAATGATGAAGACGGTAGATAGTAATGCTAACTATTCAGATAAGCCATGGTACGATAGGCAATGTAGATTGGTAGAGTACTATAAAGGGAATACATAATAAAGTAAAGTTAAAAAACATTTGACCAAGTTAATTTATCTGTTTTTCCTTACCAAAGCTGAGTACAAGAAAGCTATAGGCCTAATGATGAGAAAGTCCTTTTACATGGAAACTGTTGAAGAAAAGTTTAGGAATGTAAGAGATAGAGATAGTATAACATTTTGGAGTGTTGTTCGTTAGCCCCACCTGTGATAATTAGCGTCGATGTCAGACACCCCATCCTTGATAGGCCAGTGTAACAATAGGACTTGACAGCATGCTAAAAAAACTTCTAAACGTAAATCTCCTGGTCCCGATAGCATCCTGAATGAAAAGTGTTTATTACTGAATTATTTAACCGTATACATGTTAACAATATAGTCCAGGCCTATAGTAATTTCAAGGTTTCTTGGAGAGCTGAGCCTACAATTATTTGGTTAATATCATGATAATATTTAGATGTTAAGTAAATACTTGTAAAAATGACGTTCACGTACATAATATACTTGGACTGTATCATCACCTATAAATTTGGAAGAAAAATAGCACAAGGACTACCTTATTATGTTATCTACCAATGTTATTACATTAGTGTCATTTGTATCGTGAATAAATAAATTTAATTTACACGTTTTATACATGGTACCTTGTCAAGCAGCCTCTTGTTTGCTGTTATACTGTAATTGTAATTTTGTTATAATCAGATTTATTATGTTAATCAGTAATCTTAATTATTATTCTGTTATATTATTTTTGAATGCTTGTTAAAAATAGTGCGACTGTGTTTGTAGCCTATAGGGCACGACTCTGATAACAAATAAAACTTCTTGAATTGTAAAATTAAATTCTCCAATAAGTCACAAGGAAGATTAAGTTCAAGAAATGTCTTTATGTTCCAGTTATTTGGTACCTAAACTGATTTAGGTACTGGATAAAATTGTCTACAAACTAAAAACATTCAAATCCCTGTTTCTCTGGTGGGTAGAAAAAGAGAACCAATGATTCTTAAAGAGATGTTCACACATTTTCATTGTGAAACTATAGCTTTATTGTAGTTTTAATTTTTTTGTTTTCCTTCTACAATTTAATTTTGGCTAGACATTTTCAAACGATTTGGAAATTACAAAAAGTGTATTTCTTTACGATATAATAGATATTGTATTAAGAGTGATGGGTATTATAAATGTGGGTAATGATTAGCTAACCTAACAATCGGGTTGGGTGAGGGTGGAATCTTACGTACTGAGTTCAATTAATTGAATGAGGGAAACTAATGAATTTAAGAGAACCAGAAGACTAAATAGACAGGTGAGAAATGACCTATTCCTAGATTCTACTACGTATAAGTTGTTCAAATACTTGGAAATATTGAGCCCATATTAGGTATATTATAGTAGGCCTATATATTAGTTCGAATACTTGATTATATTCGGCTACTAAGTTATATCTAAGTTAACTTACATTAAAGCATTCCTCTTCAAAAAGGCGTGACACAAATTTATAATTCAATTTAAGAAAACAATTTGCTGATTATTATAAGGTTCAGCTTATGGGGGAAAATACGATATCAGAGTAGCCAGCTGGCTTCAAGTTTCTGATTTACATAGATTTGATGAACATGCACATAAAAATCTGTGGCTGATACTAATCTCAAAATTACAAAATTGACTAAGTCTCAATATGAAAAAGTTTAATGAAAAAAAAGATAATTGAGGCATGGTAATCAATAATAGAATGATGCTGCCTGAAACATGGCCTTCAAGAGAATTCAGCTGCTTTCAAACAACTTAAAATGAAAAATTGTTCTGTCATACCAGTTATGTTACTTTTATTGTGAATCATATTGATTGTGGCTTTCATAAATATTTCTTAATGCATCATGACAACATGAGCATCAATAAAGTAAGGTTGCAGAATTTGATTGATTTAAAAAAAATTAGGTTAATCAGGGGCTCAACATTTTCAAGGGTAATCAGAATAACATGCAAAATCCATACTACCATAAATTTGCAGCCGGAATATAACTTAATAATCAATTGGACTTCTCTTTCCATATATAAAAATTAACAAATTATCTGGTTCCAACAGCTTGGAGCGTTAACGAACCTAACTTTACGGAAATGTAGGAAACAAGTGTAGGTACAGTAACAAATGCAGGTTGTTTTCACTTTAAATCATTCAAATTCACTTCCCATGACAGACTTATTCTTCTTGAACCACACAATGAAATTATAGCTTAATATTTCGCAAACAATATTGAACATTACGTTTCTTGGCATATGAACCTTACGGAATTTACCATATTCATGTAAAATTATAATTTTTGCCTACCTTTAGATCCATATATTCCTCATAGCGTTGAAATATTATTGAAGATCACTAAATCTGGCGCATTTGTGCTAAACTAGAATGCAATAAATTGTAAATGAATAATAGCTGATTCCCATCCAGAACCACCATTCAAGCTAATAGCATCATACAAGATAGCTTCACGTATACGGTACACTGTTCTATAGAAGTTGTAAGTTCAAGCAACAAAATTACAATAAAAAACAAACTGTAGGAGGAATTACACCGTTATGTACACTCACATATGACCTAAACGGTATAATTAAAAATAAATTATATTACTTTTTCACGAATAAACCTAAAATCGATAGACATAATCCAGATAGCAACCTGTTAGTAGAAAGACGAAGTAGTGCGCATGTTTATGTAGCAACTGGGCAACTGTCATAATATTATGTGATTGAACACAATAAAATTAGTAAATTATTTCAGTATTCATAATGATATCTAGTTGAAAGTAAAAAGCTACCAATAACATTAATGGCCATATAACTAGAAGAATCTAAGAATACTATTAAAAATTCATTCAATACACCACCATTACCTGTAAGATGTAACAATAAACAAAAAGTTGTTGATAATAAGCGCACTCAAATAATATTATTGATAAATAGTATTATTTCTGTTCAAGAAGTTGCTTTTGTTTTATAAGTATTCGCTAGCAGACGACATAATTGATGACCTGTAAAATATTATAATTTATTATTTGCAGCTGATCACACAGCTGTTTATGATTGGCAGCAGGCAGGCAGCGTACACAAACACAAAAACTAACCTATATTTTTTAATTTCTATCAATTTATTTGAAATTTATGAAACGTCATTTTAATTTATTCCAACATTTCAATGTAATTACTATTTTAATCAGTTTTTACTACTAGGGTAGCATCATTCAATATACAGAGTTTGGGAAAAACATTTCATTATGGCAGTTTGTATAGCAGTTATCGGCAAAGAGGTTAGTTAGTTCAATAAAATAAATAACATCGTAATTATTATTAATGGTAACAATATGTAAATAAATATAGGACATTTCAAAATGGTAATAATTCACGTTCGAGAGAACTCACTCCCCAAATCTTCAAATGAATTCTTTCCAAATTTGATTAGGTTACATGCAAATAAAACCTTTGGTGATATTTTTATAGCTCAATTGTAGGCCTATTCTTTTTATAATTTATTAGATGAGTTTTAGATAAGTTAGATTAGTTTTTATTCTGTATTTATTACTTAAGCTTAGATTACTTTCAATTACTTATGCTTTCCTCATATTTATTAACTTTGTTATGTATTTGTGAATTGCATGTACTGTATCTCTTATTTTTATTTCTTTTAGTAACTTACTTTATTCGATTGTAAATGGTAGTGAAGACTGTTTTGGGCTTAATGCCTGTAGTCTTTTTTTTGTTCTGTAGCCTAATAAATAAATAGAAAGAAAAGTATGTGTGATGATTCTCAATTTGATCAAATAAATTGATTGATGAAGTAAATTAAATTGCTATTAGTAAATTGGTTGAATTGAAATAAATGAGAATTGAGGGATTGCTGATGTTGTACCACGCAGTTTTTGATAGCTGCATACTGTAAGGTATCTTGATCTGGGGTTATTTGCCACATGCCAGAGACATTCTACTGCTCCAATAGAAAGCTCTCCAAATCATCACATATAGCAAGTATGATGCACACTGCCAGCCGATCTGCCGCAGATTGGGCATCCGCACAGTTTGTTGACACAACATCTATCTTGGCTTCACTGCTATATTATATGAGGTGAGGAGTATCATCACAACAATACATCGGAGAGAGCAAGTGCACTCCCACAACACTCGGAGGA
This sequence comes from Nilaparvata lugens, assembly GCF_014356525.2. NCBI lineage: Eukaryota > Metazoa > Arthropoda > Insecta > Hemiptera > Delphacidae > Nilaparvata > Nilaparvata lugens. The sequence continues at coordinate 23,428,764 of NC_052518.1, read as the reverse complement.
CAAATTTGGACGTGCCACGCTGTCGTTTGTCCAAGTTGAAGGACTGTTTCCCTGTGCTGGTGCTGAGGATGTTTAACTTGCCAGAGCAGGTGAGGGCTCGTCCGGTGAACGTCTTCAGGTCCCCCTTGTACAAGTGGCTGATTGAAAAGAGTCTATATAATATCAGTGACTTTTTTAATGAAGATACTTGTGTTCTGTGACATCATGATCAAGTGAAGTGTGGTCTGTTCGCTAGTGTTTTTTCTTCTTCATGTTGAAGTATGCTGACTGACGCGATCTATGATCTATCCAAAAATGGCCTCGTCTTTGATTGAGAGATTGGATATTGGATAGTGGGCCTATATTAGAGTAAGCGGTAGTCATAAATGTGTCACTCTGATTTGGGCTAAAGTCACGACTGTTTGCCTATGACAGGTATGTGGGTAAACAGTCTTGACTTACACCCTTTGATTCTAAGTCCCTACGATTCCTAATCATAAAATTTAAAGGCTCCTAAAACTTCTAGACCATTCATTACCTATATAGTTGCAGTACGAGAAAATTTTCTCTGATTTTTATAGTTTGAAATGGCAGTCATGGACAATCTCTTTTTGTGCTACCCATAGATCTAGTCTCTACCTCTTATCACATCTGTATGTTAACATAGTGTGGCATTTCAATTTTCAACGTTCGAGCACATTAGACTGCGACTGTGGACACTTGATACTCATAGAATTAAACAAGAAAAATAATAAAATAACTTATCATAAAATGTTGCTGAAGAGATTAGGATATCTTTTGGTTTGAATATTAATGGTTGGTTATGTTTTAAAATGAACGCTGAACATAAGGAACCAGTATATTTGAATTGAAAGTGTACACTTCTTCTTCTTCTTCTTCTTCTTCTTCTTCTTCTTCTTCTTTGGCTGTGCCTTATCCCATTTAAATGGGGACGGCATTCCTTCCTCTAGTCTGCCTCTCCACAAAGCCCTATCCAATGCTTCCTCTCTCCTCCAACCACTCTCCCGCAAGTCAGCCGCTATTCTATCTCCCCACCTCATCCTAGGTCTCCCTCGTCCTCTCACACCATCCAAAACCAAATCCTGCACTCTTCGTCCAACATAATCCTCCTCCCGTCGCTGTACATGCCCAAACCACCTCATCCTTGTCTCCTGCATTTTCTTTCCCAGTGGTCCAACTTTTACAGTGCCTCTGATCAATTCATTTCTTATTTTATCTCTTCTTGTTACCCCACACATCCATCTTAACATTCTCATCTCAGTCACTTCCATCTTTCGTTCCCGTTTCTTTGAAATGGGCCATGTTCCTGTTCCATACAGCATAGCTGGCCTCACAACTGATCTATACACTTTTCCCTTCATTTGACAATTCACTTTCTTAACACCACTCATTTTTCTCCAGTTCATTCATCCACAATTTATTCTATGCTGTATTTCTACATCAAGCCCTCCATCTCTCTGTATTCTTGAACTCAGGTACTTAAAACTTGCAACTGGTTGGAGTTGGTTTCCTTCAAGCTGTAAGGGTAGCCCATCATTGTTTCCCAATACCATGTACTCTGTTTTTGATCGGCTAATTTTCAGTCACCTTTCCTGCAAAGTCTTCCTCCAGCTTTCCAGCCTTTCTTCCAACTGATCCTTGGAAGGTTCACAGAGCACGATGTCATCTGCAAATAGCATGCAATTGAAAGTGTACACATGTACATCCATAAAATAACAAATACGTTCTTTGCCTGACGTTATCATATGTACGTATATTTGATGATGGATTATTTAAAATTTATTGATTTTTTTTACAGAATTCCCCTAAATTCATTAGATGTTTGGACAAGAATGAAGAGATCAACTTTCATTTCAAAGTCCATACATCTCTGGATATTATTGAAGAAAAGTTAGCTGCACCAGCTGGGAAAAATTTGAATGACCAAAAAGAGCTGTACCTGGGTCTCCTCTTTTCTACTGAAAATCACAAAATGTATCCTTTATTTAAAATATTCAGGGACTGAAAAAATATAGGACAATATGACTAAATGTTTTTTATCAGTGCGAGAAATTCATATACACTTTACCTAGTACGTTCTTCAGCAAGTTTCAATTATAAACAATGGATTATAGAATTTTTTTCAAAAACTGTGATAATTTGCAGTAAATGAGTAATAAATTATGAAAGTGAATATTTACATGGTGTCCCACGAAAGGTGTAACAGCCGAAGACCATAGATTCTACATTAAATTTGCAACAAAGAATGTCTAGTAGAATGTTTTCATATCGACCTTAGTTTTCGAGATATCCTGTGTAGTATATAGATTCTTCGATATTTTTGAAAAAAATTCAAAAACTAGAAAACTATCAGGTCCAATGAGATTCACATGATTTGTGTTCCTTCATTTGACATTTTTGAACATTTTATGAGCTCTAAAAGTTGAAAAAATTGCATTCGTAAAGTTCAAAGCCAAATATCAAACAGTTTGAACGCCCATAAAAAGTTCAAAAACATCAAACAAAGCAACATGTTGTATAAATCCTATTAGGGATTTTGTACTCTTTCCTACCATATCCTTGAAATTAGATTTTGACTGATAGATTTTCAGTTATTGACGTTTTTCAAAAAAATCTGTATATTTCGAAACTAAGGTCGATATAAGAAAACTTTAATGTACATTTTTTGTTGCAAATTTCATGTAGAATCTATGGTCTTTAGCTGTTACATTTTCCTTGGGACTCTCTGTATGAGAATAATATAAGAGTATTAGGATTTCTTATACATAAGACAAAATGAAAGATAGAAATTTTCACAAAAATATAGAATATATATGCATGGATGATACTATAAAGTGAAAAAATATGAATAAAAAGTCAAGTGAATAAAACATTACACTTGAATAATATTAGTCGAATGATACTAGTGTGGAAAAATACTAACATACAAGCTCTAATATTTTATGTTGCACCAAGAAACAGACGTAACTTGTATTATGCCTATTAGTTATTCGATTTCACAAAAATATTAGTCAGCTGTTTGAGTCATAAGGGAATCTCATTCCAATTTTATTTTCGTTGGCTACCGTATGTGTATACAGGGTGATTCATAATTATGGTAAAATATTTTAATACGTGATAGTAGAGGTAAAAATAAGAAAAAAAGTTCATATAAACATATATCCATAAACGCTTCATTAGCGAGCTATACACAGTGAAAGATTTCGCCCGGAATTCAGTTCCTCTGGTGAAATACACCGATGCTGAATTGTTTGGGGACTAGTTTTTGAAAAACCTATGCTGGATTCATATGGAAAAATATCTGAAAAATTGAATAAAACTAGTCTGGAAGCTGTAGTATGAGTAGTTTTTGAGAAAAAAGTTGAAATATGAGTTATTAGTTCTCTCCTCATAAAACAGCAAATTTTTATGGTGTAATGTACTACATAAGAATACATTTTATTCAAATTTTATTTGAATTTAGTTTAACAGCTTACATAATTCTTTTCAGAATTAAATTCTCTACAATTTGTATTGCGAAAAAATATTTGTTTACTGGTCATTAAAGAAAGTTATTGGGCATCAAACGTAGAAGTCTGTGTTTTTCTACTTAAATTTTTTGCATATTTCAACTTTTTTCTCAAAAACTACTCACACTACAGCTTCCAGACTAGTTTTATTTAATTTTTCAGATATTTTTCCATATGAATCCAGCATAAGTTTTTCAAAAACTAGTCCCCAAACAATTCAGCATCGGTGTATTTCACCAGAGGAACTGAATTCCGGGCGAAATCTTTCACCCTGTATAGCTCGCTAATGAAGCGTTATGGATATATGTTTATATGAACTTTTTTCTTATTTTTACCTCTACTATCACGTATTAAAATATTTTACTATAATTATGAATCATTCTGTATATCATCATATCGGTTGATTCAACCGTACTTGGTAAAAACAACTAATGATATTGGTTTATGGACTTGTATGCTAGAGAACTATTCATGTAACTGAAATTCAACAAATCACCAAGTAAATACTGGTATTATTAGCTTGAATTATCCCATTCAATAGGCCCCTGATTGGTAAATTTCATTTTTAAAATTTAATATTTCAGTCCACTTCCTATTTTATTTCAGCGAGTGATGAGTGTAAGGCTAAGAACCCCACCCCATTCTCCATTCATGCCCCTGTCACAGCAGAATGAATAGATGGGTATTTTATACCATAATGATACGAGCATATTCTATCTATATTTTTAGATTATCCATCTTTAAGTCCCGAGTCGCTTCTTTTACAGCGGCCAGACTATAATAGCTCGACTCTTCTGCCTCTACCTGTTTTGGACAACATTTGTGAAGTCTAAATTATTTCCACAACAGGTCGATCAAATGTATAAGCATGCACATCGTGAGTTTGTCAAACATCAATATCGTTATAACTAATTCTTAATTAGATACTTCTGAGTAGGTACACATATTTTACTCTTCATTAACAAATAATACTTTGAACCATGATTTATTTTTCTATGTCTATATCCTTGTTATCGGATGAACTCGTTGAATTGTCGGTCCCGGCTGATAACAGTCGTTGCTCATTGACAGCTTAAATTATATACTCCTTAAAAGGAGTAGCCTCCTATAAGTAAGGTAGCCTCCTTCCAATAAAAACTATGCGAATATTATTATTATTATCAACATAGTATTTATTATCCTCGAAGCTGCAATGGAAGGATGGGTGGTCATCATGAGCCTAATTGAGAAAATAACAGTTAATATCACAGCTTTCTATCACCTTTTTCAATATGGATTTGAACTTATTCTGTTTTAAAATAATTTTAATGACTTTTTTTTTGATCGGGTTCTATAGCAGGTCGTAGTATGTGAAAGGACATGAACATGTTTTGTATTTTATTCTATTTTGATAAAAGCTGAATTAATGAACGAATTGTAACTTGATTGAATCTGATCTGAACCTTGACAGTATTATATCAGATTTGGATACGTGACGAACACACGGGTGAAGCTGATAGTTGTTGTGGAGTCGACCAATACTTCCCTCAGGGATAATGAAGTCAGAACGGTATGTTATATTGGTTATATAAGTATCAATAATATTATTTTTAATATTATCTATTGTTTTTGACCTTTGAATTAAAAAAGTAAATTAATTTTATATTTTTTCTCAAACGCTTCTAAACAAATAATCCTTGCTGGTGTTAGACCAAACAAGAATGAAACATTTCCTTAATGAAATGGGGCTGAACAAAACAGAAAAATGGGTTTGAGGGAACTAGTATACTGATTCCGTTTCTTAAGTTAATTTACAATTCAAATTATAAAATATTCTGAAATTCCTGCATAAAATTGAAGGAATGTGAGAACAATTGCAGAACAAATATAAATTGAGCTAGAGTAATCGGAGGATAACAACATACTGACATAACAAACACATTGAAGATTTGATTTGTCTCAAAAGTCTTCCCTTGCAAAATTTGAATGAATTTGTTCTGATTTTCAAATTGATTAAGTCAATGAGAAGTGCTCCAAGTATACATTGATTGAAAATCAACTCTATATATATATATATATATATATATATATATATATAAATCTTCATATGTTTTAATATGCTGTATATATGTACTGCAACATTCGATGTATACAATAAGTATTGCCTACAAAAGAACTCACCTTGTTTGTCTGTATTTTTGCAAAGTTCAGATGTTCCGAAAACTGCACCTGGCCTACACTGACACGATTTGCAATCCATTCTATGTTCCTGGAGAAATGGTTGCTTCAAAGTGAGTAATTTTAATATTTCCATTTTTCTCTACTTCAGTAATGAATGTATTTCGGGTAATTTAATTCATCTTGAGTACTTTTTCAAGTTACTCAAGTGTCCTGTTTTCATTTTGAATTACAGGTGATTTCAAGAAAAATATTGTGGATTGTAGAATAATAAATCAATTGTATTCAAATAAAAATGTACTATCAATACTCTAAAGACCTTTACAAATTCAAAGTACTCCACAACAGATGAACTAGCAAAAAATAGTGAAGTTGATATTGTGGTGAATATTGAAAAAATGCTTCAAATTGTCGATATGTATTGTTTCTTGGAAGAATGAGAATGGGTCTCGGTTATTACAGCATTTATATTTTAAGCTCCAGTCTAACCATAGATCAGAACTATCAAATGAAGAAAACTTTATGAGAGCCAATATTTTCAACAGAAAAATCAAATTCTGTAGTGGTAATCTAGCCTGCTGCTTTGTAGAAAGTATCATCTGAGTTTAAGTTTCAAATGATTTCATACAAGGAAAACTCTAACGTTGAATTTTTATCTATTTTGCAGGAAATTTGAAGCAGTCGTTGACTCAATCATGAGTGGACAGTGAGTTTCTTGAGTCTGAACTTTTCAATGTATGTGAATAAATTCTCTCATTGATATGTTGGGGAAAACCTCTAGATTTATAATTATAATATCAAACATTGACTTGAGAGAACCACAACTATTTGTAATAACCACGTGTGTTCGTTTCTTGTATATTCTTCTTTCTTGCTCTCTTATCTTCTCCTCTTCTCGAATTCAAGCTTTCCTTTATTCTCATTTCTTATTAAATTCAAGTTCAACAACCCTCAACTCTTTTATCTCTATTTTCTTCAAAATGTAATAGTGTTTTCATTCTTAATAACTCATTTTTGCACATTGCCTTAATATTTTAGTTTTACTCACTATGTTTCTCAATAATTCAATTCAATGTCCTACTTTTTGTTACTATTTCAATCAATATTTATATAAAGATTTTCGATCCTATTACTTCGATACTTTGCTATTGTAATTACTGTAATGGAGATAATATTGAAAGAAAATAAATTGTTATATTATTACCAGTTGAGGGTATAAACTTGTTTGAATATTTTTGTATTTCCATGAATAACAACTCTGTAGCCCACTTTAATTTACTGTTCTCAATAATCAATGTTATTTTTCATATGTATAGTTTTGAAATTTAAATATCATTCCGTTTTGTGATATATCAGTAATGCAGTAGAGAATAAAATGTATATATTAGCAGATTATTATAATTCTGAAGCTAAAAAACGATAAAGTTATGTTAATTCTCTCTTTATGGAATAGTGCTCCAGTCGTTATAGTTGAAAATTATTGTTCAGTGATTTAATAAATTGGAATAAACATTTATGAAATATCTATCTGATGTTTTTAAAAAAATGATTTCATCAGCCTTTCAAGAATTTTTAGATATAACTCATATGTTTCAGGATAGTTATTTGTACATCTACAGGTATAGCAATGAAAGTGCAACTTTTTCTACCTCGGAGGAACATTTTCAATTTCCCTGAGGGAGAAAAAATACCTTACACTCATGATGTTCACAACTTTTTCCCACCACCATTCAGTACCGGTATATTCTTCTACGTTTCCTTCATTATATCTCTACGTTCTACGTTTCCTCCATTACGATCCTTTGCTTTCAGATGCTTGTTCAACATTACTAATAACTACCTACATTAAATGTTAGACTAAAGAGTAACTAATATAATAAGTAACTGGTATAGTTTATCCATGGTTAGACACTTGGACGTTGAACACATTATATTATAATGTATAAATGTAGTATCATGTAAAGTATTGTATCATTCTTGCACTCCATAGTGAATAAAATAGAGGTTGCAGGTCAGTTGATAAAATTAACTATAAGCTTATCTATTACTTGAATAGAGTATACTTATAGAATTATTCACACATATCAAATAAATAGAATTTAAGTCTGATGTTTTCAGTGATAATTCAAATAATACTGAAGTAAGTAGCTCACTTGCAGAAATAATACAGAGAAATTTGGGAAATATGAATGAGTCAACATCATCGTACTTTCAACTCTTTCAATTTATATGCAATAAATCATAAATAATAACAAAGCAGCTGACAAGATAAAATACTGGAAAAGTATGCAAGAACACATGCTTAAATTAGGAACAAGATTAGGAGGTATATCAATAGTTAAAATCTAATGAATGTAGCATGATTACAAATGAAATTTACATAGTTTGGCTTCAACGTTTAGAGATGACATTCCCAATGAGATTCTGATAATGTAGGATAAAATAAAGTCGGTACCATAGCCTAAATGAATTTTTTAATAAAATATCGAACCACTGAATTCACAAAATAAATTCAATTTTCAAATTATTAACATTGGTATATCTGATGCTTGTCTCCTCCATTTTACCACTCATAACAAAATTATGAATAATTAGTGTGAGATATACTTATGGGTACTGTGAATTAGATATTCAAACTAATAATGATAAGTAATCATCAAAATAACATGAGATATTGGCCTAGTAATGCTTACTTTAAATCATATAACGAGTTCATAATGTCACTAATAAAAGTATCTAATTTTAGCGTTCAATCATAAATACAAAATATTCATAAGCTTACACTTACTTCCCTTCTCACTTATTCAATTTTTTTCAATATTTATACTCAAACAGTGCATTTCAACAGATGTGTACGGTATGTTTTCACATTTAAATACAATATTGATGTATCCGATTTCATTACGCATTGGATAATTTGTGGGTTTGAATGTTCTTTCAGATATCGGAAATTACTGAAGAGTAAGTTCCACTGGAATTAGTTTTTATCCTCAACTTATCAAATAACTGCCCAACACTTTTTTGACCATATAAGATACATAGTGATCTTTACTTTTCAGTTTTTGAAGTTTAAAATAGTAATCTAGTGAGATTGTACAATTAAATTTCATACAACTATGGTAACTATAGCGAATTTATAATATTTTTTCACTTTGAACTGAAATGAAGATCACATAAATCTACTATTTCTGTTGGATATGAGTATATGTGAATGAAAATTTGAATGCTATCACCTGTTACAAGATATGGACACAACCTTAATATTAGATACCAATACTGTAACGTTCTCAATAATTGAAACTCCAATTTCCAATTACAAACTTAGGCTATTTCCATACATTTCCAGCTGTCCCATTTTTATTTTGTGAAAAGTCGTTTAAACATGATATAGAATACATTCTTCACTTTTAATCATTGTAATGGAACGATCTTCAGAAGTATTATTTCTTTAATGAAAACTAGAACACAGTGACTATGCAGTCAGCATATTCAAACTTATTTCACTAAAACATTTGTGTATTTTTAGTAATTTTGCCAATTTAAATTCAATATACCCTTTTGAGGCTCCATCACACATAAGAGTCTATCAATTTTCACCTCAATTTCCACAGAATAGAAAGGCAATCTTACTGCAAAGTTGAAAAATGCAAACTAAAAATTTTATTATCCTATCTAAATTTGAAATTGTTTGTTTTATTTTGATTTGTAATTCCGAGATTAATGATTTGATGCAGAAATTAATATGGACATACCTACTTAATATTTGGACGATTTAGACAAATAGAGAAATAGAAGTTTTGGGCAATAGCCTGCTTTTTTTCTGACTATTGTATTGTTTGCTTTATCCAGTAAACATGGAGGACTTAATTGTAGTAAGTATGCAAATTCTTTCTAGTTATAAATTGAAAACATATAATTTAGAATCAAAATACAAGTTTGTTAAAATAATGACATAACGTTATTATTGAGGAAACATGTTTCATGCTGGTGTTGCACATTTTCAAGCCGAAACCATAAACATAATTATATTCTATGAGTATTACAAAAGGAGCTATACTCGAAAGTATTCTCAGAGAGAAACTTTTGTGGAGATTACTTTATGGTAGCGATTAAGACTCACAACATACTGGTTCATAATCAATGTACTCATTGTATATTCCTTTTTATAATCTGGATCAATATTGTCACTGAACTATTTAACAATTTTTACAATAAGTTATTGTAAAACTAAGTTTCACAACTATAACCACCCTCATACTGGTTTACATCAACCGAGATCAATTTTAATCCGGGATCAGCGCTATGTCAATAATGTAAGTATGATCAACTGGTTCAGGACAGGATGTTTGTTAGTGCAACCCAGCATCAATAAATCATCGATAGTCAGTTATGGACGAATAAACTTTCGGAAGTCAAACACTGTTGATTTCATTTGTGATCATATAATTTGTGATATCAAGAATTATTCTGATCATGAAACGGTTCAAGATCAAACAGATCTTGCTGCAATCAATAAAAAAACAATCGATAGTGTTTTTGAAGAAAAGCCTTCAACTCAGTGACAATCAAATGACCGCAATGTAAAGTTCAGGAAAGCATAATAAAGTATTGAATCAAGGCTAGAGCATTGACATCCTTGACTCTGACACACTTTTAATAATAATCAGATTTCACGATGAAGTGGACGATAGTTTAGAACGATTTCGTGGCAATGTTGAGCACTGGTAGACTATCCTTCTTGGAAATGTACCATCTTGATGCTGGTAAGTATGAGGAGGGATTGGCACTGGCACCATACGGTAATTGTGCAGATCCCCGCTGCTTCCACTCAGAATCCTGGGATGCTTAGCAAGTGGGTGTTGACAGAGATGAGTCGGAATGTTCATAGGAGCAGGAGCCCTAGAGAGACCCTTCTTATCCACTCTGCAATCAGGGACATCTGTTATAGCTGAAAAGCCATCAGTAATGATGAATGTGTTGGCTAGTTGATTTGTGACTGGACAATGGTTGAGGAGAGCTTTTCTGTGAAACGTGGCTGTTGGTGGTGGGGGTGGAAGTACATACTCTGGTGGATGTCCCCCAACTGAACTCGAACTGGATGAGTTCCACGATTCTAATGGGCCCACCGCTACTCTCTTCATGATTTTTGCATCGGGTTTCACATCATTCACAGGTTTTTCCTCGATCACTGAAGCGTTGTCAGTAGGTAAATGAATACTGTGATCAGCGTTTGACCAAGTGTAAGTGGAGGGTGAAGATGATATAGACGACATTGTATCACTAACATTTACGGAGCTTTCTAAGCAGGATGTGTTTTCAATTTGTTTGCAATCAATGTCCGACTGAGTGGATTTTGAGTTGTGTGTGTTTTCATCTACAGGCTTGTCTTCTGGTTGAGATTCTCCGTTGCGAGTTGTGGTCACATCATTTTGTGCAAGGAGGGTTCTCGGCATGCGTCGCTTGTATGGCTCCCATTCAGAGCCGGTCGACCGTTGTCAGTGTGTCACAATCACATCGGGTGCTGATTTGGTTGAATCGACACTGTAGGGTCGAGCAACTGGTTGTGTCGCCCCACTCCCCCCGCCACCCGCTGCGGCATACTTATCCATCTGAATGACTGCTTCGGCCCGAAACCTCTGGCTGTTGGCTTTCTGTTGAGCTGGAACAGGTGGCGCTGATGGCACTTGTTGACTCTGTCTATGGTTTCGTCCATAGCCGAAAGTTGTGAACGAACCGGCATCTGGAGTTGACCTGCAATTCAAACCATTTTTTTCACAACACATCCCAAATGCCATTAGATTCACTAGAAGTTTCTCTGTTATCTGATGTTTATCATGCATGAAAACAAGTTGATAAATAACTGTTTTTGAACATCCAAAATATAAAATTATATTAAATATTTATATTATATTAAGTTATATTATATTAGATTATATTATATTAAATTAGATGCTAGTAGCATATGACGATGAGTTTTTCGAATTTCGTCTGCCAATCATAGGTAGGCTATCCAACAGGTCAAAATTTACATAACTTCTTTATTATAGTCATCAATTATTAACACTTAAAAATTGTAATAAAATATTATAAAGATGAATGTTCTAATGGGAGAATAATTTATTTTAGAAATAAATATTGTATTACTATTATATATTACTGTAAACTAGGTATCTCTTACAGGTTATACTGTCACCCAGGTAATAGTTATGGAAGAATGATTATACGTTTTTAATTATTCTATCTTAGAGTATTTACTATTGCAAGAGATTGCTACAGTTAAGTCTTGAGAGTACCACATTATTTTCTTGAGTACACACGAAAATTCTGTGTGCATCACGGGACTAAAGTACTTCTCTCGCTTGTGGAAATTTTTGCTCTCGGTTACGCTAACGACAAAAACTCTCCTCCAAGGAAAAAAGTCGCACCTGAATCCCCTTGATGGAGAAATAGGTAATGGGGATTGTAACTGACCTGGAATCATGTATGGAGGTGACTTGCTGCTGGTCGGTTGCGGTGGAACTGTGCTGGTGCTGGCATCTGGCGGCGAGTGGTGGAGGCGGTGGAGTTCGACTTCCAGCTGAAAAGTAAATAAATTATTATAATTCTTCAAAAAAGTTTCTAGCTTGTAGATTTTTAAAACAAAACTTCAAAAATTGCAATGTTTGGAATCCGGAGTATGAGAATGTTTGAGGCAATGAATAAGATAATAATTTTCAGAGGAATAGAATAGATTGTTTCTTTAAATCTGGAGTAGGCTATATTGAAATGAACAAGAAACCAATTTTCAGTGAATTCATAAATTAATTTCTTCTTGAAATCAGATTAGATACAAATTTATGATGGAGACTCACTTGACGTGTTTGGAGTGTAACCAGAGTTATGGAAAAGACTTTCTCTGGTTTGGCATTCACTATCGCGCATCTCTGGTAAGTGTAAGTGGAGATCGTCCGGCAGTAGAAGTTGATCAACATCATCAATGTCGGCACTCGTTGAATCACCCCTATCTCCATAGCCCTGAAAAACATCAAGGTTTCAGAGAATGTAGAGCAAGTTTACCTCAACAATAAAAATGAAGGATTAAAAGAATTTTAAAAAAATCTAATAATAATTATAATAAGAAGCCACAATTTTAAGCTATATTGATTATTGAAGTTTTTTTGTGTACGTGGAGGGAAAATATTGCGTGATGAACTAAAGGACTCTTCTTATTACGAGGGAATTGAAAAACATTGTGCCCGTACAAAATGTTGCACTCCAGTCCTTACCATAAATAAGTAGGCTACCTACCGTATTTATTCTTTTGAAAGGTTCACAATAGGTTGCATTCGTGGTCTAGAAAAGATAGATAACAAGGTGGCTAAGCACAATTTTGAAGATAACTATTTTATTTAGAACGTTTCTTGAAGTGAACAATTTAAAAATTGAATTAGACGATTCGGGCTGCGTTATCACTGCATACTACGGATATCTATCGAATGTAATTATACGTTACCGATCGTACGAACTGAGCGCTCATTTATCAGTCCTTCATTTAGACCTTTATCATCTTGGTAAACCCATGAAAATGAACTTAACTTGCTAATAACAATTAATAATTATTATTTGTTCACAATCCTCCTGTTGAACCCAATATGCCAGTTGTTGTGGAGCATTTAAATTAAACTCTCATGACAAAGATGCTTCAAGCATATCTGCTGTAGATTTACAATTAAGGACTGATACCCATGTTAATATTGTTGAAAGAGGGCCTGATAATATTATGATTTCTAATTCTGTTTCTCACAATTTCTCATTGGTAACCAGGTATAATGATTATAGCAATGACAAGCTTAATTGTTTTTTCTTGAATATACAAGGCCTATGTAATAAATTCGACTACTTGTCTCTTATTTGTACTAAATACAATATAAAAGTTCTTACTATAGCTGAGCATTGGATTAATAGTACTGATGTGGATTTTACATATCTGCCTGGTTTTAAAACTGCCTCTGTTTTTTGTAGAACAAACCGAGCACGGGGTGGGTCAGCGATTTTTGTTCATGATCAACTGGAATTCAGGGCTCTTGATCATATTAGAGACATGTCAATCGAAATGGTATGCGAAGTTTCAGCAATTGAACTTGTCAGGGATAAAATAATAATTTTGTCAGTTTATAGACCCTACAATAGAAGTATAAGTTTTTTTAATGAATTCTTAACGTGTTTTTATAATGTATTAAGTGCTGTTTTTAAAAATGGTTACAGTTTGATCATATGTGGAGATTTTAATGTAAATATTTTAGGTCATGATTGCTTTAAAAATGATTTATTGAATTTGTTTGAGAGTTTTGGTTTGACTGTTACTATTAATGATATTACTAGACCTGGTCTTGATGGAGTTTCAAATGGATCATGTATTGATAATATTTTGACAGATATTCATAATAGTCTATGGTCAACTGAAATCATTCACTCTCTCTTTTCTGATCATGAAGGAATTCTGTTTAGACTCAACTTCATAAATAAGGATGTAAAAAGTACTGTAAATAACACTAAGTTTAGATTAATTAATAATGTTAATGTAGGAATTTTTCTAAGTTTTCTGAAATCCATAAATTGGTTGGAGGTGTACTCCGTAACAAATTATAATGATAGGTACAATAAATTTTTTGAAATATTCATGAGAGCTGTGAATGGTTCATTCCAATGGAAAACTTGTAAACCCAATAATTTCAAGCAAAAAAATGAATGGTATGATAGTAGGCTAAGAGCGTTGAAGGCTAAATGTGATGGGCTGTATCATTTATATAAAACCTTAAAAACACCTGAGTTACTCTCCTGCTATAAAGAAACAAAAAAGTCATATAGGATTGAAATAAAAAAGACAAGAATTTCCTATCACAATAAAATTATAAGTAGCTCTGTTAATAAAAGTAAGGCTTTATGGAGAATTGTAAATAGTCTAACAAATAAGAAATGTAGTAATAGATCTTCAGTTGATGATGTAAGCTCGGAAGACTTTAATAATTTCTTTGTAGATTATATTACGCAGCTAAGCAATAATATTCCTGTCAGTATTGAAAGTACAGCTTATTATTACAGTAAGTTGGAAAAACCAGGAGTAATTTTTTCTTTCAAGCCAGTAACTGTTGAAAAAGTTTTTCATACAATTTTAAATCTAAGCAACAGTAAGTGTATGGATATTTATGGTCTAAATGCTTCAATTTTGAAGATAGCTGCTGATAAAATAAGTGAGGTTCTGGCTTTTTTATTTAATGAATGCATTATTGCTGGTTGTATCTATCCTGAAAAGTTGAAAAATGTAAAAGTTTTGCCCATACATAAGAAGGGTTCCAGAAAGGAGAAAAGTAATTTCAGGCCAATTGCAATAGTACCTGTTTTCTCTAAAGTGTTTGAGACGTTGATTCATGAACAGATGTCATATTTCTTTGAGACCAACAATTTATTTTCTCATAAGCAATTTGGTTTCAGGGCGGGTAGAAGCACAAATGATCCTATTGTTAATGTTGTAAGTGGGGTTATTAGCAACATGGAGGCAGGTGATTCTGTAGGTCTAAGGTCATACGATTTTTCAAGAGCGTTTGACACTATTCAACACGATATTTTGGTGGATAAACTAATTTTCTATGGCTTTACACCAGGTGCAGTCAAACTTATATTATCATATTTGAGTGACAGGAATCAGTTTGTCTTTAAAGATGGGGTTCTGTCAAATGGCAGATTATTGGAGTTTGGCGTTCCTCAGGGCTCTATATTGGGCCCCATTCTCTTCAATATTTATATAAATGATTTACCAATTAATATTGATAGGAACTGTCTGGACGGTTACCTATTTGCTGATGACTTAGGTTTGAAAATAAATTGTCCATCCAAAGATGATCTTGAAAGAGAACGGAATCACAGTTATTGTATTCTAAAGGACTGGTGTGCAGCTAATAATCTGTCTCTTAATAAGGATAAAACCTCTGATATAATTTTTAATTTTAGAAAGGAGAAGGACACGACGCCTATCAAGTTTCTTGGTGTTATGGTTGATTCTTGTCTATCATGGGAGGCACACATTGATTTCTTGTCTAGTAAACTTGCTGAAGGCCTTTATATGCTTCGTAGACTATCTGTAACGGTTGATAGGCCTGTGCTGATGAACATATATTACGCACACATACAAAGTCTCCTATCTTACGGAATAATGCTTTGGGCTAATAGTGTAAGAGCTAATTCAGTCTTTGTCCTTCAAAAAAAAGCTATTAGGATCATTTGTAATTTGCCTCTCAATGCTCATTGTAAACCGCATTTTATTGAACTAGGCTTACTGACATTGCCATCACTGTATGTTTTTAATATTCTTTGTTATGTACAAAAAAATTTGGAAAAATATGACTCAAATAATAATCACCATAACTTAAATACACGAAATAGACATAGACTTAGAATTCCTCAATACAGCCATACCAAATCGCAGAGAAACTGGCATTTCATATCAATAAAGCTATACAACTCCACACCTGACAAGTTTAAGTTACTCACATATGCACAATTTAAAAATAAAATAAAATATGTGTTGATTAATGAATGTTTGTATACTGTGAATGATTTCTTTTTGATTAACTGGGTGCAGTTTCTGTAGTAATAGTGATTTATGAATTTATGTATTAAATTTTTATGTATGAATTTTGATTTCAAAATGTAATCTGACAAAGTCAATGTATTTCTTGTGAATATTGAATGACCAATAAATTCTATTCTATTCTATTCTATTCTATTAGGCGAACAGAATTAAATCAAGCTAAGGTAGCATTCATTATAATGTCTGACATTCCAACTTTCTGCTGATCTATTGCCGTTTGAACTGCTATACTGAGCATACGGTTTCAAGTGTAGTAATTGATTTTATAATTTTGACTAGTCCTTGGGCCATATGAATAAAGTTGAGCATTTGCGTATACTTCTAAAATGTCTATGAATAAACGTGAGCAAAACCTTTTGCTCATGCTCATCAAAAAAATAGTTCCAGCATTTGCCTCTACTCAAAATTGTATGAATAAACTGGAGCATTTGCTCAACTTTTGAAGCAAATGCTTCAAAAAAGGTGAGTCTAGTCTAGAGCAGCTTTTCACCATTTACTCATAGTAAAATGGCTCAACTAATTCGTGTGAGGAAGAGGAAACTATACCAGATACGATCACAACCAATAGTTGAGAACTATAAAACTCTTTTTAGATTCAACCATGATATATATCACCATTATTCCTACAAAAGAATAAATACAAAAGATACATATCGGATATACTTATATGTAGATAGCCATCACAGAATAGGAAATAGTCATGAAGACGAGAGTGTAGACGATTATAGGAAGGCTATCTATTGAGATTATAAAGATTATGCTGAAGATTATTATAGAGATGACATTTTTTCACGCTATTATTTCAAAATTCAGAACTCAACTAACCTACAACTCAATTCATAGATAGAGAACAGAGCAGACGACCAAACACAAGCGGTGTCTATCTTGCATATTATTTAGCGCTTACGTGAGCTATAAAAAAAGTAAGGCCACAAAGGCGAATCAGCTGATAAAAAATCTTCAAAATACGTGAGCATTTGCTCCAGAGTTCAGGAGCATAATGTCAGAGTATAAGGTAAAGCTTATTCATATAAAAATGAGCAAATGCTCATTTGCTCATGCTTCTACCTAATGTTCATGAGCAAAACCTTATGGTCTATGCTCATGCTCATGAGCATATGCTCAGTTTTTATTCATATGGCCCCTTATTTCTGCTTCAACCAAGTTGATAAGTAGCATAAGTGTTTGTTACCTTGAATATGGCAGCATTGGCTTCGTCCCTGGCCAAACTTGAAGAACAGTTGGACTGTTGCTTGACCACAATTGGCAAGAGATCTCCGGCTGAAACGGGTACATAGCAGTCACCTCGTGCGGCTGTTGCCTTTACACTTTGAGGTGACACTGTATTTCGCAACCGTGGCGGCGATACTGATCTGAAAAATATAGTAGATGATACATTATCAAATATAGGCGTAATAAATATGCTAAATAAAATAGCTTTTTCTCTTTAGCTTCAAGTTAGTTTTAGTTTTGACGTTTTCATGTATGTTTTGAAAATAAATTATTGATTGATTGAAAATTTGTTGGCTCAGAATCCTCTATTTTGGTGTTTTCCGGGTGGTGCTTCAAACTCTATTGAGGGAGCCTATGTTATGAACAAAAAGGACTATAAGAGTGATGGTTGGATGGCTGAAGAGTCAATGAGGAATAGTTGTTGATCTCACTTTATTAGTTACCGTATTTCACTCCATGTTCACATCCTGGACAATCTTTACTTTGCTTAGTAAGGAGGTAGAGGTCGAGATAGAAGTAGCTCAATGTAACACAAGAACATTTTGTGTTATGAGCGCCAGCATGGTATAAGGTAAGCCGCTAGCTCAACCTTCTCACCATATGCGCGACCATAATTCAATAAGTACAGAGTGACACAGAATAACGGGAACTTTTAAAAACGCCATAAAACATTAGTGGGAAGGGCAAAAATGATTTTATTCAAACTAATGTAAAGTTCAAGACTTGCCATTTGAGAAGTATTAATAACATCTATCACTTTTTGACAATTACTTCTTTAAGATGGATTCCTCCTGAACGAATATACACTATTGAAATCTGTGTTGAGATTCTTGAACGATTGCTGCAAAATTTCAGCTGGGATATTGTTAATTTCATGAATTGTCTGTTATGATTCAACCACAGTTATTGGTCAAGTTATGAAAACGTTTGATTTGATATAGCTCCACTAACAGAAAATCGTTAAAAGTTCCCGTTATTCTGTGTCACCCTGTATTTGAGTTACTTGAAGGTAAATCTATCTCAACCTCAATCTCTCTCACTACCTCCACCTCCACGGAGAAGTGGCAGAGAGGACCTAGAGTTCTAACTCCGTCCTTAATAAAGGCAATCATTCAATTCAATTCCACCTCCCTGAAGAACATAATATTCTATTAATATGACAATGATATCCACTTCAACAATAACTACAAGAAATCGGCATATGTTGAAAGAAGAGACTCATCATTCAACCTTGTTTTAGCAAGGTGTCAAAATTCGGATGGTCAATACTATGTTTAGTCTGAATGAACGTCATTTTAAAGCTAGATTTATTTTATTGTAAATGCCGTATATGTGAGTGAGAGTTCATATCTTATTATTTCGCGTCATTATACTGATGTTTCCAATAATGTGACGAATTCCTAATAATTGAGTTAAAAAACAGAATACAAAACTAATTTTATTACTTGTTTTTTATATATTTTATCATATTATTGGAGTGACAGAATTACTCGCAAGATCCGTATTCCCTAAATAGGATAATTTCTGAACTATTTATCAAATGAAGTATGGAAAATTCACATGATAATAAAAGCAACAATAAACTTTTTCAATATTTTGGAACGAGCAGCTGGGATCTAGAAAATCTATTTTAATGAAATATAATCCGAATCTCGTCTAGCACTGCTTGCTTTGTTCAGATTTTCTGTTGACTTATTTATAAATTTCCTATTTAGCACTTCAGTTTCTAAGCATTCCTGTAGAAATCCAAGAGATTGTTTTAATTAAAACTATTCATTTTAGCTTGTTTTACATGTACCACCCAGTTAACGTATTCTTTCAAAAGGAGAACAACGTGAAAATATGTGGCTGCCAACATTTGACCCCAAAAAGAATGAAAATAAATTACCTGATATTTGCAGGGCTCTCTGAATTAGCACTGTTGGAAAGGACTGTAGCCAGCGGCGTGATAACTGCTCCTGCTGGTGTTTTTCTACCCAGTTGCTCTAGGTGACTCTCTCTTGATTCTCTCAATTGAGCCTAGTCCATCATAGAGAAATAATTTTTCAGATTTTCACATAACTTGAGAAAAATATAGTAGTATACCTATTATTCAGAATACTTTAAAAAATTGTTATATTTTTAATTTGTGTATTATGTCATTACTGTTATTTAAGACTAAGTAATAATGATTACCGTCTATTGGCCAACATGGCTTTTTGACCATGATTTTTTTTCAAACGAATACACTGATAATTTGCAATAGTATGAAAAATCATGACGAATATGAGGTGGTAACCACCTCATAAGGTGGTAAACCCAAAAGTATATTCAAAGTACAGTGTTGAGAGATGAAGGATGGATAATTTGAAATAGCAGTTACACATTCATTTTTAAACATAGCATTAATTTTTCTTCTTTCAGTGTGTACCTCCAACTTTGAACTGAAAATATGAATATGAAAATATGAAATGCTATTCCGCACATTAATCAGTTGTTGATACGTTGATTCAACTTTGGGCTCAATGTTTGTTAGCGTAAGGTAAAATGCACTTACTTCGGAATTAATTTCTTCTTTTTGCTAATCTCTTTTTATTATATACAAGGAGACAAGAACGTAATGAATTATCGATCATGGTCAGTAAAATTGACCCAATCATGAGGATTGATTGATTGGTTGGTTCATTTATTCACTGTACTAGCATGTATATATTGGAGTTACATAGATTATTCACAGAATTAAACAATAACATCAAAATTATCTGTAAACCTGTGATGGAATGTGACATAAAGTTTCGCGAAAATTACACAACTTTTAGGTTTGAATTAGACGATTACTTAATCATACCAACTGATAACCTTTCTCAAATATTACAGAATTCTAATACTTTTCACTTTCTTTGTATATCAGTTCTTTGTATATCGTATTCAGTTCTTATCAGTCAGTCGATGGGATCGGATCGTTTGCTGAAGCTCCTGCTTAAACGAGACTAGACCGGTTGAATCCGCTTTCGGAAATAATTGTGTCGACCTAACAATAGCCAATAGCTCCAATCTATAACCTCAATTTATTATTTTCAGTTCTGTTTCTCACAAATTTATTCATAGTGGGTGATGATTGCGGAAAATGCGGGAGAGAAATGTTAGTGAAAGACATTATAAAGTGTAGCGAATGCTCGGTCAACATTCATGCTCAATGTGTTTCGGGCGACGTCAAAAATAAAGTGAACACGCGTAAAAATATGAAGTGCGATTCATGTATGAAACTTCCTAACTCGGCTAACAGTGTCTGTGTACCCACTAGTAACAGTGAAAAGTCAGTGCTTGAGGCAATTGCTTCTTTTCGCGAGGAGTTTAACGAGCGCAGTGACTCGTCAGAACTCGCTCTTAAAAAAATGCAAGAGGACATTGCAAGTGTTGTCAAATACTTAGGATCACTCAAGTCACAGTTCGAGGGTGTGAGAAAAGAGTGTGAGCAAAATACTTTGCAAGTAAAATACCTTAGAACTGAAAACGAACGTTTAAATACTCAACTTAATTTGTTAAAGTGTGAGGTGTCAGACCTACAACAGCAAACCAGGAAAAATAACATTATTATTGCTGGTGTGCCGAGATCGCGAGGTGAGAATATTTTTCAAATACTTGGGGAACTTGCTAGACTCTCACTGAGAATAACAACGCTATTTACTTTGAGGCGAGGCGTCAAGTGAAGAGCGGCAAACTGGCGGCTGCATGGGTCGCCGACGGACGAGTGCTGGTCAAGCGGACGCCGACCACGAACCCACAACGAGTAAAGCATGTGGAGTTCTTTCAACAATTATTGGACAAAAATCAGCAACAATTGATGGCTGCCGATACCGAGTCACACCCCGCTGCTCCCGATGCGACAAGTGATGATGTAGCGGCTACACCAAACACGAAGGCGATGGCTTCAGGATCAGGCTCTTAAGTATCGAAATCGATCAAACTGTGAGTTTTTAATAATTATCTTCACCCACTGTGCATAGGAGACTGATAATAATAATAAAATACAAGTAGGCCTATATACATTTGATATTAATACTTCTTCAATAGTATTAATAATTCCCAAGTATTTGGAACCGTTTAAATTTAGTCAATAGGTACAATGCTATTCATACTTGTTTTATATAGTAATCGCCGGGTATTTGAGCGATGGGACTGCTAGTTTTAATTTAAATAGCATACGGTAATCATCAGATTTTGAATCTGAGTTACACTGAGAATATTCTTCTTTTTTACATATTACTGATATTGGTGGGTATTATTTTTATAATTGTGGTATTGAATGATAATACAAAATCAATAATACTAGATTTTATTTTGATTCATGAATATAGTTGATTAAGGACAAGTTGAATTATTATTTGAGTTTAAGAACGTTAAATAACTTCAAGTTGAAGACTTTTTTGTTTTAATTTAGAAGCATACTAACAGAGGTAACTTAATTCTTATTTTATTTATGTCATATATTATATCATGAAATGTTTTTCCGAAACCCTCAATTAGTTTAATGAAGTGGAAATCCAAGAAAGATTCATTGCATACTCGTTTTTAATATTCATTAATCAGTTTTAAATGATATTCAGATTTGGTTGTTGAAATGATTATTAACATGTATATTTTATTTTATCTTGTTCATTTACAATTTTGAAGGAGAGATCAAAGTGAAACATATTGCAAAAATGTTTCAGTCTTTCAAATTGTTCTACTCAAGTAGGCGACCATACAAACTTTAGTTGTGAGCGAATAATTTAATCTATGAAAACAACTTGAATTGGCTATCACTATCTGAAAGTATGATATCTTATTGCTTAGATCTATAAAAAAAACTTCAAATTGGAAAATACCCACATTTATTTTTTTTTTCAGTGTATATTGTTTTGCTTCTAACTTAGTAAATTCTTGTCTTGAAACTTGATACATCAATAGCGCACCTCTTGATAGATCTCATACTTTTTTCCTTTCTTTTTTTTCTTTCTTAATCAAGGAGAGAACTTGTCTTTGCATTGATACTCTTTCCTTTCAATCTAAAGTCGAACTTACAAATTAATGAAAACTTTTTAATCATCAACAAAGCTATAGGCCTCTTATAATTCTATTTATATTTTTTAGCAGCTTTCCGAAAGCGGATACATTCGAATTGATTTTTATGATTGAACAGAATCTAATTTTTGATTACCAGTTAGTAGAGTGCTTATACTGTGAAGATACAGGTAGTTTTTATCAGGCTAGCCAGGAAGATAAGATAGATAATACTCAATCGTTCAAAATTATCCACCAGAATATCCGGAGCTATAATCGCAATTTCGACGAATTCTTAGTATTGATTGAAGATCTCAAAGTAAAATTCAACTGCATTATTCTAACTGAAGCATGGCTTAATTACGATACTGATTTAATACACATCGATGGTTTCAATGTGTTTAGATCATTCAATAGTATCAATAATAATGATGGTATTGTTATCTACATTGATAGTGCCCTGTCTGTTTCGTGTACTGAGCTGTGTCTGGGAGGGGTTGCCACCTGCCTGAATCTTGTTTTCGACTGGTTTGGTCTGCCTTGCAATCTCCTAGCTATTTATCGCAGTCCAAATTCTAATCAGTTGCTGTTCACAAATGCCTTGAATGATTTTTGTGGCAAGAACTTTGATAACGCTGGCCTTTCGGCAGTGATTGGCGATATTAACTGTGACATACTTAATCCAACCCCAAATATGCAATTAGATGGCTACATGGAGGTGATGTATGCAAACGGCTTAATTTCATGTATTGATAAAGTAACCCGGCCTGATAGTAATACTTGTATTGATCATATTTTTGCAAAAATACCCAACAGAACAAAATTATCATCTTTTATCTTAAAATCCGAAATAACCGATCACTATCCTATCTGCTTAAACATAATTCATAATACCGGTAGTAGTAATTGTAATAATAATAATAATAACAATAACAATAACAATAGTAATCAATTTCATTCAAAAGTATGTTGGAGCAGAGTTAAACATTGTTTGCAATTTCAGTGCTGGGATGAAGTTTTAAATACAAATGATGTTGACAAAGCTACAGATTCATTTCTCAGTATCTTGAGAACAACTTTAGAGTCTAATTCAAGCAGTACCCCGATAACTTTAAAGAATAAAAAGATAAAACCATGGATTACGTCAGGATTAGTAATATCTATTAGAATGCGCGATAAACTTAGCAAAAAAGTTCGGGCCCACCCTTTTAATCTCGATCTAAAACAAAGATATATTAGGTATAGGAACTCGCTCCACTCTTTAATAAAAAATGCTAAAAATAACTTTTATAAAAAGAAGATAGATTCCGCAGCTGGCGATCCAAGAAAATTCTGGAAAATCGTCAATGAGATTTCAGGGCGTCCAGTTGGCAAGGAGGTATTTCCAGTCGGGGCTTTTGGGCACAAAACTTGTGATTCGGCTGCCACAGCGCTCGAAACTTTAAGCGATTCTTTTAAAAACGAATATTTCTCTTCTGTGGGAAAACAACTGACGGAGGCTCTGAACCCAGTAGGACCTGCCGAGGTGGATGATGCTGATCATGCTACTCAGTCTGTATTCAACCTACAGCCGATCAGTCCAGAAGAACTTTATGGTGTTATAAACAGTATTAGGGGAAACTCATCACCCGGGTTAGATAGTATACCTACTAAAATGATTAAAAATAACTTTAATGAATTACAACAACCCTTAATGCACATCATAAACCTGAGTACCAATACAGGAAAATTTCCAACATCATTAAAAACAGCAAAAATTATCCCTATCTACAAAGCAGGACCAAAGTCCTGTTAATAATAAGCAATTATAGGCCAATCTCTCTTCTTACAGTTGTTAGTAAAATAATAGAAAAATGTGTTAAAGTTCAGCTCACAAGATACCTTGTTAGGGAAAATATTATTGCAGACGAACAATATGGATTCATTACCAACAAAAGCACCTCAGATGCTTTGTTTGACCTAACCAAAGAGATAGCTACAAAATTAGGAAATAAGAAGAAGGTTTTGATTACATTTTTAGATATAGCAAAAGCTTTTGATGCGATTGATAGGACAAAGCTTTACAAAAAACTAGAAACAATAGGAGTGAGAAATAGAGAATTGAAGTGGTTCACTAGTTATCTAGGGAACCGCTCACAAATTGTCTCAATCAATGGATCTCTTAGCAAACTATTACCAATAGAGTACGGAGTAGTCCAGGGCAGTACATTGGGCCCTCTATTGTTCTTGATTTATATTAATAACATAAGAAAATTGAAAATTAAAGGGAAACTGTTCTTGTTTGCGGATGATACGGCTGTGGTATCTGAGGGCTGCACGTGGGGTGAGGCATACAAGCACGCATCCCATGACCTTGCCAAAATTAGAAATTGGTTTGACCATAACTCTCTTACAGTTAATATTGAAAAAACCAAACATCTTCCATTTATTGGTCGACAAGATATTGACTGTGATCGCTATGTGTTAAGGATGCAAATCTGTGACGATCCTCAGTTGGAGGCCTGCGGCTGTGGCATAATTGAACGGGTTGCTCATTATAAATATTTAGGAGTCATCCTGGATAGTAAATTAAGCTGGGTTCCTCATGTACAAGGGCTGAAGAACCGTTTGAGAAAATTAATCTATGCCTTCTCACGGCTGGGCCAAGTGCTTACTGTGGATCGCTGCAGGACAGTGTACTTTGCGTATGTGCAGTCTTTGCTGCATAATGGCATTCTGGCGTGGGGAGGTGCGTCATTGGCGGTCTTGGAGCCTCTGTCGGTCGCCCAGAGGTTGATAATTAAAACCATATTACAAAAAAACCAGCGTTTTCCCACCAATCTACTATTCAATATATTTCCAGTAATGAATGTTAGGCAGATTTTCATAAAAACTTTAGTAATTTACATTTTCAATAATAAGGACACTTTTTTCAGAGAGATTCAACACAGTCATCTAACCAGAAACCAATCAATGTCACGTTTATTTAATCCTACTATTAGTATCAGTTTGCAAAGGCACAATTCATTTTACATTTCGCAATGGCTGTATAGAAACCTTCCTCCAGAAATAGTTGAGGCTGAGGCGGGCCGAGTCACTGTAGTGTTAAAGCACAGAATTTCTGAATGGTTAATGTATGTTGGATGGCAGGATGCAGAGAATTTAATCAAATCACCTTATGTTTGAAATTCAAATTTTAATCTGTTTTTCTTACCAAATACATTTTGCTAAAAGCGATTCCGGCTGTTCTGGTGTGATGAAAATAATAATTATTAATAAATTATAAAAATAGGTATTATTACAAGCCGATTGTCTAATTTTCTTCCAATGGATCTATCTTTTCTTCCTTCTCAAATTCAAATTGATTTTTTTTATATAATTAATCCTAAAAATATATTAAATATAATCTATTTTTATTTCATTTACCGTATGTATCTTATACTTATAGACCAATATTTTTTATTGAACACAACTAATCTTAAGAACTGTTCCCACACACGGACGTATAGTCTATGTGGGTTCTAATATTCATTTTATAATTGTAATTGTGTTGTTAAAATTGTATGATACGTGAATAAAAAATAAATTGAATTGAATTGAATTGAATATTCAGTTATCATTTTGTTACTATATTGATTTATTCATTGTTCAATTTCAATTACGAGATAAATTACATACCTGTATTATACGGTGATCCCGCACTAATTTTCTGAAACAGTTGAATAAGAAGGTACAGCACATTCCTGTCAAAATCAGGAAGAATATTGTGAGGATGATTATCATGTGATCTGTCAAAGCACCAGTCTTTGTCTGCAAAAAAATGGAATAAATATTAATTCAACGATAAACTCTTGGGCTGTTTGCACAGTGCTAGTTTGAACGGAATCTTAGTTTAGACTGGATCAGATCTATGATAAGTTTTATTTGTTATAATATAGTTTATTTTGAGAATGATCTACCTGTTGATTCAATTCAGTATAAGCTTTCACTGTGCAAATGGCCCTTTGCCACTCCAAAAAAATAATTACAAAAGCTCTAATCATAAATGGATATTTTTCTTATTTTTCATACGATCTCACGCCAAACATACGATCAAAATCTCGTCACTCGTCAGACGTCAAATTTGGTACAGAGGTTAACCTAAGGTTTAGAAAGTTTATGATGAGAGGAATTCAATACTTCGTCATAGATATGCTCAAAATTGGCATTTTTATCTTATAGATACTCTCATATTTTTGGTGTTTTGAGTAAGTTTTTGGGAACAGCAAAACTTGAAAGTGTAAACTCGATACACATATTCAGCTTAGGTAATGACGGTGCTAAATCAGAGGGTTTTTTCCTCCAGTTTTTCATTGAGTTTCCAAAGCGTTTGTCAACAATTCTCAAGTGAATTCATACTTGAGAGGTTTAGATATGAATGTTTTGTAAGCTCTATATATCATTCCTCTCTCAAACTTCAAGGAACTAGACTGGAATACAATAATTATCATATCTTAATCAAGTCTCTAATTTGAAAATTATTACTGAATATTATTTATTCATTCTGAAGAAAAATTATATTTTTGCCCTCTGCGCTACATAATTAAAATCAACTGGTGATTTAATCAAGACTGGAAGACTCTTTCGACTTTTTGAAGGGAGGAAACAAGCTGAAATGAAAAATTCAGGCTAGCGAAGCGAGTCTACTAGTTTCATTTCTGAAAGATTCAGTCAGGTGCCCAGACAGATAAGGCAAGCGAAGTGAGCCTGCAGGCTAATAACCAATAGTTGCGAAGAGCACAAACATTTTTTGTCAAACTAGATTCTCAGTTACGCTTTGTCTGATTATTTTAATTCGTTGATAATTCATTATTATAATTCGTTCAAGTAATTGCGAAGATATTCCTAGCACAGAATATGCAAAATCGTAATTTTTATTTGAAGTAAAATAGTAATTGTAGAAGAATGTTCATACCAAACAGTCATCCTCGTCCCACTTGAACCTGCAATTAATTCTGCCATTGCACTTCAAGTCACTCATGATGCAAGTGGCGTCCTCACAATCATACTCTCCTTCCCTACATGCTGCAAGCAACACATTTTCAATGAAAAATATTTCATGATCATAGAAGGAATAATAGATTCAAATAATTCAACCGTATTCAACTCATTAAATTCTTCACTACCTACTAGAAAGAAAGTCATATTTGTTACATTTCGTCGACTGATCTACAAATCTATAATTTGAATAGAATTAATAGTCGATAGTAGAATATTTGAAGTGTGAAATGGATATAGTAATGTGTGAATCTTCTTCTATCTAGTAATGTGTTAATTTGACAATACTATATTCATTCATTCCATTTAATTTAACTTTTTCATTTCAATTGAAACTTCATACATCTTGAAGTACGGCAACCACTTTACACATATAGATTCATCAGGATATCAACAGTTTAAATAAACATATAAATCTTAGTAGGTACCCTTTTAAATTAGTGACAGAATAATTTAAAAGGGTACTGAGATTCATATTTTATTCATATTAAAAGTAGCCTAAAAGAAAAAAGATAATATCAACAGTAAATATGTGTATAATATTATTAACTGCTTGAAGATACGTATCTATAAGTAGTAAAAGGAAATCAGGTCTAAATAGGAAATGAGGAAATCAGGAAAATAGAGGATTATTAGTGAAATTATGATCTGAAAATTTTCTTTTTATACATTTGTTTTTCCCTTTACTTACATGTTTCTCCTTTATCCTTGTCCTTGAGTCTGAATGCAGTGAATAGTGCTTCGAATGAAGAATTCACTGCTTTGGCTTCAGCCATGAAGCGAAGATGGAGGACATTGCCAGGACTTTGTACTAACTCTGCGATGGATCCACTAAGACGAGCAAATTTCAAACCAATCACAAATCTTAACAATATTTCCTCACGAGAAAAAAAATTGAAATGCAGAAAAGTTTGGGATGAAATTAATAATGGTCCAGGTAGTGCCTCTTTCATGAAAATTTGAGTATTGTGAATTGGGTAGCTGATATTATTTATTATGAGTACACACTAGATAAACATTGAATGGTGAATATTGATCGAGGTAAAACTTGTCTATGGTGTGCATACAGAGTGGATGAAATGTCCGAGAACGGCTTAATATCTCATACACAAATGCAGTTTGACGGTGGGTGTGATTGGGGATCCTACTCAAATTGAAAATACTACTACTTTACTATGACTTCAAAAACCTGGTCCGCCATCTTGGAACCGCCATTTTGAATGTAAATAGGAAGGTTGTCATGCATGATTAGCAGGATACATGATTTCGATACGGAATTTCAAGACAAAATGAATGGCGGAAACCGCACATTGATATCTGAAACCGTTTCGAAGATATTTATTTCATTTCAGATTTGCATGGTATTAATTAATAATGTGAGTATCTTCAATACGGTTTGAGATATCAATGTGCGGTTTCCGCCATTCATTTTGTCTTGAAATTCCGTATCAAAATCATGTATCCTGCTAATCATGCATGACAACCTTCCTATTTACATTCAAAATGGCGGTTTCAAGATGGCGGACCAGGTTTTTGAAGTCATAGTAAAGTAGTATTTTCAATTTGAGTAGGATCCCCAATCACACCCACCGTCAAACCACCTTCGAAATATTCAAAGTTTGATAGGCTTTCTGACTATTTCAGCAAAATAAAATTGATGCTTATTCACATGCAAAGATTCGCTGGCTCCTATGATTGCTTTACGCCAGTATGCATGTGTAAAGCGATGCTTGCGTACATGAGGTTAAGCAATATTTGTAAGCCAGTATCACAACACATTTTCGGGAACTTGAAATCAGTATAAAAGAAGATGTTGTGCAAATTTCAAATGTGCAATAAATTACCAAAAGTTGTATAATCTAGAAGGCAGGTCGGTTTTCTCAGAGAATATGTCTATGAAATTTGAGTCACAATCATTCGGCCTTTCCAGCGAGAACGTGGAAAAATGAAGTTGTATCTGAAACATTCAAACAGAAATGCATCTTATCAAGATTTTTACTAATTCAATAACTGGAGATCAACACTATCAATGCATGAAAATTGAAGATGAATTGATGACTGAATTTTTTCAAAAAGAATGCTTACATTTATGAATACAATACTTGGAATGTGGAATAAATAATTTTGTATATGTATGAATGTATAATGTAAACCTCACACGTAATGATTTTGTATGTTGCAAAATAATGAAAATTGAATTATCTGATCAGACCAAGGATTAAATAATATGAACTTGAATAATATATATTGTTTTATTCCTTCCTGTGGTCGCTTAACAGAACTGCAACCAATTTACTAAAATTTACTAATTGGAGTTGAAATCAATAATCCAATCACCTTGTTTTATTCCTTCTACGCTCGCGCAACATCAATAAGACTCCTTGAATCAGTTGTAGGATTTATCAAGGAATACAAATAAATTAATCGTAAAATGGATGCGGTAGAAACGGATCTACAGAATTCAAGGCGTAAGTAGGCTACACGCTTAACACCTGTTGAACAAGGATACAGTGTTCTGAGAGAGTGCGTAAGTGAGAGAGAGAAAGACCAGAGACACTTTCACAACGTACATTTGTATGCTCATACTGTGCACATGAATTATTGTATTGTGATGCTATATTACTGTTGTAATTGGTGACGTTGTTGCTTCAACACTGTGCCTGTGTTATATAAATTATCAATCAATTTGTTGAATGAGGAATGATATTGTGGATTTTTTCCATTATTGAAAAACCACAGTTTTATTTCTGTCACATCCACGTTTATTAGACCTTTACACAGGACTGCATTCACTACTGCTCGAGATATGTTGGTTTCAACACGAAACTGCAGTTCTATTTAAAAGTGTAATAAATGTGGATGTGACAAGAATAAAACTGTTTTTATCCAATTGCCAACAAATTATTCGATTTGACTCATAGCGAAGTAATTAGTCGAACGGTCCACTAAAAATCACTACAATTTCAAAGTCCAGTAAATTTAATTGAGTGCTGTAAAGAATATTGTTGGATTAGATTTCGTTATTTATGCTGGCTAATTCATGACTATGCTGACAATGTATTTATGCACTAATACATGTGTAGAGTAAGAAAGAAGAAACAATGATTTTTGATACGATATGTTTGCTGAATATACCTATGTATCAGATAACAAGAAATATAGGTTAAAGGAAATATTTTGGAGCACATACCCTCCAACCCTCTTGAACACGAATCACCCACATGCAGTCCAATGGCACTCCATACATCAACGATGTCCTCACCCTCTCTGGATCAATATCGCTCCTATTAACAAAGCCCTCATATCCTTCTGTCTCAATGCGACAGATACCTAATTCCGGGTGTTCGCCAGGTACTGAAATGCAAACAGATAATACTTTCAATTCATTCATTGAGAAAAGGATATCATTCACAAACAGTACAAAATAAATCAAGCAAACAATGAAACTGTAATACATTACATAATGAGTTTTAACACAAACACAGGTTGAAATAGATCACCATTGATTAGAATTACTGTATGGAAAAATATATCAAACATAAAGATTATTCATATAATACTGGGTGCTTTAGAAAATTCTTACAAAATCAATTCCTGTTCTACAAAGTTAAATCATTAAATCGTTCTACACATTTTAGGAAATCTTGAAGCTTAAAGTCCAATTTTATTGGAATATGAATGAAAAATATGTTAATACTGTTCAAATTGATGACCTGCAGCATCATTAAAATCCCAAGCATAATCACTACTGAATAGTGTGACTAGATACTGATTAATATGATTAGATAGTACAATATCATAACTTTCGATGAGATTTATCTACCCACGGCTTGAATGTCATTCGCAAAAATGCCTAGGTTACGAGGTTTAATTACGTTTGAACACCTTATTTTCTACTGTGCCACATAGAAAGAAATCCAGTGATTTAAGGTAGAGCGGGAAATTCGATTGGCCTCACGCGTCCTACTCAATGTAATATGACCCTATTCAATATGAAATAGATAACTTGAATGTTTAAGTTGGTGAATATTTGAATGATTAATTCATTAATGCATTGATTTTTTTAATCAGCTTGAATTCTCGACACATCGCTTAGTTCTACCAACAATCACTTGCTACTCAATTTAAAATCTAAATCCTGGTTATAATTGTGATGGGAAACGAACAATATAATATTATGTGAAACAATTAGATGAAAAAAACAGTTATCATATAAATTGAGTATCCTGATTCTGCTGACATCATAGCTTGACTTCAAGAATACGCAAAAAAGATCATTGACTATCGACTGTTACTTTCATACTTTCAACGTTTTCATACAAGCTTGAACTGTTTGTCGATGATAAGCATCGAATTTCAGCTCTACAAACTATTACAGTACACGTTTCAAAGCATTGGGCCCAACTTCCGCGTACAAGGAGTAAATTAATGCTTCTACGCTGAAGTATACTTACCGTATATACGCTGTAAGTACTGTTGTAAAAGTAAGATTCTGTACTTATCAGATTGATTTATATTATAATGTAGTGTAAATTATGTTTGTATGGCTCGATAGAGGAGCCATTTTGCTATAGTAACTTATTAAATATTTTGCTCTGAATAGCTGAACTGTTATTTACTGACATGGGACTGTGAACAGTCAAACTAAAGCCATACGTTGATTACAGCCATGGTTGAAAAAATTAAATGAAATATAACAAAAATAGCTAGAGCTTATCTTACAAGTTAATTTTTCCACTGTATTACGTTGATTCAACGATGAGTTATTAAATACTATACAAATATTTCGACTCAAGTCGAAAATTGTGAATGCCCTTATCACCTGACAAAATCACCAATTCATTCAATCGTATGGCGTTTTTTGGATGCCTTATACAGTGGAATTGGAATTCTTTTCTCTCCAAAAAATAAAACAGGTTACAAAATAATGTTGACATTTGAATACTGTGGATATACTGGAGGCTCCTCTTATGAACACATGCCTGATTACTCAATAATCAGGTGTCAGACCTCGTCTGTGTATTTGATAGTTTAAAAGCTGTGGAAGAATCCAAAGGAACATTGAAAGTTTTTGTTCATGTGTTTTGGTGATAAAGTAAAATGGACTTACATCCTGTTGGCTTGGGTATTTGTGAATACACTGCTTTGAAGCCCGTGTACTCAATCGTCTCATCGGAATGAAACCTGAGCCACAGGTATCTGTCACTGGATGTGAGCACTGGAGGGAAGTCATGTCCGCAGAACAGACCAATCCTGGTCGAGTAGCCGTGAGCCCCATCCCTCACCTCCAGGTAGTCGAACCTGCAGTCCTCAGATGGCTCAACATTGAATGAGTCTCTGAAGTCTAGACGTAGCAGGTTACCACTTTCGGCTTCAAAATTAAAACAACAAACATTTAACGGAAGAATTTACATTTGAGATCAAATAAATGATATTGCCATAATGATTAATCTTACTTAATAAGAGATATTGCCATAAATATTGAGTAAATGTTGCCATAAGACAAAATTGTGTAACATTAAATCAATAAAAAAAATAATAAATGAGTGTGATCAATAAATTAATAAAATCATTATTATTGATGTTCATCGGTGATCGTAAGGATTGGTTGAGTGTACCTTGAAACGTTCGATCAAAATCTAGCTACACAATCAAATCATCAGAAACATTGAACAATATACTGAGCAATATTGAATCATGGGGTGATAGAGATTTATAGGATCATTTGATGTTTATTTGGATTTAGAAACATTCTATTGATTGATTGAATGCTTTATTCATGTAGATTACAATTTATAGTTGCTTATACACTCATATATTTAATAGCTTACAATACAGTTTTAGATGAATTTAATATATTCTGAAATAATAATTATTGAACTGTAGATGAAAAGAAAAAATTCAATCTACAATTTCCTTTGTTTTGTATAAACATAAATTGGCGAAGCTTTGAACATATCAATGTCCGTTCTTTGGAAAGAATACTCAGAATATCCTTTCCAGTAACTCTCTACCAAATGAGAAATTGTACTAGGTAATCATTGTTTCCCATCAAATATTGTGTTCAATTCATAGGATAATCTTATATTCATCCATATCTTACTATGTTATAGAGCCAGTGGAGATGACAACATAGCAGAGTCCTGCCAGGTTTTTATTTTCACCGCCTTCTATAGTACATAGCTGTGATTCAAGTCATTCCGGTAGACTATATCTGACACAATATTAGTTGTAAATTTATTAAAATTCATCTTAAATGAGTTATATTCACCAATAAAATATATCTCATCGTTGTTAAATAATGAAATTTTATGATTGCGATAAAATATCCTGTAAGTTGTATCATGGTTTAATAACGATTTAGCAACGGTGCAGAGTTGGAGAAGTATCAAGGTATCTGCTTTTTCTTATGACGGACAAAGAAAGCAAACTAATGTTAATCAGGTGTCAACATCATAATGTGAGTCTCACTATTGGAGAATTTTTTCATGGTGA
This sequence comes from Nilaparvata lugens, assembly GCF_014356525.2. Lineage (NCBI taxonomy): Eukaryota > Metazoa > Arthropoda > Insecta > Hemiptera > Delphacidae > Nilaparvata > Nilaparvata lugens. The sequence goes on along the minus strand of NC_052518.1, from coordinate 23,394,705 downwards.
TCAGCTTTTGCTTTATATAAGCAATTTAATTGTAATTTTTTGTAAACTCATTTATAGGATCATTTGATTCCTATTCACATTGTTCAAAAAACCATCACTCAGCTCGAGAACCAAATCGTCAGAAACATTTTTGAAAAAAATTAACCATGATGATAAGTTCATTTATAAATAGCGTAGAAGTTTTGATGAAGACGCCACTCTTGACTTCAGAATTGAATCATGAAAAACATCCTACCAAAAATTCTTGATGATCATGTTTTGTCATAGATAAGTTGTTGGTGTGATCTCTCTAATAATCATTCGATTTTAATTTAGAAAATTTGGATTCCAAAACTACTTTCGGCCCAAGAATCGGATGATCGGAAGCATTTAATAAGAAAAATTGACTCATGGTGATTAAGTTCTGCTATAATCGAGTATCCCGCAAATCGTGTACCGGCATAATACCATCACGGTCTTATTCAAGTCAAAACAAACAAAAATTATTTTTAGGAAACTTGACTTACTTGACTTAATTCCTGTAACTCCAGTTGGAGCATAGAGCCACAGTATACATATAGTATGGAAACTCGTCTAGTACCCTGGCGCAAAAATCCGCCATCTTGTTAGGAAGCACTGCATTGTAATAGTATTGATGGGAGGTTCAGATCACTTTACTGATCCGGATCAATTGATCTCGTTCACTGCCGCGAGCCAATCAGAAGACCAGGATTGGAACTTCCCAAGGTCACGTGACGTGTCTAGTATTTGTGCCATGTGAAAAGCATTGGTTGGATAGGCGTTTGATGGACAGTTTCCATTCTGTTTCTTTTCTGTGATAGAGCATCCACGAATAGCCGCCATCCCTCTCTATCATCTGCCATCCTTCTCATCTCTCGCCATGTCTTTCCCACCTTGCCAAGCTCTTCTCCACTGTTCGCCTCCATTAAATCCTTGGCCTTCCTTTTTTTCTTCTCCCCTGAGGATTCCACTGCAAAGCATCCTTTTCTATTTCTCCATCTCTCTTCCTCAAAGTATGACCTATCCACCTCCATTTCCTCTTCCTGATCTCAATGTCTATGGGCATCTGTCCTGTATTGTGCCTGTAATGAGCTCTTCATTTGAAATCATATCTGACCACCACACGCAAGGCACTCAATCTTTCGCAGACACCGATTGATGAAGACTTGGAATCTTTTACGGATTTCAGCTGTTACCTTCCATGTCTCGCAACCGTAGAGGAGGACAGACTTTACATTTGAATTGAAAATTCGTAGCTTCGTCTGTTTCGAGATTTTATTGTTCCTCCATACTGTATACAGCTGTGAAAAGACCCCAAGTTTTTAGGTAAAGATGACAATAAAATTTTCCCATAAAAAGTTTTCCCTGGGAGATTTTCTCTTAGATATCTCGTAAAGAGGCCTCCATTTTTAAACTGAATTTTCCATTTTTTAACTGAAATTGTCTATTAATCATGAATGACTTGACGTTTTTTATAAAATGGTTGGATCACTTCCAGATGAGAATAATTCTGTTGTATACTGATTAGTAATTATATAATCCAACTGTTTATATCATTGTTTGCTTTTTTAACCATGAAAAAAACTACACCAGCCAATAAGTGAAGTGTTACATCATTCAACATCCAACTCCATATTATTATCTAACACCATTTCACATAATTTGAAATTTGATTCACTAGTTCACACACACACAGTTTTGGTTGAATTCTATTTAGATTTATTCGAGACTCACGATAAAAAATGTTGAATGTATATTTAAAATAAATTACAAACTTAAAAAATTACAAAATATATATATTATATAATATAATTAACTCACCAGTGATTATTTTTATACAGTCGGTATGATTAGGGTATAGACCAGGATAGTTGGGAGAATAAAACTCATTTTTTTCTGGATCGCCAATTTGGAAACTGGTACAGGCCGGGTTTAGCACCATTTCTTCCCCTGGAAAATAATATGGTGTTTGATTAGATTCAAAACTGAATGTTTGTTGATATAAATGTTGAAACTATAAACTATTTCACAAATTAGAAACGAGTTTAAATATTCGCATGGGTTTATTAGTGGAGCGTATCTAACGGAAGTTTCATCAAACCTGCTTATGTAATTTAAACCGTCACGACTGTTATATATCAGCCGGGACCGAGAGTTTAACGTAAACATCCGTTAACACGGGATTGACCTGGTTAAAAACGTTTGTCTATATTCAGGTTTGAACATGGTACCTCTAGGCTGCTACGTAAACACTATATCCACTAGACCAAACGAGTTTTATAGGATTCAACATTCATTCTCTATCATGAATTTCTCAAGAGAAATGTTAGAGCCATAAAATACGTTAAGCACAATCAGTTCAATGTGGGCCCAATTCGTATAATTTTCATCATAGAATTTGTTTTCATTCAAAAATCTCCATTTTGTTGTCCTTGCAGTTCCCAAAGCTTTGCTTTAGAAAAGTACTTCAGATATTTTTATTATTGTTATGAAACGTTTTGTTATAGAAATCGGCCATTTTTTGTGTATTGGAATATGGGCTTAAGTACACTCAACAAATAATTTTTCATTTTTCGACCGAATTTGACTCATGATGCATGATTTTGGACCGCCTTGACGAGCCGAGAAGAATGAAGCGTAGTACGATGAAATCTGAGCATTTTGTCAAAAGTTATGAGTGTTTGAAATTTTGATCCTTGAGGTGTCCTTAAGCGCGCCTCTCCACTAGGAAATACTGAAATGAAGTGCATCTAGCGGGTGATTCTCATAGAACATGATCTCATGAACTTATGTCATTGTGCGAAATATAAATTTGAGGACAATGTAGTTGGTGATGATGGTTAAAGCTGAAAATTAGGTGTTTTCCACAATACAAGGAACATTGTTGTCAGGTGTACCTGGAAATCTATTTGAGATAGAGCGCTCTCCTTAATCTCAGATTGCAGAGCACAAAAATACGCCCAGAGGGATTTTGAAATATACATCTAAATGTTAACAATAGGAAAATATTGTTGATCAAAAACTAAAATTCATCAAAATTTATTTTTCCTTCAAATTTCACTCATTTTTGAAAAATCATAACTCAGTAATCATTGGAGATAGAGAGTTTCGAATGATCTCATTTTATTCAGAATTTTATGATCTAAAAATAATGTGGGAGCACATGTTTCTCTCCGATCACGAGATTTGGCAGAAATTGCTGAAAACTGGAAAATGAGCCGAAAATACGAGGTTTTTGGGCCACTCTGTATCTAGCACAAGGGAATTTTGCTTAATCAATTTCCTACAAGTTTTGTTTTGTTTTGTTCCCGATAAATCCTATACTTTTCAAGATATTTATGTTGTAAAGTGATGCATTTTCGAAAACCCAGTTTTTCCTCCACTTATTCGCTCTTTCAAGTATTATAACTTTCCAACAATTGATGTAACAAGAATGTACTAATTACGAGATTGTGAAGCATTGAATAATCTTTCATTTAATGTATAATTCGACTATTTCACGCATTCCCATACGACTGTTGCAGCAGTATTAGTTTTGATTATCAAATCTCAAGATTTGCAACAAGTGACTTTCTTCGAATATCACACTATTTTGTCATTATAAATTGGCAGTGTGCTTCAGTATGAACATTCATATTGAGTACCTATTGGAACGTCTGCGGAACTAAATACAGGGGTTGTTTCTAAACTTCCTACCAAACAAAGACACTCAAAACTAAAACTGCTACAACAGTGGTATGGGAATGCGTGAAATAGTCGAATTATACATTAAATGTATATTATGTATTATATACACTAAAACTGTTGCAACAGTAGTAGGGAAATGCGTGAAATAGTGAAAATATACATCAAATTGAAGATAATTTAATGTTCTATCATCTCATAACCAGCACGGACTTTTTTTCATCAATCGTTCGAAAATTATAAGGCCGAAAAGATGGAAAAAATGGAGGCAGAAGTGTTTTATCCAAAAATTATCTCACTTTCAAGAGCGGATATCTCAGAAACTATAAGAGATATGGAAAAAATGTAAAGAACAAACCTGTTGGTAATTTAGTAAGCTTCAATCTTACACAGAATACAAATGTTCATGATATGCATAGTTTCCGAGATATATGCGAAAAATGAAAAAATAGTTCTTTAAAACCTCCCCCAACCCTTTAGCACAGGGGGTAGGGGTGAGGACTTTTTATATTTTAATCCTCTTACTATCCTTAAAAGAGCTGTGAAGTTGAAAATTGTGTTCCTAACTTTTCCCTCTATAATCTTTCGTTGACTGGACTATTATATTTAAAACGAAATTTCAGACTGCTGATTTCAAAACTCTATCTTGGTAGTAGTACCTAGAAAGAAATCATGGTCTACCGAAAATGTTCCCACTTGTTACTCATTTCGTATTACTGGTCACTCATTTATGAATTCAACTGTTCCGATTTCATTGGTAGATAAACTTGAAGCATTCACCCTTATCAAAAGGAGTGAATCTTTCACATCACAGTCAATACACATGCACAATCTTCCATTATATAGAGAGAACTTGGAACAATGGGGCCACATTGAATTCACAGATGAGCAATACACAATATTGAATATTGCGAAAACACAACATTCTCCAACTGTATATATTATGTGCCACAGGGAGTATATAGGAAATAGCTATAAAGGTATATTAATATGGTAAAATTGTGGTTTGAAGTACGGAACCCCTTGATACGTGACGCGATGCTTCCGAAATGCTTTATTAGCATTCTGACATTCGAAGCAGATCCACTTCAACTGTATTTGACATCAATTCATTCTCAACCCAAGTAAGTGGAATTGTTATTGTGAATAGACGTCGCTTCTGCATTCAATTTGAACTTATGGCATATTATTGCCTCACTGCCATTCCATTATTTCTTCCATATTGTCTTCAAAATGAGATATCAACTCCGGCTACAGTCGAACAAAAGATGGAGAGGACTTTCAATTACTTTTTCCAGACAATGAAAATTGTTTTATTTCATTGATGCAAACGAAAAAGGAAGTACTTAATTGAAGGGGGGGGGTATATCTCTTTTATCTAGGGAAATTCCTTTCCAAGTATTCAGGATCTCTAGATTTTAATCTTGAGCAGTACTCACTCTCGCTCGACGCAAGTCGACTCAAAGTGGCATTTTGTCAATTACAATGACAAAATTCCTATTTCAAAATCTTGAACTTATTGAATAATTCTGATTGATACTGATTGAATAATTCTGATAGCTGAAACCTGTCCTCTAACCTTTTCCTAAGAGAACTTCAACCTTAAAAAAGCTTCTCCTTAACCTCAATCATAATCTTAAACTCAACTGATTTGACAATCCCTTATTGGATTTTTAGCCCTTCGTGCACTCCAGATTCACTTATTACTTATTGAATACTCGAGACTAAGTTTCTTGGCGACTGGTCGCCAAGAAGCTTTTGAAACTTGAGTACCTATCATGTATCTTCAATAAAATGAGTTTAGGATTTAGTAAAATAGCGTGAATATGAACGAGAACACGTTCAAATTTGTTCGAGAAAGAGTAAAATTCCCCATTCAATAACATTGACAACGTTCGATAGAAACAAGTTCATAATTATACAATTTAAAATATCCGTAAGACTGGTGTCGTACGATTTGAGTTGCACTATACAGTGTGAATAGAGCCTTAGAATTCTAAATTCCAATGCAGATCTGTATTTTATTTCAATTGTAGATCTCTAGATTCCAATCTTTGATCTCTACGGATACCAATTGTATACATCTAAATTTGTATAGATCTCTTGTAAGATCTATAATTGTATAGATAAGAGATATACTTATCTATAGAACTTGTATAGATCTCTAAATTTAGTCAATTCTAGATTTCTATCTCCACTTGTAGATTTCTAATTTTGTTTCACCCTCGACTGCCGTTTTATATTTGTGAAGATACACGACAAACATTATTCATATGATTTTTCTTCGTACTCATCATATCAGTAGTGACAGATTGTCGTCGCTGGCAGAGCCGTCGTCCAATCACTCAGATGCAAGGTACGGTAAGCATCGTGCTATCAGTTCTCCTGTTAGAAGGGTTTTTGAGAAAGAACAGCTCTTATAACAGACAGTTATGTGTAATATGTATCATTTTCGATTGGAACCAAGTGATTTGGAACCAAGCCATTGCCATAACCGTAAATGTAGGTCCATTCATCTCTCATCCAATCATTACCAACGGATAAGCCTAGGGTAAGCGTCATATTCTGCAAAAAATGATTATAAATTTGGGATAGGTCATTTCATCATAACTTCCTTGAAACAGTTTGTGTATTACGAAGATCATCCTTGGTTCGATTTATGCTTGCTTAAGTAATCAATGCTGGTTTACTTCAAGTATGATAATAATATAACTAGTTCTTGAGGTAATGATAGTAACGATAATAATGATAGTAGTTCTTGATTCTATTACTATATCGTTAGTGACCAAATAAACATTTTGATGGAATAATCTCCACATTTTGGATGGAAAATGTGAAACGATTCATTGCGGGGAAATAGAATATGAGTTAATACTTCATAATTCATATAAATCAATCAAATTTCAAAATATGTATTTTCTATGTGACGTACGTCAAGTTCTCATATTTGGATATCAAGAGGCTAACTTTACTAACTGACAGTTATGAGTGCTTCAAAACCGTGTAACTTCAGATACGGCGACTTTTTTCAAAAAGTAATAATGTTTGATTACAGAAAAATTAACGAGAAAAAATATCGGCGTTCTCTCAAAGGATGATACATTTTTGTTCGTTCCAACTTATTGATTAACTTGGCGGTACTTGTATCACTCTTCTCCTTGACATTCAGTATTTTTTCACACATGAGTTAACTGACCATTTTCCCAGTCCAGTGACTAACATGAGCATTTGTATCCACTCGAATTGTCTTTGCAGTGTCCCAGTTGGATAGCTGATTTAGCAATGAAGTGAAGCCGGAGCGTTCAATTTCACCAAATCACAAATGTTTTCTTTCCATTTGCACCTGACATTTGAATTTGTACTATGGCTGGGTCGACTGTGAACTGTCATAATTTCTTATAAGTAACATCATTGCTACCCATTCAGCCAATGCTGACAGTTTAAAGTGAATCTTGCTATAGTGACTGCAGTTATAACTAAAATGATTGGCCACTACAATCAAATGTGAAATACAACACTATTGTTTAATACTCTATAAATACAACGCTCAACTGATGGTCAAAAGTATTATTTTTCATTCTCACATTGAAGGATAGATTTGATTGATTTCCCCTTCTCTACTAGAATAGAAAATATATTGATCATTCGACATTTTTTTACATGGACCTGATCAGTAACTGAATGGAATAAGTAGAAATACAAGAACTTTTATCAAAAGAAGAATTGGATTAATTAATTGCTTAGGATCATATAGCGATCCCTTAGCTTTTTGATGAGTAAGGTATCAATCCAATATTGAAAAACTACGTATAATACAAATTTGAAATGCAAAATAATTATGCATTAATATTTACGTTTAATTATTTATTATAAAACCATAATAATCTTGGATACTTTGCTAGATCATGCTTGTATAGACTTTATTCTGGTCATAAAGCCTTAATTCTTAATACAGAGTGTTCCAGAGAAACGGGAAATTTTAAAAGTTAAATAATTTCAAGTAAAACTAATTTTTGAATAAAGTTCTTCATATCACTCAATAGTAGTAATAATGCCATTTAAGAATAAATAATACCGAAACATTTATTTTTTGAAGATGACATCTTACAGGTGTGTTCCTTTTGTACGCAAACATTCCTGTAGTCTCTTCACCACATTGTTCATGGTTTGACGTAACATTATAACTGTTGGCTTCTTCGATCCGTTGTTACAGAATTGAAAGCCAAGATTCGAGAAGCGATTTCAAATTCCAGTTGTAATGTTACGTCAAACCATGGACAATGTGATGAAGAGACCACAGGAATGTTTGCGTAGCAAAGGAACACACCTGCAAGATGTCATCTTCATACAATAAATGTTAAGGTATTATTTATTCTAAAATGACATTATTTTTACTATTGAATGATATGAAAAACTTTATTTGAAGATTTGTTTTACTTGGAATTATTCAACTTTCAAAATTTCCCGTTTCTCTGAAACACCCTGTACTATCACAAATTTATCTCATTGGTAAATGAAATCAACATTAGCTGGCTTTATAATAAATTTGGCCAATACTGCAATTGGCATTCTAATTAATCACTGACCAAATAAACTTCTGTTTGTTTGAATTCTAGCTTGAAAACAGTTTAATCAAAATTGTCGATGAAATTTCAAATGTTGTGGAATGATTTTGGTTCAACGGAGAGTGAGTGAGTTGATCTCATTAATACTACAATAGCAACATGGTATAGGAGTTAAATAACATAATCATTAATAAGCTTCCTTCCAATTACGTTTATGGGACATGTTCACAAAATAGCATACTACAGTATAGAGCGTTTAGAGTTTCGTGGTTATCAGCTAATTACCGAAGCAGCATACACAGCGATCTCTACTCTAGATCGAACACTATATTTGCATAGAAAACAAGCACTATCATCTCAACATGTTCCAATCCGAAGTAAGTTAAGATATTTAAGAGAACGATTTCAAATATCATTGAATCTTAAAAGCATCCTACTTACTATTGTATAATAATTCGATATTCAGTAATTGCTGCTCTTCTATTCAAGATTTTAGAATTTCCAATATCATCAAGGCGAGTGCTATCAATCTTTGATAAACTAATACAGTTGTTGGTTGAAAAACCGTCAAGCACATGGATTTTAAAAGACCTTCCTGTGCTGTAGTAAATATGACGTTGTGGTAGATATCGAAATAGGAATAGAAATACTCCACAATATCACAAACACATTATCAAAACCTCATTAAAAATTGAGAAATAGTTTTGGTTGCTACATCATTATCATCAATCTTTAGTAAACTTGAAGCTTAACATCGGGATGACCTCAGTATACACCATCATCAAAGCCAGACACATCCATCCTAGTACTGAAAATCAGTCTTGTTTTGGCGGTGGCTGCTTTTGTCGTTCTTGTGCTGAAAAAGAAGTGTCTTGTTTTGGCGGGGCGAGTCCGTGACTAATTTCTCTACCTGGAAAACAGTCTCTGGTTGTCGCTATCAGCTCTTGTCGCTTATGTCAGTTTTGCTGGAAGAATTGCTAGGAAGTAAACTGTATAAATAAGGAAGTAAAAGTATAAGCAATAATAGTTTGCTGCTCGATGTAAAGGTTCATATATATCAATCTTTACCATTCTTCATTATTCTAATAATATGTATTACTATTATATTATAATCTTTATTACTCTTATAAGATGTATTACTATTATATAATATAATTATTGTATCACTCCTTTTGTCATGATGTCTTAAGTTTTATTTCAAATAATTGTTACGTTGTGCTGCATGCATTTTGTGCCCTTTCAAGATATTATAATCATGTATAAAATTTTGTGAAATAAACTCAATTCTTTTCAATTCAAATATTGGATGGTATATTCTGTGTATTTTATATAGTGTAAATGGAGTTACATGACTGGTAGTTGGATAAGCTATCATGGTTCAAACCTGTCATTGGACGAGACAAGACTCAGTAGGCGAGCATTCAAAATACAGCTATGAGACACAGCTAAGCAGCAGGCACACTGTGATTAGTTGAAGTACTTGTCTCTAATTGGCTAAGACTTGAATTTTTAAAATGGCTGATACCGTAGTACAAAAATATGGTGGAGACTACATGAATAAAGGATATTGAAGTTTCTCATACATATCTGTTCCTTGTTTTTGTCTCTTCCATTAACCTACCATAATTCAATAATATGATATGGATAGTTGATACACTGAAACATTTTTCATACACTACTTTATTTTTAATTACTATTTCATTTTCAAGTGTCGAAATGAATTCTTCTGAAAACTATTGAGAATCTAGAGATATAATCCAATAATAGAAAAAATATATACTATCAGTGATATTTTTAATTCTAAGAAATGTTCGGCATTACTTTTAAAACCTTCTTTTTTGTACCGTTTTTTCTGTATTAATTTTATTTTAATACTGTGAATGAGTTCTCAATTATTCTTTCAAAATTAATACTTTTTGAAAATTGTCTGATATTCAATTGTGGCTATTATTTATTTTATAATAATGAGTCTGATTTGATAAATATAAAATTTCATCAATAGTGGTTGACCAAGTTATTCTTATCCTTTGCATAGTCAATACTTTGCAAAACTTTTAAGTATTTGTTGCTTTGCTATCTTTATTCTAGTAACAAAGCATTCTCGAATTGAGAACATAAATTGATATTGTCAACCACTTTTATTATTATATAATACTATAATAGTTGAACAACTATATTGTGTAAACTGTGTTGGAAGTGTATATAAACTAGAACTTAGCCAGGGAGAATGGAATTAATCAATATGAGAAAAAAATTGTAAACTTTATTAGTTCTGCAATTGTGATGCGGAGAATCTGAAATAGGTATGAGACAAGCATCAATATAAAATGATACATCTAAGCATATTCGATATTGATGGATGACTCACCAGTGAAGGCGCATGCGCAATATTTCGAAGGGCGAGCAATTAATAATAAAAGTGGTTGACAATTTTAATTTATGTTTCCATTATGAAAAAGTACCACAATATCACACACAACACAACTGTAACATTCTCGAATTATTATTATTTCTCATTCCTTGATTATTTATTATGAGGCTCTAAATCGTTTCGAATGCTAGGGAATCACAGTTTGTAAGAGAAATTGAAGCACCAGATATTCATCAATAATTGATGATTATTATCTTATTCTGAATGATACTTTATTATTCACTCTGTAGGAACAAATCAAATACAATTCGTCATCTTGAAAACGGAGCTTAATTGCTTTATTTCTCCCATGGAATTCACAGCTATATTGATTTCAGCCTCTCTTCTACATTGTTCCTCTCATCAATGCTTTTTCCAGGATTTTTAACGTGTTTTAATTGAATCGAGCTCGATATCGCCAATTTTCAATTAATTGAGAGCACGCTTCGAAAGGTGTTTCATATCCCTCGTCCAACAATTCAACAAGTCAATACTGCAATTAAACCAGCAACCGTGAATTGAAATTATTTTCAGTCGAGAAATATTCACTAATTAAACCAAGCTTGTTGCAGCAAGGTGGATGGATATTTTCACTTAACACATGGATGACTACTCTATAGCCTTTGTCAAATGATTTTTCTACATGGCTGGGATGATGAATTGTTCTGTCTCGTACAAAACAGAGATTCCACCGTAAATGTCAAGTATTTTTGTGAAACGGAAAAAAGTCAGATTTGATTAACTGAATTGAGATATGTTATTCTGGTTTCAGTCAAATGTAGTTTCATATTTTGAAAGTATCAATAAATCATTGGGCTATATTTGTAATAGATTTCAAATATTTTGACACGAAGTATTGATGCTTCTAACCAATCCAAGTATTGTATGATGGTATTAGATTTATTATTTTATATTATTCTATTCTCTATCTTCTATTCGTTACCTATTTTGTCGATTTGGAATGCAGAGTGTGTTGATTCCTGACGTAACAATTTGATATTGATGTACATGTTTAATATTCGTAAGTGTTCATATACTCTTCTCAAAAATCATTGTTAATCAGAAATCAGGAAGGGACAGCATGCATTGATAATATTGAAGTCGTATTCTCATAATAAAAATAATTTGTAGCTGAGAAGAAATTGAATAGATGGAGTTCATCAATATCGAGCTCCACTTGGAAGTATAAAGGCGTAGGGATGAACATTTGCAAGTGAATTGACACGTTATTCAATTCTATTAAAATTGACAACTCTAGTAACTCGTCTTCAATTAACTTTAGCATAATGTTAAGATTGCTCTGTAGAATGTGGAGGTCATCAAATGGGAGGAAAATAGGAGCATCAGATTATGAAATATTTGTTTTCCTCATCTATTCGGTTTTCAGCTGATTTTGGAATATGAAAATATTACAGTCTCTTTTACTGCGTTCATACAACAGAAACTGGAGCAACTGTGGTTTCGAAATTATTCGCATTTTCATCACTTCACCATGACCATTACTTTCACCAAGATCAATTCAAATCCACGTTGAGTAGTCATCAGCCGGTTGCTCTATGTTTCTATTCTCTCAGATATCTCTCTAATCATGCAATGCTTTCGAATAACGTAGTCTCATATTAATTGGTAACTCAACAGCCGTTATAATGTTTTTCACTCGCTCACACTTTCTATCATTCTGTCAATGATTTTCTCATTATTAGGAATTTATTTATTTCTATTTGTATTCTCTAGTTGATCTTTATTATCATTTACTCAATTCTGTCAATTAATGTAACTCGCAATGATTTATTGTTTTTACGATTTCTTATTATTTATTGATCGGCTTCTAGTCTTAATTTGCCTCGCTCAGGCTTTCGCTAGTATATTTAACTTTCTTTACGGTAAGGTGTTGAAGGGGAATGTATTTTCAGGTACCCTTTCTGAGAATAAAAAACTAGAGATCCAAAATTAACTGTTTCGCATATATATACTTTATATACTTTTGCATATATTTTCTCAATATTTTTGTGAAGCTCTTCAGTCTGTAGGTCAATAAGAACATCATGGTATTTTAATCTTACTGGTAAGAATTTTTCACGCTAGAACGTAAGTTGAATTTTGTTGAACGTAAGTTGGATTTTTTTGATCGTGAGTTGAACACATGAATAAAGGAATCTAATCTGTTTCGTTTTCAACGGATGATGGAAAAGTCCCTCTCTGAGCCGCTACTCGAAAGATGAATAAATCCTTTCTAAGCTCCTTTAGTGAGTTATCCTAAACATAAGACCTCATTCAAATGTTTTTTTGTACTTTATTTCAAATTTCATGAAAATTATTGGAGCAGTTTTTGTGTTCTGTCGGACATACAAACTGACATACAAAAATTGCTCGCTTAATAGAAAAGAATTCTTATGTTTTGGCCTTTTCAAAGAGCAGTATTGTACAATATAGAACAACGTACTTTAAAGAACGTACTGTATCATATTTTATACAGATCAAATTTGTTTTTTCTCTTTGTCTATAAACGATCAAACTCCGTTATTTTAGAGAGAACTTGCCTTCGAATCAGTCAGATTTTTTATTGATGGTACAGGGGATCTGAGATTGATTCGGTATTTTGTCTGTTCAGTGACTTGTACTTGGTGTTTCTAGTTAGTGAGAATCCAATTTACTCGTAAGAACGCAATCAGAGCAAAGCAGTAGACCGGATTTATAATCGCAATCGAGTGGTGAGACCAGAAATGGCTGGAAACGGACCAATCACAGTCTAGATTTGCATAATTTCCTGTTCGTTGGATTCTGTTGAATAAATGCCATTCGCCGAACGCTTCTCTGTACAAGATTACTTGTAGGATAGTACAATTTCAAAATACGGTACTTGCCTTATTGCAAGCTAGAATATTAGAGGTTGATTTGAGGTTGAGTGGTAGACAGGACTTAAAAGTCCTAACTCCGCCTAATAAAGAATTTTTTCATTTCATTTCATTTCAATATTATTGCCTCAATCCTTAAATTTTTCCACAATACTAGTATTCTCCATTTTTGGACCTAGAATATTGCAGAATATCAAGTGATAAATATTACCTATGAAAATAGCAATAATTAACCATAACGATAACGATGTAGCCGTATTATTTCTTTAGTTAACTTCCGTCAAACCTCAGAAACGGTTAATGTATAAGGAGAGTCGACCAATCATGAGTATAGGTATTTATTAACATAATTCAGATTCAAATTCATTTATTTGGCTTGAAAGTAATTATAAATTAATAAAATAAATATTATCATTTACAACATTACTCTATCGCCAAACAACTCGTGCGCCGGTAGTAAGTTCGAACAGCTATGATAAATATATTAAAATGAAGAGAAAACTACAGGTTATTATAAAAAACTAACTAAATAAACTATGGAAAACTAGTTACATGATTGATCACACTACAGTTCAAATTACAGATATGCGGAGCAGAGAAAAGTAGGGATACAGCGAAATCTGACTTGCGGTTATCGTAATTGGGGGTGTTGGATCCAAATTCGAAATCAGAATCTCTCTATATTCATTTATAAGAGAGTTGAAATTTGAGAGAAAAAGAGATAAGTGATCAATTGCGAAATGCGGAACCGCAAGAGCACTACTACTTTTGCTCTGGCGCAAATGTTGCGGAGAAACAGCCGAGTTAAAATGTTGTAGACTATTTCCATTTCTACAAGTTCCCTTCATCCGATCTTTATACTCAAGTTGCAGCGCTGAATGGTACAGCTTCAATGTAGGGGGTGAAATTTTCATTACTGCAACAATTGATCGTTTGACAATGACATTTAAAGGGGGTGTCTGTGACACCATTTTTGACTTTGCAGCTTGATTTGGACTAGTTAGTAGGTAAACAGCAAAAGTACGCATCTTTATCCCCTCTGTTGAAGGTTTGGACCCGCTGAGTTAACACTTGTTGCAGCAATGAAAATTTCACCTCCTACATTGAAGCTGCTATAACAATGAAAGGAGAACTTTGAATAGTGAAATAATACATCATTTCAAAGAGAATCCAATGCTCTACAAATCTACCATAAGCATTAGTTTTTATGATGCATTGCTTGAGAGTTATAAGCCCTGTAAAAACAAAACATTGGATGAAAACCTGTTATTTTAACAATTATACACCTTCAAGAGCGAATATCTCGGGAACTGTTGGGAATATCACAAAATTCCACTAAACAAAAAGTGTAGAGAATCTATCAAGCTTAATTTTTGATTTGTTAGTTATGTCGGTTGAATGCATTGTTCTCAAGATATGAGCGTGGAAGCAAAACGCTGAAAAATGCAACTTTTAAACTTTTAAATGAGGGTCATCCCCTTAGCACATGAGTTAGGTATGGGGACTTTTGATATGTTCTCCTAACTAGTCTCAACAAAGCTGCAAAGTCAAAAATTTTGTTTAAAACAGTCCCTTTAAATTCCTTTGTCAATTGGTCTATTGTTGCAAAAATGGAGATTTCACACTCAACACTAAAGCTGCTGCAAAAGGTGTAGGGGAATTCGTAAAAGTGTGAAATTATACATCAAATTGAAGAGAATTCAATGCTGTATAAGCTCATAATCAATATGGATTCCTCCATCGATTTTTAAAAAGTTATAAGAGCAAAAAATAGAAAAAAATTGGTGGCAAACGTGTTTTTTTCAAAAATGTCACACCTTCAAGGGCGGATAACTCGAAAACTAGAGGAGATATAAGAAAAGTTGTTTGATGAATATTGTAGGAAATTATGTAAGCTTGAATTTGTTACATGACAACCAAGTCCTTAGGATACATAGTTTTTGAGTTTTATGCGAGAAACCAAAAAATGGTACCTTTAATCCCCCTCCCACCCCCTTAGCACAGGGGGTAGGGGTGGGGACTTTTGATATGTTTACCTCATTACTACCCTAAACAGAACTGTGGGGTCAAAAATTGTCTTCTCAACTTTTCCCTCTATAACCTTTCCTTGACTGGACTATGCTCTAATTTTCTAAATCACTTGCCTGTATTTCGGTAACCCAACAAAACCTAAAAGTTTAATAATCATTAACAAGTATGGAAAATATTGTTCCTGTTAGTGTAATTTCTCTATACGAGTAAGGGAGAAGTCGCCTTTTCGAACAGAGTATCTCTTTGACATTGTGATAATTTGGCCGAATTCAACAATCTATCAACTTATAACCACAGAATTAATAATAGCAATTAACATTAATTATAGGAGTTTTCTCTGCTTATAACGATGTATTTATAGGGATTGAATTACGAATTGAGTTAGGAAATTGAGAAATATTAATGAAACGAATACGTTTTGAAAATAATTTCCAATCGTTTCATCCTATAAGGTTATCCACCATAGCAACATCTCCACTACTCTCAAAAAGTTACGTTATAAATTAGTCAATTAGTGGATCAATAGAGGAGGATAGTACCGTAATCAATGCAGTAGGCCTAAGTATGCCTCTTGATCATAGTTAAACAACATTATTGTGTTGTGACCTATAAAATGTTGTCCAGTCACTAAAAAGATTCTGTGAGAGTGAGATATAGATAGGCCTAGTGTTTAAATAGTAGACTACTAACACAGCTTGGCTTGGGATCGCTAACCTGGCCGATTGGTTTTTCGAGGCCATTTCTATTTTTGGATTTTTGCCAAAATGTGAAGTAACAGAGATATCTGGCAGTATTTCAAATGTCGTAAATAGGATCATAAAAGAAGGGGACATCGACAGTTGGAAGTTTTTTACATTGGCAATGATCTGTTCGTATTCGTTTCTCATGCTCTCACTCTTTTGCTCTGTACAGTATCTTTATTTTCTCTCTATCTCTCTGTACACAGAAGAATACGAATGTGTTGATATTTCACGAAATAACAGACTCTCTTCGTCCTAATATCTTCTATTGCAATTCTTCTTGTTATATCTATTATACTGGATGAAGTTTTATTTTGTTACAGGCCATTAAGATATTTTTCAGTGCAGAATATTCGAGTCTCACTTCATAACCGTTTTCACAGTCGACCTCTTCATATCACGCTTCGTAACAGTTCTCCTCATCCAAGAGAGAAAATTACATTTTAATAATCTCAAACGAGCAGCGCAGTTTAAAGAGCCCTCTTATTATGATTTGTGATTGTTAGCTACAAATGAATGAATGACGCGTAGAAACACCATTGTACATTGATGCGCCATCTACTCACTGTCTTTACTATACATACTATACTCATCATGCATCATACTTAATCAATGAATAAGTTGTAGACTGATTCACTGTATTTAAGATTGTTTCCAGAAATTCAAATTCAGACTGTCTCCACTATAATATTCTGAATAAGCTAGTCTATTTAACCCAATCTATTCTAATCGGAAAACTTTTTGTACTCACCAATAACAGCTGAAGTTGAAACTGGGTTTACTCCAACTGGAAGCAAAAATAGTTTTTGTTATATTCAATCAAAATACAAATGTTCATAAGAATTATACCATTTCATGAAGTTTTGTTTTTTTATCCAGCATTAGGAAATCTCATATGATTTTAAATATTTATACATGAGCTACCACCATGATCTGTGATTACCACTAGTTTGAATATAGAGAAATTCCATCTATTCCAGACTCTAGAATAAGACTGTCTCAGCTCATTCAAAACTAACAGCAATTCAAGATTGAATACATTCAACGAATAATATAAGTATTCGTATAGAAATTGAATTACAGTACCGTACCAAGGAATCCTACTCTGGTATAGAAAATTGGTTTTAGAATACACTGCATTTGGATATAATTCATGTTCAATTTTCCTCCATCAAGATGATGCGTCATTCGTGTATTTTCTATCCTATACGGGTTAAAGCCGATTCTTTACTTTATTATACTAGTAGTTCTTGAACAGTTGTCCTTGCGCAGTTATAAACCACAGCCTCCTCTTATACTGTCCATCAGATTAAATCCTGTCTGTATGTCGGGTAGGCAGATATCGCTGCGAAAACTACAAATGGCTTTTGGGGTTGGTGTATAAAAAAGTGCTAACATCAAAAGCTAATCTCCTTCAAGACATAGGGTACTGCCAACAGGTCAGCCCGAGTTGAAAGCATAGAAAGGCCGAGTGAAAATACTACGTTTACTTTCAGTTATTAATTGCATGCTTCATTGCATGTAATGAATAGTCCACACGACAGCTGATTTTTCTACTAAAGTTACATTGAGATTTCAATTGCATGCAATTAATAATCCACTCGACAGCTGATTTATTATGAATAATTCTATAGTCTGATTTTTACGGTAATACTGGCGTTCGAAGGAGACTCCTTTTCCTTTTGTATTATCCTTAAAATGCAAAATTTCCAAAACCCTTATAAATATACGTGGACGATGTTCAAGATGGAACATACCTGTCAAATTTCATGAAAATATATTGCCGCGTTGCGCCGAAAATGCGGACCATAATATAAACATAAAGAGAAATTCAAAACCGTCGACTTGAATCTAAGACCTCACTTCGCTCTGTAAATTATAGATTAAATATAGTACTATTGGATAAATGCGTTTGTTTCTAATTGTTCAAATATTAGTATTATATATCATATACTTATTTTTAGTAGGTATCAAGCAGTCTTGTCTATTCAGTGGGTTGTTGGTGCCAGGAAAATTGGTTTTATTCTTTATTAAATATGCAATTACATTTTCTACATGTGTTCAACTGTCAACACATCGACTTCATATACAGGGTGATTATTAGTTATAATAAAATAATTCAATACGTGATAGTAGAGGTAAAAATAAGAAAAAAGTTCTTACAAACATATATCCATAAACGCTTCATTAGCGAGCTATACAGGATGAAAGATTTCGCCCGGAATTCAGTTCCTCTGGTGAAATACACCGATACTGAATTGTTTGGGGACTAGTTTTTGATTAACTTATGCTGGATTAATATGGAAAAATATCTGAAAAATTGAATAAAACTAGTCTGGAAGCTGTAGTGTGAGTAGTTTTTGAGAAAAAAGTTTAAATAGGCAAAAAATCTAAGTACAAAAACACAGACTTTTACGTTTGATGCCCAATAACTTTCTTTAATGACCAGTGAACAAATAATTTTTTGCAATAAAAATTGTAGAGAATTTAATTCTGAAAAGAATAATAATGTAAGTTGTGTGAACTAAATTTAAATAAAAGTTGAATAAAATGTATTCTTATGTAGTACATTACACCATGGAAATTTGCTGTTTTATGAGGAGAGAATTAATAACTCATTGGTTGTTGCTGATTGCAAATAAAATATTCGGTTTTTTATGAAAAGTTTATTGTTATATGAAAGTAACATATCTACATGACATTAAACTTATACCAAAAGACTAAAGATGATGTTCAAAGTGACCTCCGTTGTTCTGAATGCATATGTTCAGACGTCTTCTCATCGATTGTCGGACCCGTTCAAATATTCCAGGAGTCTGCTTTATCATTTCTATTCCGTTCAAAATCCTTAATCGGAGTTATTCAATGGTATTAATCGGAGTATTGTATACCAAGGTTTTCAAGTGTCCCCAAAGATAAAAATCCAAAGGATTGAAGTCTGATGACCTAGCTGGCCATGGTACTGGCCCACCTCGGCCTATCCATTGGTTTGGAAAGCTGTGATTCAAGTGTTCACAAACAGCAACACTGAAGCGTGCTGGAGCTCCATCATGCATGATTCTCACAAAAGCAAAGTGAAACGGTTACAAATAACTGGTTAATAGATTAAACAAAAAACACAGCGCGGTTACAGTAGGCCTAACTTACAGTTTGTTGTTTTGTTCAACAATGAGCTACAATATTTCTGAAAATAATTTTCAGCTGAAAATTTCTTTTGAATATTTTCTTATTTAAAACAAAGTGAATCAGCTGTTCTTTAAACCCATGTTTTATTTGCAATCAGCTACAACCTATGTGTTATTAATTCTCTCCTCATAAAACAGCAAATTTTCGTGGTGTAATGTACTACATAAGAATACATTTTATTCAACTTTTATTTAAATTTAGTTTACAAAATTTACATAATTCTTTTCAGAATTAAATTCTCTACAATTTTTATTGCAAAAAATTATTTGTTTACTGGTCATTAAAGGAAGTTATTGGGCATCAAACGTAGAAGTCTGTGTTTTTCTACTTAGATTTTTTGCATATTTCAACTTTTTTCTCAAAAACTACTCACACTAAAGCTTCCAGACTAGTTTTATTCAATTTTTCAGATATTTTTCCATATTAATCCAGCATAATTTAATCAAAAACTAGTCCCCAAACAATTCAGTATCGGTGTATTTCACCAGAGGAACTGAATTCCGGGCGAAATCTTTCACTCTGTATAGCTCGCTAATGAAGCGTTAATGGATATATGTTTATAAGAACTTTTTCTTATTTTTACCTCTACTATCACGTATTGAATTATTTTACCATAATTAAGAATCACTCTGTATAATTCCTGCATGAAATCTGCAGGAAATGTATTTTATTCTTCTGCAAATGAATTTAATTTGGATATCCCATTTCAAATAGTCATTCATATAAACACCTAGATATTTATAATTTTTAACTTTTCTAATGCTGGGACAAGTGGATGAGTTGGGTACAATGTTGCAATTTCAGAGTTTCAAGTTTACGTTTCTATAAGCTATCCTAATTTATTGAAAGAACAAGAGTAATATAGTTGGTTTTTTCTGTATTCAAGCTTAAATATTTTTAAATATTTTTAAACATTATGGTGGCCATAATGAGTTGTGTTAGTTTCATCATCTACAGTTAGAGATTGCGTTCTATCGTACAAGTAGCTCTTAATGTCTTCCAAGGAAGACACTCCTAGAATCATTTATCTATAGTTAATCAAAGAGTGAATAAAATATTATAAGCAATGTATATATTTCACATTAATGATGAACATTCATGATTCGGTCATTAAAATATAAATTATCATGTTGAGTTGAGATATTTGCGATAGAATTGATCATTATTAACAGCTATCACAGCCTTATGTACAACAGTGGGAAGTATTGCTAATTAATTGAAAGTTCCACTTTCAAAGAACACTTGAAAGTAGAGTTAGAATTGGAATTAATAAAAATTAATAAGATCAGTCAGCTGTGAGCTGGCTATATTGCATTGCATGTGATGAATAACTCGATGCTGCTTGAAATATTTCTCACTGCTCTCTAATCTAACTGACCAGTTGACACCAATAATTTGTGACGTTGCCATTCTTCCTATTGTATGATATATACATAGGAGGTGGTTATTCTAGAGTAAAATATACTCGAGATTACTGAAGAGAGAAATGAGTCTTGCTGGTAACCTTTCCAATTGTCTCAAAAATTGACTATAAAAAACTATACAACTCATTAAATAGAGACCCTCAAAAAGCGACCAATACCGAATTGAAATTAACCATTGTTGACTCCAATTTCAAACAGTACTCTTTCGAAAGTCAACCACTGCTCACCCCAACTTCAACCAATACTGACTTCTTAGCTTAACATGAATTGCACGTTAGGGCATATGAGAGTTCCGTCTCAAAGTGGAACCAAATTCAAGATGAAAAGAAACGCCAGAACTGTGGAGCACGTTTTAAAAAGAACTCATTTTTATAAAAATCGATCGAATCTCCTGGGGAATGGCGGAAAACGCAATGCGGTTCTCTATACTACCGAAAAATTGCAGAGTAGTTACCGGGACCGTGTCTGAATATTGACTGCTAGCAAATGCCTTCTGATCAATGTTGGTGAATATTATGTCCATTCGACTTCATTGCTCTAAAAATAATTATTGATTCTGTAGAGTGCAAATTTAAGTTGTGGAACACTGCTTTAATTGAGGGAATTGTTATATAGTAATTTATACCAGGTGTTCGGAGTCTTAGAACGGTCAATATCTTCCAAATCAATTATTGAATTATTGAGGTATGGAACTGAATTTTCGCATTCAACAAATTATTTGAAAATCTACTTTCTTGAGCTATGAGGCAACCCTTCACCCCTTCAAGTGACATTAGGGATGCAATTTGAAATGTTCAACTTTATCATAATCTCAATGATCTTGTTCAGGAAAGAACTACTCAAATTAGACCTTGATATCTTTCCTCTATTGAAAATGACGGCCAACCAATGATTGAAAAAACACGTTGACATCAGCATGAAGTCGCCTCATTCAAGAAAAATGTATGATGAATTCTATCATGAGGTGCATATATTATACTATGTGCATCTATCTTAACGTGGCAATTCAATGATTTCTTTCAATCTTTGGTCAGCCGTTATTTCAGGTAGGGGAAAGATATATGTATTTCTAATTTGTGCAGTTCTTCAAAATCTTTTAAATAATTCATTTTTTTTAAATTGCATCCTCTTAATGTCACTTAACAAGTATCTGAATCGAGGGAGTAATTATTGCCTCATCCTGTGTAGAGAAAATGAAACCGAGTTGGATTCAGTGAGTTCATTAAATCAAAAAAATAGAGACCAGGTGGTATCAGGTACCAGGGATGAGAGACTTTATACTAGTTTAGGAAAGAAAAAACAACTTTACACTAACAAGATTCAACACTAAAAATACTATCAATATAACATTCAATATTGTATCTAGTTCTTGGGAAATCTTCAACACATGAAATCGGATGATCATCACCGTGTAATGAGTAACGTAATTAGATAAATTCCAACCATTACCCTGAAATTTAAACTTTGGTAACTTACCCTGCCACCATTATTGCTCGAATTGTTAGACTCCCACCGGATGGCTTTCTTGCAATCAATCATCGACTCAAGATATTTTATAGGCATGTACTACAGATAAGTTAGTAGCATCTGATTGGTTGGAGAAAAAAAGAAGTTTGATCTATTACCATTTTTATTGTAAATAGACGAGAGTTGATTCATCAAAATTGACATTCTTCATTCATACAATCACAAACCATATAAATATGATTGGGAGAGAACAAATTCTGCATTAAAGCTGCTGATCTATTAGTGAGTTAATTGTAGTTGATTTGTTGTTTTTTGAGACTTCATCCGTTTGATTACAAGATGTTCTGGTAATAAAGTCTTTGTTTATTCAATCGATTCAAATTTTATAAACTATTTAACTACATGTTTCACATTAAAATCTTTAAGTTCTTGCGTTTCAAGAGCTATTATGTTCAACTTTGGTGGTGCTTGAAGATTCGTAAAGGTAAGTAAAGAGTCGTAAAAACTTTCAGGAAAGTTTCATTCACCTATCCGGTAGTAGTATAAAAGTTGTCAGATACATGACGTGGGTCGAAAGTCGAAAGATCCCTCACTTGTAATCGCTCAAACAACGTCGGACTATCATGCGGAAACCGGAAGTTGTTGTCTTGTCGTTGTTGTGTCGTATGTCGATGTCGTTATCGGGTCGGATGACGTTGTCGTGCAAATATTGTAGGGCCATGCGACTCAATAGGTAAACATTTATATGGCATGATTCTCTCCGTCTTAAGAGTCAAGAGTAACTGTTGATCGATTGTATTCTAACCTCATAGAAAAAGCTGTCTAGTAATCAGCTTCATGGGTTCATGGTCGCACTGATCACTATCGCTTACATGAATGGAGATTCTTGCGCTTTCTTCCACGATGTGAGTGTGATAGCTTGGAAGGCCGACTCCTCTAAATATAATTTATGAGTTAATGGGTGATTCGTAACTCACCTAACTAAAGCTTTAGATCCACATAGATCTTCATCATCCGTCTCATTATCCAATCTCATGCTATCACTCTTAGCAAAAGTTTGGTTATTGAGTAATAAGAGATTTTTTGCTGAGGGTGATTCCCACATGAGCTCTAGGCTTGTGCGTGGGTAATGAGGCGAATGATAATGAGAGATAAATGGAACATTTATAGGGAACCAACCACCGAGAAGCGATTTTATAACGCATGAATCATATTCAGAGTTGGCTCAAGCGGTCACCCTTCCAACAGGAGTTTGATTTTTAACTTATCTACGCAACAGCTAATCAGCGCAACCAATGAGTCAAACCGCTTCCCGTAGTATTTGATGTATTGTAGTACATTGCTTTTACCAAAAATTTCAGTGTAATAGTCAAAATCTATCCAAAGTTACTAATCAGACTTCTTAATCATTACATTTCACATCAAACAGTACACCTACCTAATTAGCCCTGGAGAACTACATCCAACATTCAATAAGGCAACCACAAATACTGACACTGCAGTTATGAACTTCGCGAGTCTAGACAGTTCTAATTTACATTTGTTACTGGAAGGCGAAGCTACTTGAATGTTTGTTACCATCATTACTTGCAAATGACAGAATAGTGAGGTGAACAGAACAGTGTGTGACGCACACATTCATATCGGGCTTCGCTATTCAAAGGACTCCATCTGCTAACTCCTCCTTCGACGCGGTCTGTTTCTGATTGCTAAGTTATAATTGGAGGTAAAGACAAAAGGGCGAAGGAGCGCATTTGTCAGTGTTGGTTAAACAGGGAGCATCGATGTAATCCATCAGGAATGATGACAGTTGAAGTGGCTCTGACAGCAGCCGGGAGCAAGCATTGTTCGGCTTCATGTGCACAAGTTGGGTCACAGACACAGTGTAGCATTTCTAATTGGTTGATGCTTGTGGCTGTCAGAACCCTGTTGATTCCCCCATTCACGGCAGCAATCGCTCAATCACGCTCCAACGCGATTTAATTGAGTTCTACCGCACGACCTAATAATTTGCGTTTGATGTCAGTGCACAAATTGAAGGCACTTTGCTCATGTAGGTCATGAATTATATCTTCTTGAGCGAATCACTTACTAAAAAGCCATCAAGAGACTGACGGTTCTTCTTTTGTATCAAAACTGTCATGTTAGAGTATGGTAAACAATATCGTATTTAATATAGTAGTTGGGATAGAACATTTAGGATAATAGACAATATAAAATGTTAATGAATACCGTAATAGTTTAGTGTTTAGAATAGTATATAGTTATTTTAAATCATTCTCTCTATTTTAATTTGCATCAATGAAAAGGAAACCTGGAAATATTATCAAACACTTTGAAATATTCTAGATTGATGTAGTCTTTAGAAACTTCCATCCCTATAACAACTTTATTTCGTTGTCGAAGACTGGATATTTGAGTGAGGCAGTGTCACATTGTGAAAAAACAATCTGCTTGGATAGCCGATCAATCCGAATAGCCGGATCAAAACATTTCATTATCAGATAAAGAATAATGAACTATATGGAATAATAATCATAATAATATTTAGATGACTAAAGTCATCAGTCTATTAATTTGGTACTTGCAAATATGTTCAAATCATTCTAAACCCTTAACCTATTTAACTCAAACCTATTTGGGATTAAGCCAGTAAGGAACTGTTTTCCTAGATGCGCGATAGACGCGTTGCAACTAAGCTGCAAATGACTTCTCTCATGGAAGTTTGTGTTAACGTTTTCCTACAACGCGCATCTAAACCGTGTGACCGTGTTACAGGCAGACTGCTCTGAGAGTAAAAAGGATTCTCCTTCTCTGTGGAGCAGTCAAGTTTGAGTTACGCAGCGTCACAGACCTGGAACTACGGTGAGATCCACGTTAAGGTATGTCAGACACATGCCGAACCGAACCGAACCTCAAACAGCCCAACGAATCACGCAACTTTATCATCATTTCAAAGTATTAATCACATGTTATTCTCTATTGTTACAAAAATTGGTGGATCGACGCTGTGCAGCGAAAATTAGTAATATGTCCTGATTGATGTCACTGAAGATGAGGTTGAAAGGAAACTAGAGGCATGGAGGAAGGAACTGGAGGACATGGGGCTGAAGATCAGCCGTAAGAAAAAGGGGTACATAGTTTTCAATGGAGAGGAGGACAACACAGAAATTGTTTTTTTGCCTATTGTCTATTAAAAAGTTACAGGAAAGGAAACTGGATGCGGCCGAAATGAATGCTTAGGTGGATGTGTGGAGTTACTAGACAGGATAGGATTAGGAATGAAATGATTAGACAGACAACTAAGGTGGTCCAAGAAAGTTCAGGAGCGGAGGCTTCAATAGTATGGCCATGTTAAAAGATGATATGAACAGACAATACCTGGGTAATAGAATCTCTGATATAATAGAGGGTTGAAGAGGGAGGGGAATGCCGAGGAGACGATGGAGGGATTGTGTAGAGGGGGATTTAAGGGCAGGGGAATGGAGCTGGATGGCGGTGGATATGAGAACAGAGGTGCTTGGAGGCGGCTCACCAAAAACAGAGACGCCGTATAGACACGGGTATAAGCTGAAGAAGAAGAAGTTCTATAATGTGAAAACTCATTCGTTAACCATTCGCTGCGCCGTTCTCGGAACCGTTCGTCGTGCCGCTCGCCGCTCTTAGAACCGTCCTCCATGCTGTTCGCCGAATGCTGAACTTTTAATCCAATCAGAGCCCTCATTTACAATTTGCCGTGCAGCACACACTTTCATCTTGGCTATCCACCACAAGTGAAAAACATGTGAACAAGTTCGCAAACATGAATATAGATGTATCGGCCACTTCTTATTCAATTTTATATTTTATAAATTCATATTTTAAACAGAATATCATCATTAAAAATCAATTAAAGGACACTGAGAAATAATTCAGATAGGATAAAACTATGCAGATAGAATAACTTCTGAAGAATCAATGAGGTGTAATATCAGTATTAAAATATTGTTGAGCAAAAACTCAATAGCATGACAAATCATCCAATTTGTTTATTCCATTTAAAATGATGAAAATTATGTTACTTTGTAACTGATGATTGATTCCACTGACCAACCATAAGTTGAATGAAATAGATTATGTAAATTCCATACTCTTTTATTTCAATGAATTCTACAGTATATTCAAACTCAGGAAGAGAGTGACACCTATATAGATTATTCTTCTCTTGCCATCGATTTTTGTTGGTATGAGCCATGTAATCCAACGCAGAAACCATTGTTATTTTACAAAAAGTATGAAAAGTTGAAATTTTTGTCCCAAAAGAAGGTCGCAGCGGCGCAGTGTTTCTAATGCGCGTCTAGGAAACGTAGCCTAAATTGAGAAGATATGTTTTCAGGGGTAATGTAGGCAACTCGCATTGCATGATTGCTTGGTATTTTTCATGTTGTCCGTTGTATGTAGTACGAAATTATATTGTAATCGATGTGTACTACTCCATTTAAACTAAACTACTATCATTACCTTCACTAATATCAATTACTTCTAGGTGATCGGCGTTGATGGCCAAATTTGAAAAGCCTTTTTTTAGTTGACTGATAGTTTTTGTGGTTCTCCCAAGTAACAATTGGCTTTGAACTTTTATATGTCCTAGACTCATGTGCACTATCTACTTTTTTTGCTAATCTTGGTTCACTATATTGTCGTGTTTAATATAACATGTTACATTCCAGGTTTAAACGTGGATGATGCATATGAGCCTAAGACCCGTATGCTAAATATAGATTTCAGCAACATTTAGAGCTCAAACCTACGGCTAATCAATTTTTGATACAGTCATCATAATTCACCATACTTTGATTCTGGCGCTTTTTTATGTTCAAAGCCCGTGTGATCGATAGCAGTATAATATCAAATTTCGAGTTTGAACATCAGATAATCCTTTTGTGACATACATTAAATGTGACCATATTTTTTATTTGATCCTGGATGAAGTTAAACTTGGAATAAACTGCTATTTAGCATACGATTGAAAAAAGTATTGAAACATAGTTGGAGAAAAGAAAATCTATGCAAAAGTTGGATATAGCCGGTTTCTCTCCCATTTCAGGTTGTGTGTTATGAAACGAATATTATCTTTAATCCTTTTTCAAGAATCAACTATTATTCTTGTTGAAAACCCACCGATTCATGTAGCGAAAAAACGAATTTCATATTATCTAAATCAAAATTGCATTCAATCTTCATTCTGATCAATAACAATTCTTCCTATTGTGGAAAATAATAATTGTATTATTTGCTAGTATATTGTAAGTTATCGTGAATTATTCATTTTAAAAACATACATACAAGTTTGGAAAAAGCAGGCTTTGACAGTTCAAAACTGTTTCTGATTCATGAATTCAAAGTTCAATAGAGAAAAAACAAAACTACAATAAATTATAAGAATGAATTCGCCAACAAATACTGTAACTCACATGAATACAGCAATCTAATAAAATGTCTATATTAGTGATGTAGATGATAATCAAAATACAATATATAACTTATTAATGGGTAGCAGGTAGGGCCTAACTCGTGTTCCGCAAGGGTCTAATTAAAAACTTAATTAAAGACTTGGCCTTCTGAAATCTTGAAATAGGCCTATAACCAACCCCGGTCAATTAAGAATCTATATGCAAAATTTCAAGTTAATTAGTCCAGTTGCACTCGTGATGATGTGTCATTCGTGAATCTACTATCCCGTACGTATAAGAGTATTCTTTACTTTGTTATATTGTTGATAGGGTGGGTTGTGGTTGGAAATGCCATGTGCCAGCTATGCAACGTAACGTTCCTCATTGTAATGATGCGACCATTGTGAGCATCCTGCCTATAATCAACTAACGAAAGCACATGTTCATACGGGTCAAATACCGGTGCACAAGTTGGCAACACTGTTCAGCTTCCGAAACCCTCAGAACTAAAACTGCACTCGTAAACGGGGTGGGATAGCTTCTGACTCTTATCTCGTGTTTTCCCTCCCGCATCCCACCAAACCTTCTCACTCTCTCTGCACATTGCACAAATGAATTTTGTTACCTCTTTCCAACTTTCCTTTCGCCCACCCCATTCTTCCGAAAATCACCACACCCAGCCAAAACTGGCCGCCTGTCTGCTACCTTCGCTTCGACTCCCGAAACATCGCTGCAATTTTCAATTGTAGCAACTTGCCTTTCGCCACTGCCAAGCCTTGAAAAGCCCTTTCGCCAGCACTGCTAGTCACTGCAAGTGCTTTTCAACTCATAGACTGACTAATTCTCCCATCAGCAGCAGCAGCAGCCACTACAAACTGTCAGCACTGGTTGAATTAGCAGCTTCGAAGCTGTTTACAACGAATACTGACAGTTTGCAGTGAATCTCACTTTGGAAAATAGATTGCTCTCACGTTTTATTCACTCTCAAAAAAAAGCACGAACCATTGAAATACTTGTAAAAATTGATCTCCACTAACTCTAATCCATTCTATTCTCTAAATTCAACTCTATGTAATATCCCCATTCTCTCTATTCTAGACAAAATAAGTAAAAGCCATCTATCTATTCTAAAGCTAGCTATTCAATTCGAAACGCTTTTTTCGTTTTTGTGATACCGATATACATTGTTGTGCGAGGGTGGTTTATGGAAAAATAATGATAAGAGATGAATCACTAGTGACCTGGATTTTGGTGGATTCCAAACTACCATTTCCAGAAGACTTGAGAAAACTCATGAAATATAATGTAATGTAGTTAATGGCAAGTAGTATCATAAAAGATACGTGATCTACATATTGGTGGATCTAATTGGTAAACCATCGGCAAACTATTCTCAAACTCATAAATGCTCCAGGCTTGTGTGTGGGTAATGATAACATTATTATACATTGATCATATTACTTCATTTATGCAGATTCAAATACATATGATATAGTATATGATGATCAGAGATGAGTGGACCTTCATCTTAAAGTGAGTAATGTATCACCAGAAGCTATTGTTGAACTCATGAATGATATTCAGCAGAGTAGGCTGACTAGTGGTCACCCGTCAAGAGGGGATAGCAAGCGAATAGCTGTCATCTTATCAGAGAGATAAAATATCAGTTGAGATACTCTCATGTTCTAACGAAATGGAAAAATTAGTAGTTGAAAAATATTAGAAAAAGATGAAGTTTTACCTAAAACCTATTTTAATAAATATTGGTTACCTGTTAATATAAAAAAATGCAGCAGTTTCAGTAGTATAATTTTCTATCTATTAATCAATATACAGCATCATACTCATTATTTAGAGTCCAGCAATAATGCTCTCTAACAATAAATATATAACATTATATTCATTGTTTTTGATTTCAATTCAATTCAATTTTATTTTTCATGTTATGCATCGTATATAATACAATATTAACACAATTCATAAACATCACATCATAAATACATTACAAATGTTACTACAATATTTATATAATATAGTCTAAATCATTTGAAAAATAAGTTGATTGATTTGATGTTTGAACACATGCAGTTGGTGAACACTACTTAACCACGGAAACCTATTCACCTGTGAAGAATCTCAACCACGGTAACCCACCCACAACCTGAACCGACTGATTAACCTTTTAAATCCTACTAATTGTCTTACCCACTATAATGTTGCAAAGATATTCCTCTAGAAAGCGCGGTTTTACCAACTGAACAGAACTACGAATATTCAAGACATTCCAAACTAATAAACGACACTAATCACAACAAAGACTAGCAACTAACAATAATAAACAAATAAGATGAACCAATCCTTCACATAGACATAGACTAATAGATTTTTTATATAATCTATGAGATCATCGAACAACAATGGCACCCAACAACAATAATTTTTCAATTTCAATTTATTTTCATTCAAAGTTACATTGTATCATAGACTATACTTACAGTGTTTTGTTGCTCCTCTAGCTTAGAGCTAATTGAGGAGTATTTAAATTTCATATTACATCATAATAGTTATACATTCTATAAATACTACAGTTGAATTTTTTTTAAAGTGTTAAATAAATAAAAAAAATGTTCAAGTGTTCAATAAATTAAATTAAAAGTGTATTATAGCTTCCATCTGGGATTTGATATTCAAAGTTCTAATTTTTATCACTCGAATCACAATATTAGTCACTCTATAATCTACTAAATCGGTGCTTAACCTTGCAGACATTATTGTCTCTTGCATTTAGGTGGCTGTGAACAGCTGAGCCACACGCACATCAACAATATTACAACACACACACAGTCATAGTAGAATGCAAAAACAAAACTTAACCTTCAAAGTTTCAAAAAACAGATTTATTATACTACAAACTGTTAAGCTGCGTACAGATATATACGCGCCTCCAACCCGCTCCGCACTCGTACCGCTATCGCTCCGCAATCGCTCCACTCCCGCTCTGCACTAGCACCGATCATGAACGTTACGGGAGATGTTAGCTCTTCTCGCGTTTCACCCTTGCTCCCCGGTCGATCATCAATCGCTCTGCTCGAGTGACGTTCGGTTGCGGAGCAGAGCGAAAGTCTGTACGCACCTTAATATACACTCTATTAATCATTTTCAACTGCTTCTAAAGCACTTTTTTGTTTACGATATTAAAATCATTCTTATTTATTTATTCATCCATTGTTTTTTCTTTTCCATTTCCCGTTGTACGGTGCAGTTTACTATTGTCTACTATGTGCTAACTAACCTATCCACTAACTAACCTATCCACTAACTAACCTATTAGATTAATAACAACTAGCAGGTAACCCGTGCTCCGCAAGGGTCTATTTTAAAACTTTACAAACTGAAAACTTGACGTAATAAAATATTGGAAAATTGAAAATAGGCCTATAACCATCCTCGGTTAATAAAGAATCTTTATGCAAAATTTCAAGTTAATCAGTCCAGTAGTTCAGACGTGATGATATGTCAAACATAATTTTCCTATCGCGTTACTTGTATAAGCCAGTTCTTTCCATTATTATAGTATAGATGTATTATTTATCAGTATCTTTGAATGAGAATAACTTTTGAACGGTTTGAGAAATCGATGTACGGTTTCATTTTCTCTTGAAATTCTGTATCGAAATAATGTATTATATGACTACCTTCCAATTTAAAAAAATGAAGTTGAATTTAAAATGGCGGTTCCAAGATGGCTGACCAAAATTTTGATGAGACAGAAAATCAGCTATTTTTATTCGAATAGGATCCCAATCATACCTTTCATCTAATCTCCCATATAAAAGAAATGTTCATCTTTCTATATAACTGGAAGCATGACAAATTGAAAAATTGATGTAATGAAATCTTGAAGAATTGAAAATAGGCCTATAACAATCCTCGGTTAATTAAGAATCGATATGCAAAATTTCAAGTTAGTCAGTTGAGTAGTTCAGACGTGTTGATGCGTCAAACATAATTTTCCTATTCCGTACGTGATGTATAAGCCAGTTCTTTCCTTTATTATTAGTATAGATACGGTAATTGAAGAAAACATAATACTTTAAAAACTCATAGTATCATATTGATTTTTCTTCAATACATCAATTTTAGTATTGATTAGATCCTCCTCAATTTGAATCAGGCAGCCTTTTGCTTCCCCCAATTCCTAACAAAATACCTACAAGTTCGTTTCACTCCTAATGTGTGTCTAATAGTAGGCCGACATTATAACTGAATAATATCAATTATCACGGTACTAATTCTATTATATTATTATTATCTATCTATTCATGCATTTCTTATGAATTCCAATGACACAGCATGAAACCCATGACCATTTCATTTGTACTGGTTGTAAAATTTTACATAGAATAATTAATTGATGAAATCTATGATCAATCTTAATGAAAACATCTTCCTTCAAAAAACAATTTATAATAATACGTTTCGAGGGAAAAAATTAAGTACAAAAAAAACGGAAGAATTCGCAACCGAGTTCTCTACCGCTAGACCACAGCTGCGTACTAAATATGATGCCTTGTACTAACGTTACAGCTTCCTTACTTTTAAACAAACACATTTCCAACAATGTAAGCTATTCTGTATGAAATTTCATGTCCTATAAATGGAATTTGAACATTAATTCTAAAAAATCTAGAAAAAAATTGAAATTTGGGCTTCGAGGTGCACGATTTTGATATTTTTAGAATCTATGTGCAAAATTTGGAGATCTAAATCATTACCACAAGTTCACATGTTGACATTTTGGCAATCCACAAGTTGACATGTTTTGATGTGAACAAACACAACCCTACTCTCTCTTATTATATAGATAATCTCCAACATATCTTTCTATTCTACAATTCCTATAAAATAATTCTTAAGTTAAGTTTTCATTTCATTTCTTTGTAGGTTTTTCAATTCTGGTGGCAAATCGTTCAACAGGTAAGGAATTCTGCATTTCAATAGATTCTTACCATAACTATTATTATAATGCTGTGCTCTAAATAGCCCATTTCTCAAACCATAACTTATTTCGTTTATTTCCCTGAATTCATTTTCAAAATAATGTCTAGACAAATCAGTGTATTTTGCGAGAGATTCTGGTGTACCCAATATTCCTAGCTCGATTCCATTAGGTAATGTGTTCGCTACTCTTCTAACTACATCATACAACGGCTGTCTCAAATACACTGGTGCTAAACTATGAATTGTAATACCATAGAATATTATACTTTGAATCATAGAGAAATAGATAATTCTTTTAATATTTATTGGAAACAGTGGCTAATTCTAGAGCATTTGAATAAAGCAGCTTTCATAATTCGCAGCATCCTATTATTGTGTGAATTGAATTTCATGTCTGCATCAGAAACAACTCCTAGATGTTTAATATTCTCACTGAATTCTAAATGCAGACACCCGCAGGTGTTTCTCGAATCATGATATCTTGGACATTCTACTCTATGGCAAATTAATTTATAATTGTACAAACCTATGTTAATTCTAGGATTTCTGAATATAATGACCTTTGTTTTCTATGAATTTATCTTGATACCGTTGTTGAAAAAATATTTACTAGCCAAATTGAGATCCTCTTGCATGTATCTTAGGCCCGTTCTTAGATCAGTGTGTGTCAGATATAGCAGGCTGGCAGATTGTCATCTGCATACTGCAGCACCTTACTTTTGAAACTGAGACTAGCTAGATCGCTTACATACAGATTAAATAGAACAGGAGACAAAATGCTGCCCTGAATTAGTCCACAGGATTGATCATAATCGGTACTAATATATTCACCTATACTAACATGTATTTTTCTATTCTCAAAATAGTTTTCAAACAAGTTTAATAGCTTTCCACGAATATCTATTCTATTGATTTTTTGTAACATAATTTCATAATTAACCAATTCAAATGCTTTTGTCAAATCTGTTGCAACAGTTATGACAAATTTATTGTCATTTAAAGCTTCAAATATATTTTTTGTTAGTTTTTCTAATAAATCTATTGTTGATTTTTTTGGAATAAAACCATACTGAGCATAATTTATTATGTTCTGATTATTGATTCAATTGCATAGAGATAAAATGTTTCATAGTTTTTATAATTACTGAGATTGATCCTATTGGCCTATAAGAACCTAAATTTTTCTTTGTTACATTCTTGAAAATTGTTCTGAGATGTGTTATTTTTAGACGCTGAGGTATTTTCCCTCTTTCAATTATCCTATTAATCAAATGCATCAGGATCAGCTTTAGATGGAAAATGTTATTTATGATATCTTTTGATCTAATTTTGTCCTGATCTATTGTTTAGTTTGTTAATGATACTATAAAGTTGATGTTCTTCCATTTTTTAAAAATTCATACTCATTCTATCCCCTATTGTATAGTTACATTCTTTTAATAAAACATTCTTCAAATTTTTCTGTTAGGTTCATAATTTAATGATCTTCATTGATTTTGAAATTTAACTTAATTGATTCCTTTAGAGATGACCTATTCTTTTTATTTATAAATTGATTGATGATTTCCCAAATTTTCTTAGTATTGTTGGAGTTATCATTGAAAGCCCTATAATAATATTTTCTTTTCTCATTACGAATCATGTCTGTTAACTTATTTCGTATGTTTCTAAACTGATTTCTCAAATCCACATTATGTTTATCTCTTTTAACCATTTGCCATAAATAGTTCTTTCTCTCTATCATGAGCTCAATTCTATAATTGAACCAGGGATTATTTAGTTGCTTAGTTTTTTGTTTAACCTTTATAACACTTTTAGCATATATATTTTCGAACCTCTGGACTATATCATTATAAATATCTGATGGTTCTCTTAAGTCTAGAAGCCTCCCCGTTAAAATGACACTTTTATATTCATTTTCCATAGTTTGGTGTGTACCATCTGTACATGTTTCTAACAGTTTAATCCCTGTCCAGTAATGGTCTGCAATTTTGCTTTCAATCAAAAATGAAATATAAGAGTTGTTAGGATCTAACTTCACATTAACATGATCGAGGCATGATGATACAACTGTGTTACTATATGTTCCCTCTCTAGTTGGCTTTTGTATAGTATTGTATAAACCATAAGAGTAGAGTACACTTATATAATTATTCGAGCCATACATATCTGACAGGTAACATATATTTAAATCTCCTACCATGATAATTTTTTTCTTGATAATAATAATAATAGTAATAATAATAATAATAATAATAATAATAATAATAATAATAACTATTATTACCCCCATACTATTCTTACTGTCCTCCTGCATTTATTGAGAGAAACCATACTACTAGGATGTTCAAATGATCACTGATAGGCAGGTTATTCATAACAAGCTTGATATCCTAATGTTGAACATGAACCAAAAAGAAGACTTGATAATTGATGTAGCCATACTAGCAGATGAAAATTGTCAAAGAACAAGAGAGAAGAAATTAAGAAAATACCAAGAGCTAGCATTTGAGCTCAAAGATATGTATAGGCTCAAGAATGTCAGAATAATCCCAATCGTGATATCCGTGAATGGTCTGATTCTTAATTCAACAGTTGAAAGCTGTAAGTTTATTGATGTCTCAGAAACTTTGGTAGGGAAAATTCAGAAGTCTGTTCTGCTTGATACAGCTTGCATAGTACGCCAAACGCTGCAACATACTTGGTAGAATACTTTATCAATAATAGAAAATAATGCCAAGAGGTTGCATAAATTCTGCCCTTCTTCGCATAAACTATCTGCAATTGCGTGACAAAAGGAAATAATAAATAATAGCAAAAACAAAAATAATAATACATTAATATTGTCAATAGTCAACAAATTACAACTGTATGTTACTGTTACATGTATAATACGAACTATATTCATCAGTCAACAAACTCAATACCGGTAGTGAAGTTCGCTTACTTGACTTGGGTCCGTAAGCACTCTAAAGACCAACCATCTGGTTGTGAAGAAGCATACCAGCAAAATAATAACAATCATAAACAATAGCATGAAACAATACTTCTTGGCTAAGGATGGGGATTTGTACAAAGCGGTGAGGAGAGCTGATCTAGGATATACCTCACTTAATCTCTCTGTCAGCTCAATGACGATCCGAAAACAGATAGGCATCATGAGAATAAGAACAGCAATGGAGGGCAAAACAGCTGCATGGGAGGCATGCTCACATTTTGGGACAGCCTGAGGTGGATGAAGGTGCCTCAAATGCGTGGCTCAGACACACAGATTTGTTTATAGAGACAGAAGGCTTCATGATGGCTATTCAAGACCAAGTAATTGCTACTAAGAACTACAAGAAGCATAATTATATTGAAGCTGCCTATAAATGGTGACTTGTGTAGAAGATGTGGTATGACTCCCGAAACATTGCAACACATTATGTCGGCTTGTCAGTTGATGGCAGCTACAGACTACTTAAGGCGCCACAATAGCCACAATGTCTCTGTTGCTGGGGTCCTACACCAGGATTTTGCCCTGAAGTTTGGTCAAGTGGAGAATGATACACACAAGATGTATTGGGATCGCTCAATGCTGACTGACAGGACAGTTGTGCACAACCGGTCAGACATTATCCTCATGGACAAGACAGCCAGGGAAACTATTCTGATTGATGTTGGCATACCATGTTGCCACAACTTGGAACAATGAGAAAATATCCAAGTATCTCACCCTGGCTGCTGAGATCAGGGATGTCTGGAAGCAGGAAAAAGTTACAACTGTCCCTATTATTACCTCTACTGTTGGAGTAATCAGACAGACGGTTTCAGCGAACCTCAGTTGCCTTGGTGTCTCAGGGAGTGCAAAACATGGAATTCAAAAGGCAGTTGTACTCAGCACGGTATCAATGATTAGATCCTTAATAAATAAGGCAGAATAGAGATATACCAAAGTCTTGCCAATAACCGAGTTAGGTTTGAATTGAATTGGTTTGTTTTTTCAGATTGTTTTTTACAAGGATGCAGGTTTGCAATAAAAAATGGTCACTTTGTAAGTGATGAAATGATTGAATAATAATAATGATAATAATAAAAATAATAATCTCAGCTTTCTCTCATCTGCCAAAGGCAGGTATTTGACAACTTTCTCTTCACTACACAATTTGAAATATTTCAAATCTGCCTTTGGCAGATGAGATAAAGCAGCTGTGGAGGCAGGAAAACGTTGCGATTGTGCCATTATTGATGTCTGCAACAGGGATGGTGCCTAAGGATTTGGCTGATAAGTTGAAAAAGTTGGGATTGTCAGCATGGGTGTTGAATCTAATGCAAAGAGCAATCATACTGTGCACAACATCAATTGTTAGAAGTATTTTGAATATTCCTAGATAGAAAAAAGGTGTCATTTTTGCTTAATAGCCAATGCCACCTTCATACCCAGTAAAATGGAGACAAAACACGAATAAAAAAAATAATGATAGTAAATAATAAATAAATGTTTATTTCCCAAAAAAACGAGAACTACTACATCAAGTGTCGGTTTATTAGTTTGGAAAGTCTTGAATATTCGTAGAGTTCTGTTCAGTTGGTGAAACCGCGCTTTCTAGAGGAATATTCTTGCAACATTATAGTGGGTGAGACATTTAGTGGGATTTAAAAGATTTCAAGAAGATAAACGAAAGTTCTTACCTATTTAATTCCCTTTCATTTTCTACAGGAATATGGAGAAGTAGAAGCAAAATCAGAGAAGAGAAAAGAAAATAGAATAGGAGAAAAATAAAAAAGGGAGAGAAGAGAACAGAAGAAAAAATAAGGGAAGAGAAGATAAGAGAGTATAAGAAAAAGAGGAGAGAAGTGGCACTTCTACTGTACATTCTACCGTTTGCGACTAACTAGAGGAGTTTTCGGTCGTTTGGGACTCTCAACA
Source organism: Nilaparvata lugens (assembly GCF_014356525.2). Classification (NCBI taxonomy): domain Eukaryota; kingdom Metazoa; phylum Arthropoda; class Insecta; order Hemiptera; family Delphacidae; genus Nilaparvata; species Nilaparvata lugens. Next base: position 23,357,001 of record NC_052518.1, on the reverse strand, counting down.
CTTTCGGCTCAATGGAACAAACCACGTTTACTGTCGATTGGGAAAATTCTTAAAAGCTTTCTGTCATTTGGGATTTGGCTGAATGAGAATGTTCCAGTTTCAATATTTCATTAATTCTGTCGAATAGGAAAAAGTAGTTTTCGGCTGTTTGGGAAAATATAGCGTTTCGGTCGTTTGGGATTCTGTCAATTGGCATGCCACCCTTATTTTCACTGTCACTTTTGAGTGCGGATCCAACATAAGGCGGTGCACCCTTCAGACTGCTAGCGCTAGTGCAGTGTAGTCTGGTCGTGGGTTTGAATCCCGCCGATTGTGACGTTTGATCATCCTATCATCATATCTTCCACACACAAACAAAAAGCTCATGTGGTCATCAATTGCAATAAAAAAATGGATGAGCCAACATATATGTGATTTACATGAATTATAAATAAATCCAATTGAGCTCTCAAGCTGGTCATGATCAAGTATGTTTACAGTGAATTGGCACGTTTCTGTGGTACAATTGGAAATTATACCTGCAAAGAGGTCAAACATATGCGCAGATATATGAATCATAAACATAATTTTCAATCAATCAATCTGAAGAGGTCTCTGTGAAAAAATGAAAAGCATAGAGTTGAAGGTCCATTCAGCTATTATTGTCCACATTAATCTCAATATTGAATCTCAGTAAGTCCTACCGGAGGTGATAGTTTATGAAGTATTTGAATTCACGCGGTGAGAGGAGTGCATCATTATTACGTACCAATGGAAAGTAGAAAGATTAGTTTCAAGTTTTTGAAGTATTAATAGGTATGAATTGTAATTCGAAAAGTAAACTTGATCATTGCAAAGATTCAGAAACTATGGGAAATTTAGATCTAAGGTATAAAGTCACATTTCCTTCAAGTGAAGGACTAAATCTTGGTGTATGAGGTTTCCAATAGTTTTCAAAAGGTATTGTGATGAGAAAAACAGTAACCGTGTGGAAAGAGGTAAGAAGATTGAATTGTGTAGAGATGCTGTACAAATTCTGGTGAACAGGGATCATTTCACAGGAAGCGGAATTTCAGTAATCACGAACGTGAGTGGAGTTAATATAACAATGGCTTAATTAGCAATGACCAATTACCGCTCATTATCGAATTCAATTGGAATACCAGTGAGATCAAAGCCTATTTATTCGAATAACAACATCACCTAGAAATATCGTAATATGCATTAATTGAACGTTTTGTACAGAAATTCCTAAACAGCTTGGGGTATGGCTTATGCAATCTAGCCAGACAAACTGAATACGAATTATTTGATACAATATTGTGAACAAGGATTCATCGCAATATCAAGCATTGTTTGAATATCTCATAACATTTTTTCTGCATTTGTTGATAAATTGAGAGGACAATCGATGAGTCTCAGAATGCTGCACGAGTTATTCAACAATAATTCAATCCGTTCAATAAAAAGAAGCTGAGGAACTCTGAGGACTTGATCTCATTCCGGGACCTTCTGTTTTATGCGTCGCAATATTTGTACTAATATGAAATCAATCATTCAATCTTCCACCGAGCACTTTTATAATAAATTCATGCTCGAGAGACGACTTCCAATAACCTCCATCTTGTTTTTGGTCTGAATGAAATTCTATTTCCCGTCAATTCTCCGTCGTTACTAAACGACTCATTATATTATATTGGAATTCAGTCTTCAAATTTCGTGAAGAAATAAATCCAAAAAAATCACTTCCATAAGTGAAGTCTTAGAAACATGATTTTCATAAAACATTCCGAAGAGTTTTCTAGCTGAAGACGATTCTCGTATAAGCGTGGAGTTTGTAAGTGGGCCATTAGTAGGATTATTATAAAAAGTGAATAAACCTATAGTTGAATTCCGAACCTCCATGTAATATAAAAGTGTCCAATATGTAATTAAAATATTCTATTCTGGTTTATTGTATTATCTATCAACACTATTTTCTGTAAAATTATAGTTTATGCAAAAGTATTTTATGGATATAGAGGGTCATTCAGTGAAACCGGAAGATTACAATGAAGTCACTAATTTTTGAGAAAAGATGTTATTAGAAACATTGAAACTTTCAAGTTTTGTATCAATAAATTTTAGTAGAATATATATAATATTATGCTTTTATTCCACTATGGAACAAATCTACAACATTTCTGTAAACAGTGTTGAATTTATTAATATTGAAAGTATTCGTTCCTGAGTAGATTGAATAAAGAAGTTAGCGCAATCAAAATGAATGTGAGGATTCAAAATTTGGAATCTCTTCAATTTGGAAGCTTCTCCTTTTTACTGACAATTATCAACATCTGTGTAATGATAACAATGATACAAAAATTATTTTTCTAATTTAATTCATTTTCCTTTCGTCTGTGTGACCTCGTAACGCGAAGAGAAAGAAACAGACTCAGTTCTGTCCAACTTAGCAACGTCTATTTCTGTCGCGAGTGTCGCGTATTAATTATCGAAAAGCCCTGTGCCTGTCTACTTGGCCCTCGGCCAATCAGAACGATGGACTCAACCATTCACCTATCCCCCGTCACCTATCTACCAGACCAAAGTCAACGCAAAACTTGAACAGTGGAAAAATTAATTTAAAATCCATCATCAATCGTTAACGGCGATGACAGTTTCAAGCATCAACTAATTATTGTGAGATTCATTAAAACCTTTCAGCATTCCTCATCAATGCTTTCCATTCAAACAATCCTGACAACAGTTCGGAGTGAATCTCCCTACAGAACGGAACTCATCCACAACTTGTACGCTTCTAGCTCGGCAATAATAGATTCATTTGAAAGAACCCACTTCACAATTAATTGATATTCAACAAGATCAGTGCAAATATGATTTGGAATTCTAAAAGGTAATGCTCAACTTCTGTTATTGATGGGAAATAAGTCAACAATAAACTTGGATAAACAAATAATAATTAGTCTGGAAAACTGGAGTGATGATAACCTCCGCTAGTAAATAATAGATGTTTATTTCCCAAAAAAAAACTAAAACTATAACTTCAATTACACAAAATATTGGATAAATTAAAATTACATACAATAGTTATTTACAAAAATTCTTATAATGTGTCCTCTACTTGTTTAGTTTTTTCTGTGTGGAAATTGACCTACTCCACTATGGCTGATCATAGTGGTTTATAGGTGGTAGCTCATAAAAGTAAGACCCCTGCTTACAATTAAAGGTTGGCCAAGGACAGAATTTCCCTTTTCCTCTTGAAATGCTTTAAAATTCGATTGTATATTGAAATCGCCTAAGAAACCCACATGATGCTTGACTGAGCATTAACTTTAAAGGTAAACAGCTAATGAACGATTTAATGAGTGTTCTAGAAACCGGTCGGTAGTAGGCCTATAGTATGCTAAAGCACAATAGACGTATCGATTTATCCAACTCAAATCAGCCATGAAGAAATATTAAAATACGCAACATTTTAAAAACAATGTTGAGAATTTGAATATCCACTTGGAAAAATTAATAATTGCATTTACAATAAATGAAAAGAATACATCATTCAGCCCTCAAGTGTAAGTGATTGTATATCTGCTATGAGCAATAAAAACATCCTTTATAATATTAAAACCTTGATGATTGACTTTTGTTTGGAATTTTTATTATCATTGGTAGGGTTTAAATAGCGGAAGGTCATTTTTCAGAGACTCTTCTGAATCCAAACTGTGAAACAAGTCTGTTCAATTCAATTCAATTCAATTTTGTCTTTATTCATTAAATAATGTACAAGTACATATGAATAGTGTCAAAGATTTTACAACTCTAGGGCTAGGCTATCTCTAGACTACAAAGAAATTTATAATTTATTTAAAAATTAGCGTCAAACTCATATAACGAATACAACGATAACTTCACCAAATATTCCTTCAAGTTCTTTCTAAATATTTGAGAATCTTCTAATACTCTTAAACTAGTTGGTAGCTTCAGAAAATATTTCTCTCCTCTGTAAATTGTTTTTTTCTCAAAGATATGTAATCTGTGTCTTTCTGTAATTCGACCGAAACGCGTATTATAATTGTGTGTATTATTCCTTAAGTTTGTACCAGCAATGTTCTTGAAGAAGATAATAACATCAAAAATGTATTGGCCATAAACTGTCAAGATTCCAAGTTGTGAGAACGCTACTTTTACTGAGTCAATTCTATCGAGGTTGAGCATGATTCTTATAGCTGTTTTCTGCTGTTTGAGGATTTTATCAAGATTATTCTTACTAGTACTGCCATAAATACATAGACCGTAAGCTAGATGCGCATGTATTACGGAGTGGTATATTGATTTCAGTGTCTGTATACTACATAAATTAGACATTCTACGCAAAGCATACAGACCTGGGGATATATTTTTTATAACTTGGCAAACATGATTATCCCATGAAAGATTGCTATCTATTAACAAGCCTAGAAATTTTGTTCTCTCTTCTGACTCTAGAAGCTCGTTATTCACTGCTATGCTGGGCATAATTCATTCCTACTCTGCCTAGTCATAAAAGGGACAACTATAGATTTGCTTGAGTTCAATAATAGATTCCGGCTATTCAAATATTCATTAATCGAGGACAGGCCTATAGCAGATGAGAGCTCCACATCTTCAGTCGATTTTCCAGTAAAGATTATATTGGCATCATCCGCATATAGGCATACAGAGGCTTGCGGTGGAACCACATTGGGCATACCCCTGATATAGCACAGGAATAATAGCGGACCCAAAATTGACCCTTGGGGTACTCCATATTTTAAACTTTTCAGGTCAGAGCGATAGCTTCTCTTACATATATGGTTACTGTTCTCTTGAGTATGCTCTATTTCTACAAATTGCTGTCTACCAATTAAATAAGATGAGAACCAAGTAAGCTCCTTTCCATGTACTCCTAAATCCTCTAGCGAATGTAACAGAACAACGTGAAGTACACTGTCAAATGCACGAGTCATGTCCAGAAATGTGCCAACAACTTTCTCTCCTTTATCTATATTATTAATTATTGTATTTATGAAATCCACTCCTGCTGTAATTGTTGATTTTTTGAACGAAAGCCATGTTGTTCTGTGTCCAATAGATTATTTATTTCTAAGTACTCCATCAATTGAATATAAACCACTCGTTCAATAATTTTTGAAAATACTGACAATAATGCTATCGGCCTATAACAACCAGGATCTGTGATACTACCTTTTTTAAATATTGGGAAGACTCTAGCTATCTTCAGTTTGTTAGGAAAATGGCCTGATATTAGGGAGGAATTTACAATATGTGCTAGTGGTTTGATTATTGCTGGTAAAACTTTTTTGACAACTGTCATTGGAATGTCATCCGGACCAGAAGAGTGTTTGTTTTCAAATGACATTACTATTTTTATTAATTGACTCTCGCTAATAGGATTGAATCTAAATCTTAAGGAAGTTTGACAACCTTGTAAAACTGGTACATATACAGGTATCGAACTTTTAGGAATATTCGGAATTACAAAATTGTCAACTGCTGTAACGAAAAAATCATTAAAAATATTGCTAACACAATGAGGGTCCGTTGAAAGTGCACCATTACTTATTACACCTAAATTAGAATTATTCTTTTTACTCTTACCCACCTCAGCATTAATAATTTTCCAAGCTATTTTGTTCTTGTTTTTGGAATCCATTATTTTTTTATCAAAGTATTTCTGTTTATTTTTTTGTATCATAAGTTTGAGAGCTTTTCTATTATTTTTTATTTGAATCTTTAAATCTTCTCTTTTAGTTCGTCTATGTAAATTTTCCATCTCTAATAATTCATTTTTTTTATCAATCACCTCAGTACTCATCCTAATCTTGCTGTTATTATCCTTTTTATATCTTAGTATCTTTGGGAAATGAATGTTGAAGTAGTGTGAAAATACTGAGATGAAGACATCATATTTTTCATCAACTGGTGATTGATAAATCTCCATCCAATTCAGATTTGCTAATTCTCTATAAAATACTTCCAAATGACTTTCATCAAATCTACGATAAAATTTCCTAGTTGGTTTATCAAGAACGCCACTCACACCCCGGATCTCAAGCAGTTGCGCATCGTGATCCGATATGTGAGTGATGATGCTCGATGCATTTAAACTATCGTCAACAATGTTCGTAATAAAGTTATCTATTGCTGTTTCGGATGTGGTTGTTATTCTTGTTGGAAAATCAATCATGTAAATCATATTATGCATTTTGAGAACATTCATTAACTTATTATAAGTATTATTTTTCTCTAAAACATTGATATTTATGTCTCCTGCTAAAATAACTTTCTTATATTTTTTACATAAAATTTCAAGTAGAATTTCTAACTTCTCCAAGAATGGATCCAAAAAACAATGCTGAGGAGTTCTGTATAAGCAAGCCATTACAAAATTTAAACCATCAATAGTGAATTCAGTAACACAGCATTCAAACTCTTTTTCAGTTGTTATTGACAAAATAGCTGGTAACTTTACAGATTTACACTTGGAAAATATTTTATTATGTACTAGGATCATGACCCCACCTCCAGTACTCTCTAGTCTAGAAAAGCTTGAGCTTATCTGATATTTCGGAACATTGAGTATTTCTATTTCAGAATTTGACATTTTGTGTTCTGAAATCGCTACTATGTCAGGCTCTAACTCATCTAAATTGATATTTAACATTTCCAAGCGTGATGGTAGGTGTTGTACATTTTGATGTAATATGGAGACCTTATCAACATTTGTTCTATTTTTATTCATTGGAATTTGACGAGGAAAAGTAGATATCTTACCATAACAAATATCTTTGGATTCATATGTGGGAATGATTGGGTTAAAATCTGGATGTAGATTGTCAAGAGGAGAGTCACTGTCAAAAACTAGATTTGAGCGAGAAGTATTGTAAATTTCAGTTACCTCGGTATCACTTATGTCAATTAAACTAAAAATCAATAATCTTAAAAGTTCTGTTCAATAATCTTAAAAGTATCTATGGATTAAAAAACGTTGAGCTAGAGCCTATATAGATATATTCCTGATCCCAGTCATAAGGGAACGAGCTGAAAATGTTTGATATCACATCAAGAATAATAAAACCAGATGACAGATCATAAAGTGCATTAGCATTGATGAGACATCACCTTCGGAAGAAAGTGATGTAAGAAAGATGTATGCTGAAATAAAACATGGAAATGAGCATCATATTTAGCATGCAAATTCTTTTCACCAAAATAATGAAGTACAGTAGAAGCTCTATAACTCTTAGTTGACGCAAGAATAATAATTTCTAATTATACTGGACTGTCTACTTTGTCAATAACAATGATTTCGTCTGGCGTTCAAGTGATTTCCGGTTAATCATTGGAGAATTAGTTAGCTATAGCATAATGAGTACAGCAGTGTACTCACTGTAATTATTTTCCCCTTCCATGATGTATGAAAAAACAGAAACTACGAATCATAGAGATTTCTTCCAGTCAAAACTACGAATTAAAGAGGTCAAAGATAAGCCAGCGCTCGATTTCTACGAATTCCGAGAAGACCGAAAAACATTGCTTTACTAGTAATTATAGAGGTTTTTCCCTGGGATCAAGGTTCCACTACCAATTCTAAAGGATTACGAATTATAGAGGTCTGAATTATCGAGGTTCTACTGTAGTGCATATGGAAGAGCATGTGAACATAGAAATGGGTTGATACCGAGCTATAAATAAGGTGAAAGATTTCACCTGAAATTCAGATGCTACAGTATTACTCATTCTGAATTCTTTGAACTATTGTTTGAACTTTCGAGTGTTTGATTGAGTTCGTTAATTTGGTAATTGTCTTTTAAAATTAGCTGGAAATTGAATTAAATCTTGAAAGTGAACGCAGTTGTTGGGTTTCTCTATTCAAAACGGTTTAACTCGATATTCTGATAAACTATTAGAGTGCTGAGAATTCTTTTTCTTTCAATTTTTCCAGCTATTTGACCACGTTCTGGAATGACGAGCTCAACTCTCTTAAAGCTTAAAAGTGAGTTTCCTCACTGTGGGATCTGAATTTTAGGTGAAGATGTTTATGTGAAGATTCTAATTATTTTGACGGAAGGAATCAGCCTGAGAGGTTTGGAAGGTTCCTCTTGAAACACTCTGCATACGTCGAATTAATTATAGTTAAATATTTTTTAGATTATAATTTTTTTATGTATAAGTTGAGAGTTTACTCACCAATTATAGGTATCCAAATGAACAGAAGATTGAGGTTGAATAGAAGAATGACTTTGGACGTTCCTTGGACGTTCTTATCCTTCCTGCGTGGCATATCCACAATATTTTCGCTCACTAACCTGCACTTTTCAAATTTCTTTTGAAAAACGGACGAAAGTTTATCAAATAACCTTGAGAAGAACTCAGTTTGAAGCCCATTCTCGGAATGCGGTTCACTAACGGTCAAACTGATTTTCAATAATCTAAAATTCTACTGAAACATCCTATTGAGAGGCAAATCTAACGTTCAACAATGTTCAATGGTAACAAAATATTTTGCATCTAATGTTCTGTCCATCCTTCTTATAACATAACTGCTTGTAGCAAAGACCATTGCATTCATATCACACACATTAAAGAGTTATCCCAGCGTTTCAACCTGCAAATAATCTAGTAAATATTTTAGATTTCATCTGTTGTGAGCTTCAACCGAAGGATATGCATTGAAATTACATTTTTGATTTTCTTACTTACTGAAAGAGGATTGATTAAATACTTGTTTGTTCTGTTTTACTGTATATTTCAGAACTAGACAATTGAGAACGGCGAAGATGCAAACATTATGTTTTATTTTTGGAAAGTTGATAATTTTTTTGAAATAATACGTTTGTTAAGTAGTTCTCCTCAGAGCCAAATTTCCAATAGGTTAAAACTCACTCTTGCAAGGAATCGGTCTAGAAATCTCATATATTCGAGCCCTCACAAGAATAAGATTTTTGATTTTCAGAATTATTTAGGGAAAAATGACGATGAAAAGAGGAAAACAGTAGATTGTAAAATGCAAATATGTTGAATGTGAGGAAGTACTAGGTTAAACTTTCAGTTAAGATTTTTATAAATTGTTTACAATACGAATGACACTAGCTACTATTTCGAACACAATGTAAATTCATCTAATTAGCCTAGTTGTTTGAATAGTTCTATTCTATCAATGAAGATTTCATATTTTCATTCCTTACAGTTCTCAATTTCTCATCTGAATTCGGTTTTAATTCTCTTTCCCGAAAGTATTGCAAGTATATGCAAGAAGTGCACTTTTTGTAATCCAAGTAATAATTGATGAAGTACGGTTGGAACTGGATTTCCTAATAGTCTTGTGTGGCCCAGACATGTGAGGCACAAGCTCCAAGGTGGCCTAGAAGGAAAAATTAGAAAAATATCCAGAAAAAGGAATTGATAGCCTGAGCTCCTAAGAACTCAAATTGAACATTACCGAATTTATTCACCAATCTTTTATCAAAACGTTTTGGTATTCCAATTCCTAAACCAAGAAAAATATTTTTAAATCTATAGTAATGATAATAATAATAATGATGAGTCTGTAAAAATACCGGAACAAACAGGCAAAATTCAATTACTATGGAAAATAGCTAAATAGAGTATGCGATCGAAGTGATAACATCCCTACCCATGATTATGACTCAAATATTTACTTTAGTTTGCAAAATGTCAAGATACTTGAGGTTGTTATATCCATATTGTGTCTCGGCTACACGTTATATCCATATTGTGGCCATCATGAGTTGAAACTTGTGTGCTGAACGTTGGATAATGTGTAGGATTATTTCGGTAAATCAAAATCCAAGAAAAATATTCTTTAAAAACTTCTTCGAGTAATTTAAGTCTCAAGAGTTCTTTAAGAAAAATGAAATAATTTATGAAAGATCAAAATACATTGAAATATGATGATCAATGATTGCTGATATGGGAAAATAGGTACCTATAAAGATTAAATTTATGAATCGAAGTAAATTTTTTCAGCTACAATTCTATAGTCTATGGCTAGAGACTTTGATGGTGGAAGAGTTGTTTTGGTGAATTGGTGGAAGAGGGTAGTTTGTTGATTAAGAAATTACTTTTCAAAAATTATTTGATGGCGTTTAACTGATATTACCCATATTGTTGCTGACTGAGTTCTTATTTGGCGTTGTGAGGATTGTGTCCATTTCTATTGATAAAAATAACCTGTGATTGATTGAGCGCTCAGTAGCTGTGATGAGAATGAGAAGTTTTTTGAGAGCTGGTTGAGCTCGTGTTAGCTAGTGGTTTGCTGACTTGCTTAGTTATCTTGCGATTTGTCAGATTCTTTTTCCAAACCCTTACAGACATGGAGTTGTATTCTCCTATTGGTTGGCTTGTGATTGGTTGCTTATCCCATACTCATTACTCAACTCTCATTGGCTGCTGCCATGATAATGGAATTGCTACTCTCCTATTGGTGGTTGGTCTATGATTGATTGAATATTCTCTCATCCAACTCCTATTGACTTTTATCATATCAACGAAATTGCTACTTTTCCATCATTTAACATGTGATTGGTTCCATTCTCCAGTATTCAATTACCATCAACTGTCGCTATAATACTAAAATTGCTGCTAATACTAAAATAGTTGTGAGAGTTCTATCCTCCTATATAAGTTTGTATTCAACACTCCAAAACTAAACTGTCTTTTCAATCAATCCAGTTCCTTTTATATATATTTTAACCTTGTTAATTTAAATTATTATCACGATGGGAAATTTCGATACATTTTCAACCACAGGAACACATGTTGAATTATAAATCATAGCATGACATGTTCGAGAAATGCCAACCGAATTCATGGCAGGCCTCATTACCGTCACAATATTATATTCATCGAATTCATATCGGGTGAGCATAATATTTCATTGAAACAATTTCAAAGGACAATAAAACAATAACAAATAATTATTGTACGCATGTTTACTTCATTCTGTGTAATGAATTAATACGTCAGTATTCTTTGTTGCCTGCAAAATGTAAGGAAATATTCATTGAATGTTAGTCTAGAGCCTCGAGCCTCGACACTTCAGTCTGCTCTCGCTTCAACCGAAGTCTGCTCTCGATGAGCTCGATTTTAATTTCGTATAATTTAATTTCGTTACTGGCATTCGTATATCATCATCCACTCCATCACTCAAGCACAGGTGATTGCCTTGTCCATCTAAACACTTACTGAAAAAAAAACTTCTTACTGAAAAATTCACTCCGTACATCACGATTATTTTAAAGTGATTTCTTTGTTTAGTTATCAATGTTACTAAGTTAAATTCAACCTTACAAAATTTCGACCTTTCAACCTTTCAACTTTTCAACCGCGCTGTGTGGGTGAAAATTCCCGAAGGATAAATTTGCGAGTTGTAATTCGAAGTAATTAGTTTCTGACGATCAATCTGATGTTCGAGGAATTGTTTACATATATAATCTTAAACAACAAGGCTCCAACAGGAGATTTACCAAGAGCTTATCAAACTTGAAAATATGAATTGTAAAACTGTTTCAAATTGAAATATTTTGAATAATTTGAGATAAAAATATTGAAGTTTGGTATTCCAAATTAAAGACGATATAATTCTTCTAATATTAAACCATTACACCATAGGATTTATAATAAATTTTGGTTCACTCAGGTCAATTACATTTTCCGGCCCCCTAATTTCAATAGAGTTACTTTCCTTGAAACCTTAAACCATAATTGGAAAATTATGTCAGACCCATGTGTTAATCTATTCCTTGAAACAACTCCACAATACAATTCAATCATAATACTGTAGAAAAATTAATTTATATAGGTTTAGGCTAGAATATAATATACAGATACTATTCGTAGTTGGTTAAACAAATATGACTAATACGGTAGATCTAAGACACTTAAAATGGAAGTAGCATATTAAGTAGTTGCAAATTATTCCTATCAATGTGTATGCAATTTTGCAAGAGAAATGGTGGCAAATAGTTCGAAAAATATATTTCGCTTCTGCACATTTCCGTTCTTGCGATACGTCATACGGGTTAGTGGAACAATGGTTTGCTTGTAACATGCAAATCATAAATCATTCAACTTTCTAAAGCATATCGCGAACAGCACTAGGTAGACCCAACTCATAATTGAACAATTGAACATTTTAACTCTGAAAGATTTAACAATGAGGCCTGTCATGAATTTGGTTAGCATTTCTCAAACATGTAATGTTATCTATCTATATCTAATATATTATAAAGAAAAGAGTTTGCTTATACATGTACGGGAGAGGAAATACACGAATGACGCGTAATCACGTCAGAAATACTGAATTGATTACCTTCAAATTTATAACCTATAATATTGTAAAGGGAAGAATTGGTTGATAGGAAATACACATCATCACATATGAACTTTAGAACTTGCATTTCACATGTTTGCGTGGTTAATTTACGTTTTCTCAGCTTTATTAAGAGCAAAAAAAAACAGAGAATGTTCAAATTTGGTACATATTTTCAGCTAGGTTCTAGAAATTTTGTGTCAGAAGAGCTTCAAAATTTCGCTTAAGATACGCTCAAAATCAGCCTTTCTGCCTTTTCTCAGTTTCATGAAACTGAGAGAAATGATTGCCAGAAAAGTTTGAAATTTTATACAGTTGTTTAACTAAATTGAAAGATTCTTCTAGATTTTTCAAGTAGATTAGAGCTTGAAAGGATGGAATTAATATTTTTGAGCTCTGTACATTATTTGTTTCAAAGAAATAGACTAAACTAAAATAAATCTCACGTCTTAACCACTCTACGTTGGACAAAATGGACTGACATTTTGTCAACCCTCAGCTACTGAGGGTTTAATATTAACTTTTCGAGAACTGATGGATAGGAAATGTTCATATTCGGTACAGGGGCTCAGATGGGTTCTGTACCTTTTCGACTTTTCCAACTGTATTTGAAAAAGTATCAATTGTAATTGAGAATAGTCATTTGTATTTGAGAAAACGTCAGATGTAAATGAGAAGTCATCACTTGTAATTGAGAATAGTGAATTTTATTTGAGAAAGTATCATGTCAATCTAAGAACATACGATTTGAAATCGAGAAGTTGTCAGTTGTAATTGAGAAATGATTTTAAAAAACCAGTACTTCCAGTACTTATATTTTTCATAACACTGTACTCATATAAAATAATATTATAATATATTCAATATTACAATAAAACGTTTAGTTTTTGAATAAAACATTGTTTTCAAGCCCCAAAATCTATTAAAGAAATGCCGAATTGTTTGATCAAGAGATTCAATTGATTGATGATAAAGTTCAATTGCGCCGTAAACATAGAGAATTTGATATTCATCAAGTGCAATTTTTTCACAAAATTTTTGGAGACAAAAGTCACGTTGCGTTGCAATACATACATAGAAATATTTCTCATTAATCATTCGTAAACAGTACAGGAAACAGTACAGTAAACAGTACTTTCAACATTGAAAATATTAATTTTCCTAAATTGAAAGCCTATAATAGTAATTGGAATACTGTGTACGTAGTACAGTATCCTTTCAGCTCAAATTAAACCTGCACTGTAGGCTATAGAAGAGTTACGACATGTCAATTGGAACATTTTCTCATTTTCAATTCATATTTTCTCATTTACATTTGACGATTTCTCAAATACAATTCACTATTCTCAATTACATGTGATGACTTCCCAAATACAATTGACTATTGTCATCTACATCTGACATTATCTCAATTACAAGTGACTATTCTCAAATACAATTGATACTTTCTCAAATTGACTTGATACTTCCTCAAATATAATTGGAAAAGGTGTAGAAAGTCAGCGATACAACCAAAATAGGCGTTTTCCATAATATTTGGAATCTACAAGGTTAAAAGATATATAAATTGAGCCGGATTGATTGAAAAGACAGTTTAGTTTCAAGAGTTGAAATCGTGACGGTATAGCCCAATAGTAACAGTTTTACAGTGTGACATTTGCGTGTATTATTTTTGCTCTGTATTAACATTATTTATAAGTGTTTCTTGTTAGTTGATAAGTGGATAAATAACAGGTCACATAATTCAAAATGTTGCCAGTTCATTTCATAGTGAACATCCGTAACAATATAATAAACTTCAATCTTTAATCCAGCCATCGAGCAACCAACTATCCACAATTTGCAACCAAACATTAACATTCCCTACCTAATCTACTGAGAAATGGCGGAAATATTGAGCATATGAGGCCATATGTAGCAGAATAGCGACATTCCAAAGCAGTATGAATATTTTGTCGTTCTCAGAAACATCAAGTTCATAGGGCTAGCTAATCTAAATTTTCGTCTACCAACAATAGATACGCGATCTTTATTCTAGTTTTACAAAAATGATTCTTTGTTAACAGCATCTTGTTAACGTGAAGTACTTAGTAAACAATTGTGAGAAGAAATTGTAAAAAAAACCATCACGCAAATATATACTTATGTAAAAGGAAAATTCGGATTGAATTGAAACTTTCACTTTGAAAGAGAAAGAGAGAGAGGTGCACTTTTATGGGAATTGAGATGAGATAATAATATTATAAAGAATTTATTCACTTGGTGGGATTCGAACCCATGACTATTCCTGCACGATTGTCTAATTCATGAGTTCTTGCATGTTCCTGCATAAGTTCCATTGCTGAGAGAAAGAGAGAGCTTACTAAGCCTCAACTTTGCTCTGTATAGGAAAAGATAAAGACAGTCATTTTGCTCTATTTTATTCATTGATGGATAATTTCTCTTAATAATTTATTCCGGTTGAGGAAATATTCAATTGTAAAATTTTGAGTTAGCTAAAAATACCCTGAAATTGATTATGCAAAGAGTTTTGTGATAGATAATTTAAACATTGAAATAGAGGTTTGTACCTGTTGAGTGTCTCTACAGAGTTGGTGAAAATTATGGAAAAAGCTTAATGCCTCTTTTAAAAGTTTTTGATACCAATAAATCATAGAAAAATGAAATAAATGATTTTTTGAAAATCTAAAAAAAAATTAAAACTATGAATTTTACTTTTTTGTCAGTGAACACTTATAATAACATCTAATCACATATTTAAGTTTTTGAACAGAAGCGTTTTTCTGTCAGAATCTGTCAGGTTTTGAAAATTAAGTTCATTCCAATGAACTCAATATGGCGGATCCAAGAAGGCGGACGAAAATTTTGAAACTGCATACAAGTAGCTCTTTCAATTGTAATAGGATCCTCAATGGAACCTATCTTCAAATTATTCTTGTGACAGAAATATCACGCTGTTTCTATAATACTCACCAACTCTGTATATCTGTATATCTGGGTTAACTACACTAAACCAAACAGAATCTTCATTTACATAACCCGGATAATTGAGGATACCTTATAAACTACTTGATGATTGGATGCTGGTTCATCGTTTAGGCTGCCCCCTGTAGGATGGGGGAGCTTTGAGTCGAACATCGTACTCAAGAATGTGTTGAAACCCAGAATACACCCACATTATACCTGCTTGTCGTAGGAGGCGATTAGAAGGGACCCCCTTTCCAAAGCCTATCTTCCAAAACCCTTCTTCTAATTCTTAATATACTTTGGAACTTTTCATTTCTAGAAGCCTTCTCAATATTGATAGCCTCTACATAAGAGTGCAACGGAATTTCCTGTGTTCCTGAAGCATTGAAGGCACTTTTTCCATTGACTTAGCTTTGTGCCATTCTTTATTTCTTTTTCTATTTGCCTTACTTGGCCATATTTTTACTTCTTCTCAGGACAACCCAAGGTGTTAGGTGGACAGTGCTGATGGGTGGTACTTTTATATGGTGTCTCTTACGGTGCCTGCAGGATACCAGGCGCCCTCCTGCAGTATTTAGCCTTGCCTGGACATGGCTCTGTCTGGACAGGCCTCTGTCTGGGTTGACTCCACTTCCCCAGCAGGGAATCACATGAACAAACCAAACCCCAAGGCAACTCCAGAAGTTGCCTTGCCTTCAAACCCACGGGATCTGCCCCATTAGGGCAGGTTCCTTAATCTGAAATGAATGCTTCAGGAACACGGGAAATTCCGTTTCACTCTTATGCAGAGGCTATCAATATTGAGCAGGTTTCTACTGATCACGACATGTATGATGTAAGCTCAAACACATCATCCCAACTGGATAGGAAGGATTAGTTTTCCAGACTGCTGCTCAAACAAGGACAGCCATTCATGCAAAACTTCGTGGGAGAGGTGAGGCTTTTGACCCTGAAAAGTTTCGGAGGGGCAAAAAGGAAAACCCAAGAGACCAGAGATGGGTGAAACTCCAGGCACAAATGTAGGTCAAGAGACTGAGTCGAGGTGGCCAGGTGCCCTAGAGGCAATTTGGCGACCACTCCTTCAGCGGAAGGACCTACAAAAAAGCCAGCAGTGGAACTCACGTAGGTCACGAGTTTGTGGATGGAGAGACCAAAGCTCACCACTGCTCAAAGAAGGGCGGCCATTCCGGCAAAACTTCTTGGGAGAGGCTTTTGACTCTACAGAGTTTCAGAGGGGCAAAAAGAAAAAAACCCAAGAGACCAGAGATGGGTGAAACTCCAGGCACAAATGTGGGTCAAGAGACTGAGTCGAGGTCGGGCGCCCTAGAGGCAGTTTGGCCAATCAGTCTGAAGAGACGGTCAAGCATAACACACTGGATTGCGACAAGCAACCAGGTGATGAATTGGATGTTAGCATGGGGAAAAACTCCTGGTTCTTGTAGAGGACACAGGTATTGGTTTGCCTAACTAACATACTACTTGGAAACACAATAAGCTTCGGTTGACGTGTGGGGTTCTTTGAATCATTGGACCCGACGCTTCAAAATAATAATAATTATTTAAGCTATAAATTATTGAAAAACTATGAGGTTTTGGTAAAAGTCGCGCTGCTTAACAAGCTAATTTGAAAAGCATGATCACGCCATGTACAGAGTCAGCCTTCTTTGGTATCAGCATTATATTAATGACATAATATCAATGTATCAATGGACTTTGTGATGGATAAATTGATGAATAGAAGTGTTTATCATTGAAAATGATCATTGCACGAAAATCCAAATAGTTTTCATTTGCATTTGAATAAATGAAATCTCTCATTTCCTTCCAATGAACTAATATTAATATGATGGCTTATTATTGTCAAATTTTAGCAATGAATGTGAGAAAAAACTAGCCTACATTCAACACTCCAGAGAACTGAATAGAATGTGATTTAGACTCATTGAAATAGGATAAATGTTATAGAAAAGAATATCCTATGATAAAAAATAAGCCTAATTTATCCAGTTAAAGAAAGTTAGCAAGCATCAAAAATCAAAACTCAGACAGAAATCATTAAATTACTTTTTCCTTCTAGGGTTTTAAAAATACTTTTTTCAACCCAACTAAATGAATTATCTGTAAAGACTGATTTATAAAATGTTTTAATTATTATCGAATCTACTATTATACCAGAGAGAATATTTTTTTAATTTTGAATTCATTTCATATGAAAGGAAAGGAATTCAACTACTTAAAGCTTGTATTTATATTGAGAATAATGTTTATATGCTGGTGTGGAAATTTGGAAATATTTTGAAGGTATGCGGATGATGCCCACATAAGCTTTTTGCTTGTGCGTGAGTAATGAGAGAGATGATGATGATGAGATAAGAGTATGGTTGATGGACGCTCAAATGAAAAGAACCATGAAATGATTTTATAAATATATCACAGCTTGAAAGTATTTTGCCTCCTTTACAGAGTAATTATATCATAGTATTACCAAAGCGTATAAGAAGCTCAAAGATTCTATACATTCTATTTTCTGTGATCATACACAGCTTGATGAAGACAATTATGAGCTTCAAAATTTCAAAATAACTCCGGAGTGGTATGAAATTCTTCTGTAAGATCTATGCATCTGATCAACCTCTCTCGTGATTATGCCCTAATACTGTATTAATGCACAAGCTTAAGGCTGTTCGATACAGCTTTTTATTTTTATTCAAATTGGATAATCTTTTTCAATATAATTGCCAAGATATAAGAGTGAGGATGTAAGGATGTAAGAGTGAGAAAAAGTGGCAACTGATATTTCTAAGTTGTCTAATAAGCGATTTATGGGTTTTTGAAGTGCTAAAGTACGTTTTCTTTCCAGATCATAAACGGTTCCGAATTTTCCATTGGAGTTTTTTTTTTAATACATTCAGTATATCATTGGCTTTGTTCTAATATGCGTTTTTCCGCGATTAATGCCAACATAAACAAGTTATCAAATTTACAAAAAATGTTACTTTTTTATTCGTGAACGATATGGGGAATAGAATATTTTAGTTTGGAAAGACACATTTTTTGAATTTTTATAATTTCTGTGCGTGTTTGAAGACATATACTCGAGAGCTACGGTGGCGATTGATATAGAGCGGTCCGGTGACCGTTCAGAGCCGGTCAGGGTCTCAAGGGGCGTATTGCAGGGGGACCCGGTCAGTCCGCTTCTCTTCTCCCTATACATTGCTGACATGGAAGATTATTTCAGAAAAAAGGCTTTTCCGGCCTTAGAATGGGCAGTGATAATGATATTATTTTGCCTCAGTTCGCTGATGACGTGGTGATTTTGGCAGATAGTGTACCGGATGTAAGGAATAAGTTGAAATATTCAGGTACAGCGGAGAACTGAGTTTGAAAGTTAATTCACAGTATAGCCAGTATACAGAGTATAGCCATTTCACAGAGGCAGACTGAGAGAACTTACGCAATTTTCTGTCAACGGGTATTGCATAGAGATTTGTAAAGATTATATTTATTTGGGTGTAACTTTCCAGTCATCAGGTAAATGTATAGAAATTGCATGAATTTATCTAAAACTAAGACAGGTGCAATGATGGCGGTTCTAGCAAAGGTGAAGTCGGATGATTGGTTAGGAAAAATCAAACTCTTCGACTCGGTAATTCTACCATCAGCGTTGTATGGCGCTGAAGTTTGGTCACTGGGTTGAGAGGAAGCTGTTGAGCGTGTTCAGTTATTTTTTCTCAAACGTACTCTTTTACTAGATCGCATCGCTCCCGGTTGGGCAGTTGGGTCAGAGTCAAACCGCTCCAGCTTGAAGCTTTATCTTTTTGAAAGGCAGTTGAACTGGCTGTTGAAAATTCTGAATATGAGAGAATCAAGATTGTCTTATGATTGCTGTAGGGTTCATTGTCAAGCTAAATATGACAGAGGAGATAATTGGGTGCACTGTATTAGGAGAAAGCTGAGGGACATTTGTCCGGAAAGTCCAGGATTTTCGGATGTTTTCGATGGTTTTGATGAGGTAGATTTAAGCAATTCTTATACAGCTATTCTAAATAGGTACTCATGGCTGCTTAGAGAGGTTGATAGGCAGAAAGCCTTTAGTACTCTTACTCAACGCTATTCCAACTTGAATCCAAATTTCGAAATAGTGGATCAATAATTGACTTTCCCAATCCCCGTAAATAGAATGAGATGTCTTTCGCAGTTGCGTATACCAACAACAATAGGTGTGCATAGGAGAAAATGTGTCTAGCATAGGCTTGAAAACATTGGAGCATTTCTTTATTGAATGTAGAAGTTATCAACATTTAAGATCTCAATATCTGATGAAACACATAGATAACATTGTTAATCCTTCAGATCAGGTGCTGGTTCTATTATCAAACCTGAATAGTGAGAAAACTGAAAACGTCTACTTGTATCGAGGCTATCAAAGAAAAATCAAAAGAAAGTAATTTGGTATCGGCCTGATCAATTAATTATCAGGGTAATTATTATGTTAGAATTCATTGGTGAAGTGCGATAATTTTTCATGTTATATTCATTGTGATTTGGGATCGAAGAGCGAAAATTGAATTATTTTCACATATATGTTTGTGTAATCAAAAAAATATTGTATTTGAGATGATTCAATCTGTTTCAAAGATTGCTTGTTAAAATCAACTCTTTTCTAGTCATTCACGAATTTAATGATCATTTTATTACTCTTGTTTTTATATTTTCTGACATATTAAATATCGTATATTTATGCTGGTAATAGTTTATACCTTAGAATTGTCACACATTGATGTGGCTACAAAATTCCTAATCTAACATCACATTGTCGATTGATTTTTTTATTGCTATATTTGGAAATTTCTATCGAATTCTTTCTCAAACTATTTGTGTATTTTTTGTAATTTCTAATGTTAATTTTTAATATTGTTATTATACTATCGTAGCAGGATTTTTTGTAATGTTGTTGTTTTGATTATTTGTTCTGTTAATCAAGAATGTATCATGTATCTGATTAGGATAGCAACTCCTATTTGTATGAGTACTTGCTCAAGAACAAATAATAAAACTATTTGATTTGATTTAATATATAAGAGTCCATTCATAATAGTTGCTATATTTGGAAATTTTTATCGATTTTTTTCAAACTATTTGTGTATTTTTTGTATTTCTAATGTTAATTTTGAATATTGTTATCATATTATCGTAGAAGCATTTTTTGTAATGTTCGTGTTTTGTTCATTTGTTCTGTTAATCAAGAATGTATTATGTATCTGATTAGAATAGCAACAACTATTTGTATGAGTACTTGTTCAAGAACAAATAATAAAACTATTTGATTTGATTTGAATTTTTAAGAGAAGTTCTAATAATATAGTCGAGACCGTTTATGATCTGAAAAGAAAACGGAATCTAGAAAGTTAGCACTTCAACAACCCATTACTCGCTTATTAGACCACTTAAAAATTTCAGTTGCCACTTTTCTCACTCTTATAATGATCTTAACAATTATATTGAATAAGATTATTAAGATTATTCAATTTAAATAAGAAAAAAGTGTACCAAACTGCCTTTTAAGGCTCATGTGAACTTCATTCTCAGATGGTTTTCGAAAAGCAGTTCCTTTTGACAAGCAGAGCACCTTGCACATAATTTCCTATAAATTTCAAGAAACTATTCTAATGGAACAGAATATTGTCGAATGAGTTTCAAGTTAGAAAACACAGATTTTTTCTGTTGAAAGTGTTGATCTCAAGAATAAAAATAAAATTCAATGAGTGATTCTGCTGCTGTTCCATAGTTTTCCCACATCACTGAACGATGCCCACGTAAGCTTCTGCTTGCTTGTTCGTGGGTTATGAGGTGAGATTATCAGACATACCTTTGATACTTGAGTATTTGTTCATCTAAATTACGTTGTTTGCTGAGGATGAGGTTCATCTGAGCCCTTAACTTGTGAGTGGGTAACATGACAGTGAAAGTTAATGTTCTTATGAATCTGATGAAGGTAATCTTGTTTAAATTTAGTTATAATTTTTATTCAAATTTTATTAAAAGTAGCTATTTGATGTTATGTTTTTTTACCATAAGCAACCTCACATTCAACTTTGCGTTCACTAATAAATCCTCATTACCACGTTTCACAGAGGTGATATTATGAAACATATATTATCATATTTTAATGTTTTAAGCTTTGTTTAGAATTTTCCCTTATTTCAAAAGTGGGTCTTTCCCTTTTTTTCTATCAGCAGATTTTAGTCTTGCTGAGCGCTTGAAATTTTATACTATTATATATTTATTGATGTTAAAACACTGCTAAATTCAAACCTGTGATAGCTCTCCAGATAAAATCTGTAACAAAGAGAAAAACTTATATTAGGAGACATATTATGAATACTCTATTATAAACTCGAATAGATACAAAAAGTACATCAAATGAAATGAAACTACACCAGAAATGCCTATTAAAATTAGCTCCATCAAATTTCACACTCGCATTCAGGGAAATGCTGGATCCAAAACTATTAAAATATTTTTCTTCTTCTTCTTCTCCTTCTTCTTCTTCTTCTTCTTCTTCTTCTCCTCCTCCTCCTTCTTCTTCTTCTTCTTCTTCTTCTTCTTCTTCTCTCTCCTGATTGGCCGACAGATTGTATCCAAAACCTTAACCCTGCCGACAGGTAGCAGCAATTTCTTTTTGAACTCTATTGAGTCTTCGATACCTTTGGAGATAATAGAAATACTATAAAACCCAGCGTTTTGTTGTAGCATATGCTTTTATCCAGTAAGAAATGTGATTTGATGGCTCGGGGGTTGTAAATAAGTATTTATGTGAATATGGAATTGAATACAGTGATTCGAAATCATTGACGGTTTCGAATACCTGTTGTTGCTCGAAATTACTTGGAACTGGACTTGAAATTAATGACGGTGACTACAAATATAGCAGGGTATAGACCTGCTATATACAGAGTTGATGAAAGTTATGGAAACAGTTGAAGAGTTTACACTTTTCAGGTGTGTAGGTAACCAGCAAGCTGGTTGAACAGAGCAGGACGGTTTTCCCATGTCTTGGAGACATAATGTCGTACCCTGTCCCCCCTGTCTCCCTGTCGGCAGAGTACGCAACACTATGCTCGTCGATGGGAGGGTTTTCCCTCCGCGACCATTACGATTAAAAATGTTTGAATTTTATAATGGAGCATATATATTAAGGATTATAAGTGAAATCGCTCGCCCTTATTTATTAAAGCACATTTTCGTGATTACTAACATTAATATAATCTCTTTCAAGTTTTTTTAACATATCCAATATAGTTTTGGAGCTTGAAACAGTAAATGGCTAATAATTGCAAGTAAAAATGAAAGGTAGGTAACGTAACCTGAAAGCTGAATCTCCAAAAAATTACCAATAAACTTTTGGAATATGTCATGATATTGTAATATTATGTTCCATTGCCAAAAAATGATAAATTTTTCATATATATTTGTAGAAATATTATGAAATTCTCATGACATTGACATATTAAAATAGTTTGTTCTATTAGTTGATAGCCAAGAAGTCTGACGAGAATATTATAAAGCACAATATCGAATATAAACTGTGGATGAGTGAATTGTTCTAGCTGTAGTAGCCTACCACTTGATCAATTCAATATTAACATGTAAACAATTGAAAAAGAAAACACAAAACCCATAACTATTATTATTTATAATTAATGACATTTCAAATCTTAACCACTGCTCGTTGTATTGCAACTCGAACTTATAATAGCAACAGCTATTGAACAAATGAACATGTTGTAGGTAGAGTTCTTAGGACTGGAGAGAATAAATCAAAGAAGTAAAAATGCCATTAATCAGTACTTAATCACGGTTGAATATTTCATGAAATGTTATATTCAATTGAGTTACAAAATATATTTTGAAATTAGATTATTAGAATTTGAATCCAATAAGTTGAATAAGGAAATACAATAGAATTGATATTTATCTTTCTGCAAATGTATCTAGATAAGTGGTTCCCAATAAGTGGTCCGCGAGGAGCCCGAGGGAAGAAAAATTGATGTTTTAAGCTTCATTAGTGTGTTTGAAATCATATTTATTGCTCTATATTAAAGTATAACCAATTCCTATAACCAGTCCCTTCCAAAAAGTTATACCGAACACATCGTAAGTTTATAATATGTTACCAATCGGTAAAAGAAGTGAAGTTCCAAATGTCCATTGCAATAAGATAGGATTATAAAGTTTGTTTGGAATCTTAATGGCGGATTTGTACCATGTGATTAAGCTAGCCAATGAAAAGCGTGACAGACAATGGCCATATTGTGGTTATAATAGTGTTACTGTAGTCATGTCCACCCGCACATCGATGTCTCAAACCGTTCAAAGATATTCACATTTTTGAAGATAATAAAGCATACAAAAATGAAATAAATGAGTATATTCAGAATCTGACAGATCAAACTTTTCTATTCAGAGTGTTAAATATGTAAGTAGGTGTTACAATAAGTGTTATAGTCAAGATTTTTTAGTTTTCCATATTTTCATTTATTACATTTTCCTACAGTTACGTTGAAAAGTGGCCATTGCTGCACTGATTACAGAACGCAAAGAATCACTTTTCCGCTCTAGTGCGGGAAAAATTTTTCTGCACTCCAGATTTGCAACATGGCAACGCAAAATACTTAGTAGGTTATATGGAGCAACAGTGCAGCAAAATCAAAATGAAGTTGGTAACAGTGACTGGGCTGCTATAGTGAGCAGAGGTGCAACGAAGCACAACGCGCAAATTATTAAGTACCTATATATTATAATGGAGGACAACGAGGACTTTAGGATTTTAGGATTAAGGTTTTTATCAATAATAAAATTACACAGAAAAACATTTGATGCATTTCAGGCAATTTTACCCATAATTACCCACTTTTCATATTCAATGGTAACTGTAGGAAAAACTTAATGTGAAATACGTGCGCAAAGTTCCTCTGCTGCACTCAAGAAACCATTCCGCCCTCGCCTACGGCTCGGGCGTAAACGTTTCTTTCGGTGCAGCAAACTGTCACTTTGCGCACTAGTTGCACAAATAACTATTTTGTATCATTAGAATCTTTGAATATGGATATCTTTCAACGGGTTGAGCTGTCTATGTATCATGGTTTTTCACCATCCATTTCTCTTGAAACTCTGTATCGAAATCATGTATCACATGACTACCTTCCCATGTAAAAAAGTTGGATTCAAAATGGCGAATTAAAGATGGCAGACCAAAATATTTTGAATCGTCAATTCTGTATAACTATAGTAATAATAATTTCTATTGCATCCACTGAGCTCCTGTGAAATGGATGTTTGGATTTGTCTAGTTGTTATACACGCATGAAACGATTTTATCTACCATCTCGAGGTTCATAGTGCTCTCTGAACTTCTGAACAGAGTAAGCAAATATACACAATAACCCTTTTCTCAATTGAATTTTGGAATTTTTACCGTTTATTTCCTTTAAGTGAGCTGGCAATAAATTATACAAACGAATGCCTGAACTAGTCACCCGTCGCTCGTGCATGCTTGTTTGGTGTGCATCATCTCTCAGGTTACTCCAGTTGCGTGGTGGTGATAAAATGTTACACGCTAGTGTCAAACCTATGTGATATTTTACGAATCAGATGTTTTCATAAATTTTAAGGCTTTGGAGTGGCAGAGTTTCAAGATTTTTTTAATGGTGCCGACAGCTTGTTCGAATTGATTATCCCATCATTACTCTCAATGCCAATTTCTGTAATCTAAATACCTCCACTACGCAAATTGAATTCACCCAAAAGATAATGTGAATTAGAAGCGAATTGAACACTTTCAAGAGCCCTAAGGTCCAAAGAGAACTCCAAATTTCTCAGAACGAAAACTGCTGAGTTCAGTTCGTTTCAGATATTCGTGATGCTGTTTAAATGTAAGATTAGAGTCTTTTAGTTACTTTTTAGATTTAGTTTCTCTATTAGACAAATAATAAATAACTACTCTTATAACTATAGTAACTGCAACTATACTATATGAAAAACTGTAACTGAATAACAGTAATAATGTATATCCACTGCGTATTCACTGTTATTGATATGGATAAATTTGAATGTGATCTTGTAACTTTTAAATTAATCTTTAATTTGGTCTTTAAACATCAAAATGGCTGAAATTCTGGATGATAGTCCACCATACGTTTACTGACCACTTTGCATTTCATGTTACACTTGAAAGGGAATCTGTTGTCTTAACAATGAGTAAATAATTACATTGCCGAGGTTTCGAAATTGACCGCATAATAGCGAACTGCTCCAATATCACTGAATAATTTAGCTAACCCACGTCATTTGCAAACGGATTCATCTCTACATCCGGAAATCTCTCAATGAAGAGAACAATCAGACCTACGAGATGAGAAGTAAATAAGCTACTGTTGATCTTATAAAACAAATATTTTCCTTTTCTTGAAGAACGACTGTTTCTATATTTCGATCAGAGATTATCTATAGATAATAGAGTATCATACCAGGAAGTTACATTCTATATTCTGAGTTCTTTTCTCCAGAAACAATAAACACTATTGATTATGGTGGTTATTTATTGCGGTGATTAATCACCTAACTTCATTAATAATTATAAAAGAGGAGAGATTGACCCGGCAGTTGATGAAATCAATCACAACCTTTCATTTGATGGATTTTATTTGTCCTCCCAGTTCAATCATCAGACGAGTTGAAATAAGTCATTGAGAGATCTGAAGAGATAAACGAATTTTTATATAAAATTAACATGACAATACACACATTAATATTCTATTGTTTTTTGTTTGACGAGTTGAGCAGTTGAAACCATGGATTGTCAAAGTGTATGAGTTGTCTTGAATGATTTTCTTCGGATCATCAAACCAAATACGGTACATGAAAACTAATTGTTTATATAGACTGAAATCGTTGTTAGTAACCACCAGTAACATTTTTCAGGAGTTGAAAACTGGTTAGACAAGTGAGATCTCATCATTCATGATGAACACTTGGGGCCGAAATTATATAAACGATTCTTAAGAACATTCTTAGGCAATATGCACATGGTACGTTTAAACCACGTCTAGAGTAAACGCGTTTAAACTTGAACGCCGTTCAACTATTAATCGGTATGGTGAACAGAGATGAATTGCACGTTTAGTTTGAACTACTTTATTGAAGCACAACTATGAGTTGGCTGAGTTTATTTATCACTTATCCAATCACAATAAAGATAAAAAGTGAACACTAATCAGTTTGACTTTGATCATATGATTTGGTTAGTATGAATGTTCAAAGACGTGGGAGGAAAGAATGTTTACGTTCACAATAACAAATTCTTTTTCTAGATCTTGAAGAATTTATCAGAAAATGTTCTGTTGTCAGATTTATTGTAAACTGTCAGCATTGCTTGGAAAGGAAGTATTAATGTTATGTATGAAGAATGCTGTGAATGGACCTCACTATACATATCAAGTATCCATTCCATCCATATTTATAATAATTAACTGTCCTGTTTATTATCTTTGTTAACCGTTACTATTATTTAAAAAATGGAGCGAAGTTTGACAAACATTTGTAGACTATTTTATTTTAAATCATAAATTACCACTTTAGAACATAATTTTATTAGTTATAGAAGTTGGGTTATGCTCACTGCTCAACCCTCTGTCGCATATTGCTGTGTTAAACTCCCAAGTTTAGGCGTACACTTTTCACCTAGTCTAAACTGTGTTTATAGGCTTCAGATGGAATGAGCATACAGATCTACGTTCAAAACTCGAGTTTAAATTATGCCCGGGTTTGAATTAAACGAATGATGTTTCAAACCGAGTCTAAACCGAGCTGGCTCATATGATCATGAGTAAAGTTTGGTTTCTAGAGACCAGCTAGTAGGATCGTTATGAATGGTTTCTATTATTGTTGGCTTCGCAAGTTGCAAAGTACTGCTTCAAGTGCAGTGCTCCATCATTATGGATGCTGAGAACAAGAGCGGTAAGAAACTTTTTCGATCACATTAGACGGCTAGGTGAGTTTGACTCGTTAGTTTTAGATTTTTCATATGAAGCGCATCATCAGAAGATTAACTTTTCGTCTTTTCGGTGAAAGGTCACCCCGTTTGTCTTTCCGGTTTTATGATTTCAATGACTGACCAACAACTCCGTTAATTTTTCATTGATTGAATCACTCATTAGTCAATCGTTTCATAAACACTCGATATTTTTCCAGCTTTTAACATCTCATGCTTCAATCGTAGCAGAAAATCGTGGACCGTTGCAACTCTGGGCCAAAATATTTTCACATTATTACTGTCGGCCGGCTCGAATATTACAGCCTGTTCATCTTTAAAGGCAGAGGTATTAACAGTTGCTATCAGACTTGGACGCACCAAGAGACACAAATGGTTAAAAATATCTTAAGTTTGGCTCTGCGTTTCAAGAGGCCTTGGACTAAAAAAAATTATGACTGAGTGGAGCGGCTGTATGTGTTCTGCTTCAAACATTGGGAAAAGAGAACGAATGGGGGATTAAGAGGATGTGAGTGAGTGTGTGAGACAGAATGTTGGAGAAGAGGGAAAAGACTCGTCTCTATATCTGTTCACATTTGACACTTGGTGTCCTCGTTTCCTGTGGAATTCTTTTCTTTCTCAATTTCTTTTTCGATTCATCCTTGCGTGTCTTTCCCTGTTAGAACGCCTTCTTCCAAAAATTAGATTAGAATCTACGAGAACTTTACGGGTAGTTTGATCCACAGACAGAATGACCCATCGTTAGTGGTACCCAGAAGTGAATCAAGTAGAGACAGAAAACGTTGTTCATAATTGAAAGAAAATATATTTTCATTAGGCGGAGTTAGAAGTACAGAGTCCTCTCTGCCATCAAACGTTAACGCTACAACGAAAGCTTCAGAAACAGCTCTCTCCTCTCCCATCGCAAACGGAAGAATTCAAATTAATTAGATGGAACTCAGTTGAAGTTTTAAATACTTTTCCACTTGACCGTTATTAGAAACAGGAGATAAGGTCTTGTAATGAGCAT
Organism: Nilaparvata lugens; assembly: GCF_014356525.2. Lineage (NCBI taxonomy): Eukaryota > Metazoa > Arthropoda > Insecta > Hemiptera > Delphacidae > Nilaparvata > Nilaparvata lugens. The sequence goes on along the minus strand of NC_052518.1, from coordinate 23,328,624 downwards.
GGACTCACATTGTGTTCAGTGCCAATAAAAAATTGACTAGCAAATTTTATCGTAATTTCGTCTGATTGTTTTGCATAAATAAACAAGATAGTGATTCATATTTTCAGAGAATAATGCTCTTATAAGCTCATAGACTTCTATGCGAGTAATGGGAGATGAGATTGAGATATTTTGGGATAATGAGAGATGGATATACCCACAGATGGGTTCAGAGGTGATTTTAGCAGTTAAATGCCTGTTAATTGGGATGATGTTTAGTTGTGACTGAAATTTTGGGATGATGAGAAATGAATATACCTACCTCCAGGTGGGTTCAGAGGCGATTGTAGCACTTGAATGCCTGTTAGTTATCGAAAGTGGCCCCAAGCCCTTCCAACGGCAGAACCAACTTTACGGCGCTAATCCGATTTGTGTAATTGGACATGTACAATGGTGCTCGAATAATTCCACATATGACCATCTTAGAAAAATTCAATATGATAATATTTGAATAAGGTTTAACACTTCAATAAGGTTGATATGAGTTGATAAGGTCTTATACTGAAAAGGATGATGCAATATTACAATATAATGAATACTTTAATAACGTTATTAATGGTAGGAAAACTAATATTCCAATTAATGGTATCCATGAGAATAATCAATGAAAGGTTTCAATGGCTTCAATTTAATAATGGCTTCGATTTTGATAGAATAATTCCACTTGTGGACATATAAAGTCTACACAGGTTCAGTATAGGCTACTCTTTGGGTGTAATTTGGACTAAATTTTAGTGAAGTGAAATCATAACCCTATTTTGGACTTTCAAAGTATTATCTAAATCTGGGAGAGAAATAGTACAAGGAGTATCCTTAGTTTTTCTCTCCCAATCAGTGCTTCTTTGTAAAAAATATGAATAAATAAATATTGATTGATTGAAATTGGTAATTAGATAAACTTCAAGCTGTAATAATCCTAGAGTCTAAACCAAAACAATTAAAATAATTGTACTATACATTGTATTTTACTATGATTCATGGGATTATAAATCCAATAGTTGCACAATCTGAAATGAATGGTTATATTATGCATAGTGAATGATAGTGAATATAATATAGGAGATAGTAATAATAAATAGTAGATAGTAAAAATGCAGTATATAGATATGAAGTGAATAAAGAAAGTATGGTAGTCATGTAAGAGCTCTAGGGTTGGACAATATCAAACATGACTTTTCATCAGTGTGGCTGATTAATCATCGTCTGTTATGACCAAATAATTGTTCGGCTTTTCGTTTCCTTTCGTTGTGAGCCGTTGTTGATAGCAACGGGAGTTATTTGAACAGTTTGCTGGAAGGGTGGGAACGAGGAGACTGGCCTGATGTAACATTCATTAATCCCTCAATCACCGTGAGAGCTACTTGGCTACTTTCCTCTCTGCTCACAGCTCAGCTGAGTTTCTCTCTTTCAAAATCCATGAATCCTTTTTTAATTCTCCAATCCGATCTCGTCTCGACACCGTATAAAACAAATTGCACCTCTCAGATTCTCGTATGTACACTGCAATGATTACTTGGCGTGGGTTTTCAGAATCGAGTTTTTCATTAAACTAACAGATTCCATACGCTTCACGCTTCTGAATTACCTGACTTGGAATTCCTATCGTCTGTTTGCATGGATATAATCTTCGCTAAATATGATTTCCCTGGAAATCAGTTTCCGTTCTTGGAAAAGACGATGTTTACCGGCAAACAAAAAATGTTTTAATCAATAATGTATGCTCTCATCAACTTTCTTCCCCACTTTCATTTCCTATACAGTCTCATCACAAATTGTCAGCCTTTCATACAAATAAAATCATCGCCCTCCATTCAAACAGAAAGAATCCTTTCTGATTCAACCAATGCTGGCCATTCTCAGTGAATCTATAGAAAGGCTGTGAATGGTGATTCTATAGTGAGGAGAAATAAGAGAGTAGGAGTGAAGAAGAATCTACAGTAGAATGTATTTATTTTCAAGCTCGCTACAAGACAAAAGAGAAAATACTTGGTGAGAGGGATTTTTCAAAATCTTCTTGGAACATTACAAACTCTCAATGCTAGAAACCTCTACAACAGGCACAAATTCAAGTTAAAACTCGATGAAGACAAATTTTCCAAAATCTTGTGATACTTAATAATGATAAGAGCGCCTCTCTAACACATGAAAATTCAAAGGAAAACACCAATAACACCAATCTTGAATTGTATTATAATAACAGCTGTTGTTAGTGAAAGGTTGTGTGCATTTTGGCTTCAAAATTTTCTGAAATAACTTAATTTATTCAAAGTGCGGTGATAATTGAGTTTAATATTTAACTTAAATTTGGTGTTGTTTCCTACTAAATTTAACATTTCTAGCTCATATATATTTTTGACAAAAATAGAGCTTGAACTTTGAACAGAAAGAACATTGTATTCATTATAAAAATTTTGGAACATAATAGTTTTAGGCCATGCCTGTTATTCTTTCCCGATCATATTCATATCAATTCTAGTTGTATCGACAAATAAAGAAAATAAATCTTTAGTGATCCATGACAAAACCTTCATACGATGTCTCTTACTCAAAATAGAATGATCAACATGACCTTGACAAGACGTAGTTTTCATGCTTGCGACCTCTTTAAAATGTATAAAAAAATTTGAAAACAATTCTGTTCGATTTATCTACCCATCACAAAATCAACTTCAGATCGTATCAATTAATACTTCCTGAATCGGCGGTTTTCCAACTTTATTTGCATTTCCAGCTTTTCGAGAATAAATAAACCGAAAACGTCCAAATCTGTAATAACAGAGGTTCTACAGAGGTTCATCTATAGTCGAGAGAGATTGTATAAAGAGAGAGCTTCATGATTCTGTAAAAGTGCTTTCAGTGATGACTGAACTTGAAAGTTCAAACTCAATACACAAGTTCAGTTCGAGTAATGGCGATGATATTTTCAAGGGTCCCTTTCCTTCAGTTTACAATGCCATATTCTAAATCTTTCAAGTAGATTGAAACTTGAAAGGGTGAAATGAATGTTTTATTTACAAGTTCTTCACATTATTTGTTTCAAAGTACTAGACTGAAATAAAATAATTATCATATCTTAATCACTTTACATTGGAAATTATATTAATATTCAAAATGGAAAAATATTTTATCAACCTTCAGCTGCATAGTTAATATGAACTACGAAAAAGTTACCGTAGAACATACAAACAAACCCACAGACGGACAACGACTTTGGCCATAAGTGAGAACTCGCTAACGCTGGTTGAAATACCATTGACCACTAATTATGATTTCAACCACTGAACACGTCGAACTCAATTTATTGGGGGAAATCAAGTTCTCTTGATGCAAATTCAATCATTGAGTTGAAAATTTGTTCAGTCACTATGAGCAGAGTGACTCAATTGGGAATTGACAGATGTCAGCACCATGCACTCAGTATATAACATCAGACATGCTTGCAAAGCACAAGATATCCTGTATCTTTTTTTCCTATATCTCTACATACAGGCCAACTCTATATCGATATTAATAATTCTGTAGCAATATACTAGTTATGTTTTATACATATTCCAACTATATTTTGATTCGTTTCGTACAAAAGCCTCTCCATATATGCTCCATAGAGATAATAAGATAGATGCGAATCATAGAGATAATAAGTTCGGCAATTTTCAAAAATATTGTGAATTATTATCCATTTAAATGAATCTTGAATGAGTTCTCTAATTAATCAATCCTATAATATTAAGCGAACAATATTTCTGTTTACATGTCAGTATATCACTGGATCTCGAAACCAGCCTTGAGATAACTCGCTGAAGGACATTGAAAGGATAATTCAACCTTGGAAAAACAGCTGAAAATTTCGTCGTCTGTCGATAATGAAAGTGAGTAATGGAGTGAGTGCGTTCGTGAGAGTGAGACAAAATTATGCTGTTGCACTGTTGCATTTGATCCGCTGATCTCACGAGAAAATTATCCGGCAAGAAATAGATCGATATGATGAACATATGATCGCTTATTTTCTATGCTTTTGCAATCCAGAGCTCAGTCCCCCGATATTTACTGTGATGTGGCGATGCCCAAAGAGGTATTTAAACTTTCAAAATACTTCATGGATTTGAATGAATCCTGATCCCTGAGCCATGAAGTAATTGAATTAATCAATTATTTTTATGTGGTGTTGCCTAATGAGCTAGGATAATAGTGGGTAAATTGACATTAAAGTTTTCGAATCAATTCAAGAACATACATTCATTCGAATTAATGTTGAATGAGTTCTTGAATAAATCGATCATTTGGATGTGGCCTTGAAATATTCATAAGTATACTTTCTTGATAAGTTCATCCCTTACTTAAAAAAGTTGCCGATAAATTCAAGTTTTCCTGATTCTGTGCTTTATAAAAAATGATAGGTTAATAGGCTTTAGACCACTTTATCGTTATCAATATGATTATGAATAATCTATCTTCTGAGAAATTCGGAAGAAGAAATTGAGGGAAACACTGCAGAGTCCAATTTATATGAATGTGTATTCAAAAAAGAGATATTGTTCTTCATAACAGAATATTCTAGAAATGAATTCATTTGAATGTTTCTTTTCTTACATACTCATGGACCTGATTTGAATAATTCTCATACGATGTTTTTTTACATGATAATCTGAAAGATTGAAATAATTTGGATTTAGATATATCAGAAGCCGGCGCAGCCTAGTGGTCTGGAGTGTCACAATTTTACTCGTTTGTCGCTGTATGGTACGATTCCCATTTCGTTTGGCATTCATGTCAATAAATAAATAATCATATATATCATTCTTCAACCCAAATATATATATATATATGTCCGTAGAATGATGTATATTATCATTTGATGAATCACTCTCCACGTGAAAGTAGAAGACTAGATAAGGGTATTATCACAAAATGAACATTAATAATTATTGTGATCCAAGTTATTTGTCAACAATATTACTATTAAAAATTGATTTGATGTCAAGTTCCATAATTAAAGTCACTTTATAAATTCAAATCAAATAAATGATTTTTTGAGTCACTCAAAAAATATTTTTATTGGATAATGCCCACATGAGCCTCATTTATAAATAACAATCTCTATTAATTATTCTTGAAAGTGAAACTAAGGATATTGTCAAACTCGATTTTCACGTGTGTTCTCCATATGAGTCCTAGGCTTATCTCACACAGCAATCTTCTAAGGTATTGAGACTCACAGATAACAGTTTCTTGCCAAAGATCCCATAATTTGTCTCAAAATGATCACTCGATGCAAATACGCTCATTTAAAAATGCTCAAGTAGGATGAATAACATAATTTCCAAATTCGTAATTAAGGAATAGGTAGTTTCTATAAAAGGTCATCAAGATAGATAGAATAGGTAAATTTGGTACTCACCTAAAACATGATTCATCATATCGCGAAATGAAGTTATCATAATACTCCTTGAAAACAACAATATAAAATAGAAGAGTTCTTATGATGGCGGGGGAGGAATATAATTGTAACGCTCGTCACCAAGGGGAACCGGAGAAAATGTATTATGATTCTGGAAGCGGGAATACTATAAAATAACTCGAATGACTACCGATGACTAAATTGTTACAACTTGAACTTACACTAAAATATCACTAACAGTCAGTCCGTCACTAAAGGTAGAGTTGTGATCTTTTAACAGTTGAGCACCAAATTTGATTCAATCACGTTAAAAACATGATGGTCAAACACGTTTGATTACAAGGAGCAGCCTCCTGATCACGAATCACACGAATTGGTTCTGGGCTTTTACATCAGTCAGTTGGAGAGAGTACAAGTTGCCAACGTGACGGCAACAGAATTCACCCAGAAATGTGATGAAACGTCAACCGGCTACTGACCTGTTACGCGGTTACGTTGGCACAACTGCTACTTCATCCTCACCCTCATCCAACACCCTTGATCATTGTACGCATGCACCACTGACGGATGCTGTGATACTCACCAGCTAACAGTCATGATACTGTATCACTCCTGTGATACTGTGTCGCTCCTTACAAAACTCAATAATAGATCAAAAGAAATGTTCATTTGTACAATTACAAACGATTCATAAATAATCGAGTTAAAATATCAGTTTTATCCTATAATACTTCTACTTTTAAATTTGCTAAATAGTCACGAAAAAAAAAGGTTATATTATATTCACTCCAAAATATTTCAGTCCAATAATATCAGCGAGACCGAGCTGCGAGCTCTGCACGGAATTACAAAGCTCTTTAAAAGGCTCAGAAGGAAATTAAGAGAGAGAGAGAAGAATGAAATGAGATTTTCTAAAAGCTACAACACTGCCGTATTAAATTGAGTATTGCCAGAATGTACAAGAATGTACAAGATCAGTAATAAATTATTATCTTTCTTATTATTGAAAAAACGAAAAAGTGGATTATTATTATTGTTATTATTGAGAAAAAGAGAAGTGAATATGGTATAGTAAATAATTAGTATTTGACTTAACATCTAATTTTGATGACAGGAGCTGAATAAAATAAAATTTGCAATGAATGTCATTATACTATAGTCCAATCTAATCAATAGCCTAAATAATGTTTTCCAAATCTGATAAACATTTCATGCGAAAAATATTCGCCTTCTCTTCTTTTCTTACGAGGATTTTCCCTTGCGATGTCCAAACATATTTGTAATCCAGGAGTCTAGCTTTACGTTTTACTTGCATAAACAGTTTTTTATTATAAGGTGTCAGATTTTCATTGAAGAAGATCATATTATCCGAAGGATTCCCTAGCACTTTGTTTGTAAGTTTTGCAGCACGGCCCTTAGTGAGCCAATTGGAACGGCTTATTTTTGAGACGAATTGTACTATTAGTACAGGCTGAATTTCGTTTGATTTTCCGGCCGTTTGATTTTTGGCTTTGCGAACAGGAAGTCTATGAACCGCACTAATATCACTCACTTGAAAATCCATGTCAATTCTTTCAGCTATCAATCTCAAATCCTCCATCGGAGATCTCTCAGATACTTCAAGACAGTGAATTTCTAAATTATTTAATCTACCGTATTGATCAAGTTCATTTATTTGTGCCTCCATATCGTTGATAATAGCGTCCTTTTGGGAGAGTTGTGTTTTTAGATTCGAAATATCAGTAGTCAGTATCTTATTTTCATTACGCATCTCTTTAATTTCAGTCAGTAACTGATCATACTTTGTGGATATGAAGTCCTGACTTGACTGAACAGTAGTGACAACGGATTCAATGTTTGTAACTTTAGAGTTAAGTGACTGTAAAAGTTTTATCATTTCTGGTCCATTAAGATTATCAATAGCAGCGTCGGGGCATGGTGAAGATTTACCTGAAGTTGCTTTAGAACTCTTGCAGACATGTAAACACCGCCACTTCTTCCGTTCTTCTTCCGACATTCTACGATAGGTTGTCTCCTTTAAGCTACATCCGAAATGATACTTGTTCAAAATAAAATTTATTACTAATTTATAGTGATGACAATTTGTAGTTTAGAATTATTCTGATTTTTTTTATCTAAAAGTTGAAACAAATACAACTATTGCCTTGACCCGAGAAATATATCAATATTATACGAGGATGTATGTATAGAATAACAAGATTATTGTTGGAAAACGTTTTATATAAAATTTATTCATTTTTAGTTATCTCACTAGTAATATTATGACTAGTACAAAGCAAGCTGAAATTCTGAGTAGAATAACTAGCATCCTATCTTTAACCTTCTAGTCGTGACCCTGGGTCCCAGGGACCCACTCCTTTCATATTGGATATCTCAATATATTTTAAGATATAATGTTATTCCATGATTCTAATATGTCCAAGGGCTATTGATGAACGCAACGAGCACTTATTTGAAGAAGAAATAGATTTTTATTATACATAATCAATAAAACCTTGCATTTTTAGGGTAGTGAAAAGTAACGTTTGATTATTATTTTATATAAAATGAACAAAAAATTATAGTGATGAATACTATGATGAATCTAACATGCAAAACAACTAGAAAGATGGGGAAAAATTGGAAGGTTATAGTTCACTCTTGGGGTAGTTTAAAGATTGTGCAGTTCACGCTGCACAATCTTTGCAAAACTTATGAAATTATAGTGATGAATACTATTTCAAATCCTAAAACCTACATGAAACACTACTAGAAAATTTCTAGTAATCATGAAAAATTAATATATAAGGTCATATAAAGTTCACTCTTAGGGGTGGTTTAGTATCCCTAGGATCACATGAAGTTCATTGGTTTTACTATCATCCTACTCAGGGTCAGTATTCTTATCTTCAACTATGAATTTATTTTTATCATCACTAATGTCATTGAAATAGAGATCTAGAAGTCAATTTGTACATTCTTCGAAGTCTCTGTTCAAAATGTGCATGTTGACTGCTTGAATCCAATCACTATTGGGTAAAAATGTGCATTTGAAAAAAATGAAAAAAGTTACGTTAGTCGTGACCCTTGGTTCCCAGGGACCCAAAATCGTCATTTCTCAAAAACAACAAGTCACAGAGCACCAATACTCTACATCAAGTTTAAGTGTCTACTGACATGAATTTACATGGGTCTCAATAGACAGTAAACCAAACGGAAGCAAAATTATAACTAAAACAAAAATTGCCCGGGTCCCTGGGACCCAGGGTCACGACTAGAAGGTTAAATATTGTTTGGTGATAAAATCTAAAATTGATAAATTTTAGTTGTCACCACCTGCTTCTTTCATAGCCTACAGCCCTCATTTATCCTACATCTCTGTGATGTTTTCTTCGGTAAGCTCCTTTCTTTATTATGCCGCTTTTTCTTCAACAAGATCAACGAACTGAATTAGAATTCAATACAGTTAAGATTTGGCAGATTTGAATTGAAAACTACGTAAGAAATCTTATTTAAATTTCAAATGACCTGGAAAAACGTTTTCCTTGGAGAGCACATTTTACACGTACAGCGCGTGAAGACATAATTTGAGGCTGAGAAAACGATCTAATATAATAATAATATCGAGTGACCAGGCTGGCTCAGGTCTGGTGTCAGAGTTTTCATGTCGCAACTAACCAATCTCAGGGCCCCTGACATAACCTAACGACTGCTTTTTAGGCAGCCGGACCGACGAATTAACGAGTCCATCCTAAACATGAGAGTGGCCCGAGAAAAATATCTTGCCCGGGCCGGGATTTGAACACACACACACACACACACACACACACACACACACACACACACACACACACACACACACACACACACACACACACACACACACACACACACACACACACACACACACACACACACACATACATACACACACACAAAAGTTTCAATAGAGAGAACTCAGTAGCACAGTAGACGAGCTAGAGAGAAGACGTATTTTTGAAGAGCTGCGTAGATAAGATAATGTGCTGTTGATCGTAAATTCTGCTTCCAAGCGCGCTGTATTTTGTCCAAGTTTTGTGTCCTGGTTCAAATTGTTTTAAAATCAATTTATAGTTATTGTCTTTAATTGTTAACTTCCAAATTTTCATTATCCGATAATTATGAGTAATTGTGTGAAATGCAAGCAGCTGGTAAATCGTTCAAGTGATGAGAAAATCTGTTGCATCCAGTGTAAAAGTTTCTTTCATGCTGGGTGAGTGAAGGTTGCTGTGTCGGACCTCGCCTTGTTGGCTGACAAATGGAAGTGTGATAGGTGCAATAATGTGTCCAGACTGAATCAAGCAAATTCTGTCGACTCAACACCGGTCAAAGTAAGGGTGGATGATCCTAATGACAATACTTCTGTGAATAGAGATGTGCTCGACCTTGTTATTGTTGAACGTAATATGTTAAATGCTCTAAAAACTGAAATTCTATCTGGTGTGTTAGAGGGGCAACGCAGACTAGAGAGTGAATTGAGCTACTTTCGAAAATCAAGTGATAAGAAACTTGATGCACTTTCTGGACTGTTATCCAAACAAGAAGCCATCATTACATCACAACGGGGAGAGATCGATGCATTGAAAAAGGAGAACACAATTTTTTGACGAAAAAATTTAACTCTCTTTTGATGCGTATGGACGATAGTGAACAATAATTATAGTAGATTGAATACGGTTGAGATAGACGGGGTTTCAGAATCTAATAATGAAAACGTGGACGATAGTGAACAATATAGTAGATTGAATACGGTTGAGATATACAGAGTTCCAGAATCTAATAATGAAAACGTGGAGAGTATTGTAAAAAACATTGGGAAAGCTATGGATTTGGACTTATCAGATAACTGTATAAGTATATGTCATAGGTTGCCTAAGAGAATTAACCGCCCTACATCAGGTACAATATTATGTAAGTTTGTGAAGAGAACTGATACATTCAAGTTTCTTGAAGCGCGAAAAGGGTTGAAGGAACTTTCCATTCTTCAATTGGGCTTCGATTCGAATTCGCAGATTTACGTGAACCAATCTCTGACTGAGTTGCGTAGGAAATTATTTGGACTGGCTAGAAAACATATAAACAGGATGGGTTGGTGAAGCATCTGTGGATAGATAGAGCCTGTCGTATCAAAGCTAGGAAACAAGTGGATGACGGAGAGGTGTTTGTTCTGAAGGAAGAGAATGTCTTATTGCATTTGGTCAATAACTGATTTACTAGTACTCTATCGCATTGCATTCATTGACTGTCGTTTTTATTTTAAGTGAATCGAAGTTTGTTTATATTGTTTTTGGTTATATTTATTGGTTTTCTTCTACTTTTTTCCTTTTGCTATTGTTAGTATTATATATATAGTATTATTATATTATAGCAACAATTGATGGTTCTCCCACTGTTTGTGAGTTGAATGTCAGATTGAAACAAGATGAATGATAATTAGAAACGATTGTACGATAGTATTATCAATAGTTATGTTAGATAATTAACTTGGTGTTGTTGGGGATGTCAATGTATGTGGCAGATTGTGAATGATATTGGAAATTGAGATTGAGTATGGGATATCATGTATTATGATAAAAATGCTCTTATAAGAGCATGAAAGATGAAGCGTGAGTCGATTAAGTAAGTCGTAAACTTGTAATTATCAAGCCAGCTGATTACAAAAAATATCTATTGCTTTGCCTGCGACTCTGCTGTTTGGCTGTTTGGTATCAATATTATTGTTATAACTGTTATTGATGGATGTGATCTCGGGCTCAGTAATGATTTTGAAACTTTTATTTTGCCTGACTGAACTGAAGGTTCGCTCTCACTTATCTTTCGATTTGACAGCTGCATGCTTAGTTGATTATTTATATGTATAGTTTATATATATATATATATATATATTAGATTACATACTTCTATACCTACAGCGATATTTTCGTTTCTTTCTCGTAAAAATCATTAATTTTGAATGACTCTCATCAGTTTGTTTGTTTTTATTTTTTTTAAGGATATTTATATGGATTGAGTATGTTGAGCTGCTTGATTGTTGCAATACTAGTTGGTATCAGGCACTGTCCTATTGAATTATTAAATATGTTTATCACTCTGTTTCCACTTGTTGGGCGTGAGCTTGGTAGTGTTTTGAAGATTTCATTTAGGAGTTTATCATTTTATTTTTATTAGTTTTCTTTCCAGTTAATTGTAATCAGTCACATACATTGTTTTTCTGTTTTCTTTTCTATTGATTGTGTCTCATTATGAATCAGGAAGTTTCCGTGTATTATCAGAATGTGCGAGGACATTCAACAATGGTGGATTATTTTTATATATCTATAGTGAATTGTAGTTATGATATTATAATGCTATCTGAGACCTGGTTGCATGAAGGTTTGAGGGATAAGTGGCCAAGCTATTTGGCCAAGAGTACTCTGTAGGGAAGACAGACCTGATCGGAGGGTAGGTGGAGTCTTGATAGCAGTTAACAGAAGACTCAGGTCTGAACTTTGTACAAATTTGTCTTCTTATGACGGTGAGATTATATGGGTCAGAGTGTATTTTGGGGGTGTCGATTATTTGTTCAATGTAGTCTATTTCGCTCCACCTGTTACTTCTCTTCATTATGCTTCCTATTTTGACTTTCTGGAAGAACACCAGGAAGAAATAGCTGGCAATGTTATGATTGCTGGAGACTTCAATCTTCCGGAGGTTCTTTCACACGAATATGACTTTGCTAATGGTAGTGTTAAGGCTCGTCAGTTGGGTAATTTTATGTCCTTTTTTGATCTTAGTTCTTATAATGATGTTGTCAATATTAATGGTCGTACATTGGACTTAATATTGTCCAGCTATATAGTCAGCGTGTCTCATGGTGATGATATACTTGTAGAGGAGGATGGATTTCATTAAGCGCTGGAGATAGGTTTCTCTTGTTTGTCAGTGCCAATGCCAACTGGAAATGATGTATATTATTATGATTATCCACATGCTGATTATTTCAGTCTTTATTGTGATCTGAGGGACGCCAACTGACAGAATTTATCTAACTCAAGGAATATAAATGAGGCTATTGATATGTTTTATAGCATATCTCTATCTGCCATTGATAAATTCGTGCCTAGGAAGAAAGTAAAAAAGAGGGAGAGCTATGTAATACCCTCCTTGGTTTACAGCTAATATCATTCGTCTGATTAAGAGGAAGAAGAGATGTGCGAAGTACTTTCGATTTCATGATGAAGAATTTAAAAAGTTGAGGTCAGATTTGAAGTTGATAATCACAAATGCATATAGTGACTATATCAATAGGTGCCAATTGCAAATGGATGAAAACATAAAAGGTTTTTGGAAATTTGTGAATTCCAAAAGGACAATCTGTTTTCCTGAAAAGGTAATGAAATGTGGTATGCCACATATACAGGATTTGCTGATTTCTTTTCATCAGTTTACAGGAATGCTGATTCTGCAGGCATTGAAATTGATGATACATCTACTGATAATTTGCATAACCCCTCTGTTAGTCTTGAAGATGTACTAAATGCAATAAATAAAGTGAGTCCATCAGGATCTGGGGCCGGTTTCCGAGCAACGGATTCGAATATGATAAAACCTATTCGTGTCGAGGGGGCGTTCGGTGCTATGCGGTTGCTATTCGGAACCGAATTCAAACCGAATCACCGTTTCACACTTATCGGAATTTGCCGAAAACGAACCGAACCGAATGTGTGTGAAAGTAGCCCTTCGCTAGAAACGAATTTGAACCTGATGGAGTTTATTAGAGTCAAGTGAGCGTTCGGTTCTATGCGGTTTCTATTTGGTACCGAATTCAAACCGAATTACCGTTTCACACTTATCGGAATTTGCCGAAAACGAACCGAATGTGTGTGAAACTAGCCTAAGACACAAAACATAATTTGCAGTTTATCGCTGAGCCTGCCTCATCATAATCAGAAACTTGTGAAGCTGCTGCACTTTGTCCTGGATTCAATACGCCCATTTGAGCTAGCCACATCTAGCAAGTGACCAAGAGACTACTGTCTCGAATCTGTTTCCTTTTGCGCAAGCTGTGTCGGAGGCATATCTGGTCATGGTGCATGATGCTCTTTTCCACTACCATATCCCCTATAGTCTACTCATGTGGGGTCATTCAATCAAGCTTGTGGAGATGCTGAAGCTTCAAAAGCCGGCTGTCAGGATTATTACTGCAAGCAAACATCTAGCACATTCAAGCTCATTTTCGTTGGGCTTGGTACTCACTAACAGTGGTCAACCAGTTCCTTCTTCTCTGCCTTATGTGTATGTCAAGATCAAGAAAATTGTTTTACTCGGTAATTGTGCTATAGGGTTAGGTTTTGCTAACAAATAAAAATATACTGGCATTATTCGGTATATAGTCATTATAAATATAATAATTTATGATCAACTAAATATGCAAGCTTAGTGAAAATTATGGATACTTAATACCTTAATATTTCATTTACAAAAATATTTTGACTGTGGATTCCATTGAGAATCCTAATTGAATTAAAAAAAAACTTCTCTGTCGCTTTAAAATTCTGGTTTCCCATTTTGAATCGGATTTCATTTTTTTAATGAGAATGTGGTACATGATACCTGTGGCGCCATTTCACCAAACTGTGAAGGGGGGCAACACCAGCGGTTACGGTGTATGATATACCTCAGATGTCCGGGGTTTTTCCCCAGAAGTATTTAGATGTGAATGTAATTATATGCTTGAGTGGCCGTAGTCGAATGGATTAGATGCTGGCTTTGTAATCCAAAGGCCTGGGTTCGAATCCCACCCCGGGCAAGATTATTTTTCACGGGCCACTCCCATGTTTCGGATGGACACGTTGAGCCGTCGGTCTTGGCTGCCTAAAAAGCAGTCGTTAGGTCATGTCAGAGGCCCTGAAATTGATCAGTTGCGACCTGAAAACTCTGACACCAGACCTGAGCCAGCCAGGTCACACGATATTATTATTATTATTATTATGCTAGATTTTTTCTATCTAAAGTTTCAGTGCAAAAAAAGATTAATTATTAACAATATTAGTTTATTCATTTATTATATAATAATATATTTATCATAAATATACAGAGCGTCCCAAAAGTAGGTAGGCTATACAGCTATACAGAATTGGTGAGAATCATGGGGACAGCTTAATTCTTCTTTTACAATAAATCGACTGTAGATTTAATTGGGAATCCTATTCCAATAAAAAATGACTTATCAAATAACATTGATCTGTTTATTTAATTCTCATCATCTCTGTACATACATAACTGAGTTCTGATCTTCCCCTTTCTTCTGCTTCCACTGTGGTACGTTGCAGCTTGCTAATTCTCTCACGTTGCAAATCTTACAAATAATTCACTGATTGTGCCCTATAAATTCCACTCTATTCCAAGCTTTAGTCATACTTTCTAGGCTATTTAGCTACGTCGCTGTAAGGAATAATTACACAAATGCTGTTTAAATTAAATTATATGATTAATTGTTCCAACCGAAATGGTTTTTAGTGACTTCGAGGTGATGACAATACGCCAATTATGTACAAAAAAAAACTTCATTGAATACTTGATAAGAATACATATAAATTCAACTTTTCTCGCAATATGAACCCAATTGTCAATAATTATGATTTGAGAATCAATGCAAACAGATATAATACATATCACACCAATATTGAATGTTCAAGGAGGCAGTTGATCTATAAGTAGCTACTAAAATAACAAAGCTTATTCCGGATCACTTTCTCACAGACTCTAAGATTGAAGGAAGAATTAAACTAGATATAAAAAACTGGACCTACAGTAGCTTTTACTTTCATATCGACGTATGAGGCTCAAGATTTCTGCTCAAACTATTGAATTCAATGTCATTTACTCAGCCAATATTTGTCAAAAATGGACTCCGCGGAGAAGAGGAAGTGGTTGGAGGAAAGGAACGCACAACTCTCGCAAAGAATGAAGGATTTGGAAGCAAGGTTTATTAATATTGAGAAAAAGATCCATAGGCCATAGCCTACCAGTCAGCAGCCGAGAGCTACAACTCGATAAATGAATAAGAATTGGCTAAATAAACTGATTGGATCAGGACTCGTACTAAGCTGGCTAATAAGAAAAGCAAGCTTAGTACTCCATCGCCAGAACTCAAAAACGAGTCTGCAAAAAGAAAGCAGCAAAATTAGAATAATAAAGTCACTCCTACGGAAAAACCAAACATTGAGGAAGAGAAGAGAAAGTTAAAAGAAATGCCGCCTGCCATTGTGGATCAATCAATCAATCAATCAATCTCTTTATTCAAAACATACATCAAAATGTACATGAATGCGTCTTTCTTTATTATTTTCAAAATAATAAAATAAATACAAGTAAAAAACAAAATACATCAACAATAGGTAGTCTAAATACATAATGAGTTGGCACTATAAAATTCTTCATAACTGTATAATTCTAATTCCACGATATACTTTTTCAGTTTGTTTTTAAACCTTGTAATATCTTTTCCATGATTAATCTTAGTAGGAAGGTAAGTGATGAATTTGATGCCCATATAGGTCGGGCTTTGTTTGTACTTCTCTTTACTATGTTCCCTGATAATAAAGTTGTTCCTATTTCTTGTATTATAGTCATGCACACTGGTTTGCCTGGGGAATTTGTCTTCATTATTTTTCACGTGTAATATTGTTTTATAAATATAAAGTCCATACACAGTCATTAATTCTAACTTTTTAAAAAATGTCCTGCACGACTCTTGTCTATTTAAATTGAATATTTTTCTTACTGCTTCTTTTTGGAGTTTTAATATCCTATTCAAGTTAAATGCACTAGTCCCACCATAAATCTCAATGCCATATGAAATATGAGAGTGGACAGTGGCATAATACACGGATCTCAAAGTTAATAAATTACAAATGGGTGCCAGCCTTCTTAGTGCAAATATTCCTGTACTTACTTTTTTACATACTCTTGATACATGCTCTTCCCAATTGAGTTTGTTATCTAGATCTACGCCTAAAAATTTTATGTTATTATTTAGGTTATTTAGCTTCAGTGTACTTTTTCTTTTGGGATTTCTACAGGTGAAATGTACAAATTTCGTTTTATCATTATTTAATAAAAGGTTTATTTTACTTAAAACGTTTTTTAAAAGCAATATTGTGTCATTACATTTTTCTTCGATTATATCCAAATCTTTGTCGAATATGCTTAAACTAATGTCATCAGCGTACATACAAAATTTAGTACTTTCAATTACATCTTTCGCATATTTTGGTAATCCCCCCAAATAGCAAAGGAACAAAAATGGCCCCAAAACAGATCCCTGCGGAACAGAGTAGTTCATGTACCTTAAACTAGATTTAATATCACTTACTTTATTTTTATCATAATACTTTATATTTACATATTGACTTCGACCCACCAAATATGATTCCATCCAGTTGAGCTCTTTTCCACAAATTCCATAAGTTTCTAGTTTTTTTAATAATATTCTGTGATCTACAGAGTCAAATGTTTTTGTTAAATCTAGGAAGGTGCCAACAATGCTGTACCCTTTGTCCAATTTCTCTAAAATATTTTTAATAAACTCTATCAAGGCAGTCGTTGTAGACCTGTTTTTTCTGTAACCATGTTGTTCCGTGTCTAGTAATTTGTTTGTTTCAAAATAATTAATAAGCTGTATTAGCATACTTTTTTCAAATATTTTTGCTATTGAAGGTTGAATTGCTAAAGGTCTATAATTTATAGGATCGTAAGGATCTCCTTTTTTGAACACTGGCATCACTTTTGATACTTTTAGTTCATCTGGATACTTACCAAGTATGAGTGACGCGTTAATTACAGGTAGCAGAGTCTTAATTAGGGATGATTTAGCTTCTTTTATAATTCTCATGGGAATTTCATCATACCCTGCTGACCACTTTGGTTTAATTGAATCGATGATATTGGACAATGTCTCTTCATCAATTGTTTTGGAGATAAACTTGAAATCTGTGATATGTAGCTCTTTATTATTTATTGGTGTGCCAGATTTGCTTAGATTCGGTAAAACATGAGTATCGACCATTTCTACAAAATAAGTGTTAAGCATATTTGCGACATTAGTGAATTGTAAAAATAAGTGAATTTATTCTCAACAGGACTCAAATAGAGCTCAGTCCAGTCTATTGTGGCTAGGTCATTCTTAAAACAAGTAATTTGATCATTTTCATACCTCCTAACCATTTTAATAACTCCTTTACTTTTAAGCTTATTATTTACATCTAATATATTGAAAATTTGCCCATCGTGATCCGAGAGTGCCGTAATTAAACACTCCACAAGAATATCCCTTTTGTTAAGACTGGTGATGAAATTATCAATTGCCGATTCACATGAGTCAGTTATTCTAGTGGGTATATCTACGGTATATTTTAATCCATGCATATTTATTACATTGATAAAATCAGTTTTCTTTCTACCCTCCCTCAAAACATCGACATTGAAGTCTCCTCCTATTACTACATTTTTATTAATCTTACAGATCTCTATTAAAAATCGATTGAATTTTTCCAGGAACATCTCAATATTTTCTGATGGAGTTCTATAAAATCCAGCTACAATATATTTCTTGTTATATATTTCTATTTCGATTGTACATGTCTCAAAAATCTTATCTTCATTTATAACATTTATTGTCTTAGTCATGATGTTTCTGCATTCGATTAGTCTATCAGATACTAATATCAATACTCCACCCCCCCTAAAAGACTTCCTTACATACCAACACTTACAATAATATCCTGGTATTTTAATTTTTTTAGTTTCATTTTCATTTAATTTATGTTCAGTCACAATAACTATGTCTGGTTTGATTTCCTGTAATGTAATAATTAGTGCATCAATTCGAGACTCCAAATGCTGTATGTTCTGATGGAAGATTACTAACCCATTCTTTAGTTTACAATTCACATTTTTTACTCTATAACTCTTAATTCTAGTTTTCTTGTCTTGATTCAATTTAAAATGTTTTAGGTTGGCAACTCTCCTTTTTGAACTAAATAGTTTAAACTAGATGTACTCATATTCATCATAGCACCAAATTGAGGTGTTTGTCCTAACAATAGCGAGACATTTTCATTCAGCTCAGCAGATACATTTTCATTACCTTTATCACCTGTAGTTTGCCCATTTGACTCCACTTCTTCTCTCATGTGTCCTATCGAGTCTAATCTACTCCTATCAATACCCTCTGCCATTCCACAATTTATTATTGGAATATTGGATACAGGCCTACCTGCATAATCAGTGTTATTTTTCATTTCCAAGATATGATTTTTCAACAATTTTACTAATTTTGGTTTACCTTTTTGTTTGTTTAAATGCAAGCCATGCTGCGTATAATCAGTGATGTCAAAATTGTTCAGATCAATGATCTTCGTGTTAGGTATATTTGTAATTTCATCAGCCATCCATGCGTTGAGCTTATTAACATTGATATTCATTAATGGTTTATCATACCTAAATGGGATGGATAATATGACTACTTTAGAGCGTTTAGAAATTTTCCTTATTCTACTTAGGTCTAAGTTTGTAGGCTGCACTGTTTTATTAACCACGTCGTTAGTACCTGCTAAAATTACCACACTGTCATTTACATTGTAATCTTTTGTGAGCATGTCAATATCCCGCGTCACTTCGTTAAAAGTACCTCCTGGTTTCGATATAACCGTTGCCTCAAACCCACTTTCTTTCACCTGCTCATTCAACTCCCATCCAATGTCCCTCCCATGACTGTCAGACAGCACTAGAACTTTATTTACAATTTTCTTCTTATTTTTCACTGTTGACTTTTTTCTGTTATTATACGTAGCCCTTTTATCTCGTTTCTCATTCCTATTTACTGTGTATTGAGATTTATTTCCTAGATCTGACAAAATATCAAAATAATTAGCGGTATCAATTGAAACATTATTAATATTATCTAATGATTTCCCAATCCGTTGAGTATCACCAGGAGAATAAAAGTTTCTGAGATCCGCAAGTTCAGCCTCTAAAGTATCATTCTTATCTCTTAAGAAACTATTATCTGCATTGAGTACTTCAATTGTTGTTTTCATTTTAGTTACAGTAGAATTTAGTTCGTTAATTTCGTGATACAAATAATCTCTTGCTTCAAGTTTGAATTCAAGTTCAAATATTTGAGATTTAAGGGAAATTATCTCTATGTCCTTATCTCTCACTTCCTCGAATCCTAGGAAATCACTGTCAAGCTCATTTGAAGATAAGCTAGTGGAAAGCAGCATATCACCAGCCGTATCAACGTCACTATTCATATTATTGGTAGTAAATTAATAGTTATAAGGGTTTTACTGCTGATTAATGTCTTTTCAAATGACTTTATTTTTATAATAATTAATAAATAATTATAATATTATAGTACTGCTTAGTCAAGCTTGCAGAGATATGTCAGTGTCAGTTGAGTGTTATCTAGGCTGAGTGTCATCTAGAAAAATATAAACTGTTGCAAAGTCATTCTAGAACTGTCAAAAACAGCTGTTTCGTAGCTAACGGGTTACGATAAACTCGGATGATATTAAGAATTTGGATGGGATGTAGGGGCTACTCCTTAACGCTGTTCCGTACACCTTCTTATTTCTATTTAAATTGGATAATCTTTTCCAATATAATTGTTAAGATCATTATAAGAGTGTAAAAAAGTGGCAACTGAAATTTTTAAGTGGTCTAATAAGCGAGTTATGGGTTGTTGAAGTGCTAAACTCCGTTTTCTTTCTAGATCATGAACGGTTTGAATTTTATATTGGAGTTTTTTTTTAATACATTTAGTATATCATTGGCTTTGTTCTAAGATGCGTTTTTTCGCGATTAATGCCAAAATAAAGAATTTATCGAATCTACAAAAATGTTAATTTTTTATTTATTAACGATATGGGAAATAAAATGTTTTAGTTTGGAAAGATAATTTTTTTCACAAGAGGAGTTCTAATAATAAAGTCGAAACCGTTTATGATCTGAAAAGAAAACAGAATCTTCAACAACCCATAACTCGTTTATTAGACCACTTAAAAAATTCAGCTGCCAATTAACAATTGATCTTAACAATTATATTGAAAAAGATTATCCAATTTAAAAAATGAAAAAAGTGTACCGAACAGCCACCAAGTGTCGCCACCAAACAAAGGACTGTTCAAAGGCCTTTGATACTTCTATACAGAGTGGGTGAAAAGTCCGAGAACGGCTTAATATTTCATACACAAAGGTAATTTGACGGTGGGTGTGATTGGGGATCCTACTCAAATTTGAAAAACTACTTTACAATGACTTTAAAAATCTGGTCCGCCATCTTGGATCCGCCATATTGAATGCAACTTAATTTTTTAAATAGGAAGGTGGTCGTGCGATACATGATTTCGATACGGAATTTTAAGAAAAAATGAACGGCGAAAACCGCAAACGGATTGCGATATCGATGTGCGGTTTTCGCCATTCATTTTGTCTTGAAATTCCGTATCGACATCCTGTATCACATGACCACCTTCATATTTAAAAAAATGAAGTTGCATTCAAAATGGCGGATCCAAGATGGTGGATCAGATTTTTAAAGTCATAGTAAAGTAGTATTTTCAATTCCAGTAACATACCCAATCACACCCACCTTGAATCACTTCTTTTTATGAGATATACTAAGCCGTTCTCAGATTTTTTCTCTCTTTTCTGCTTTGAATAGTATTGATTAATAATGTGAATATTTCCGAAACGGTTCGAGATATCGATATGCGGTTTCCACCATTCATTTTTTTCTTCAAATAACCTATCAAAATCATGTATCGCACGACCACCTTCCTATTTAAAAAAATAAAGTTACATTCAATATGGCGGATCCAAGATGGCGGACCAGATTTTTATAGTCATTATAAAGTAGTTTTTTTCAATTTGAGTAGGATCCCCAATCACACCCACCGTCAAATTATCTTTGTGTATGAGATATTAAGCCGTTCTCGGACTTTTCACCCAACCTGTATAAGTCAATTGTGAGAAGCCTGTTAGAATATGCTAAATTTGGAATCCATATTATAATGAACAGATTTACCTACTGGAACGTTCACAGAACAAATTTTTAAGATGCATTTATTACAGAAAACATAATAAATATTTTGTCTCTTTGATTATCCTTCCAATTCACTTAAAAATTAGTTCGATAATACAGGAAAGTAAGACGTGATATCAAAAAATCACTTATTTCTTTTATAAATTACTAAATAATAAAATCGATTCATCCTATTTGCTAACTAAAGTTAATATATATGTTAATACCATTGCTCGCCGTTCTGGTTTTTCATTTCATATAGCGCGCTCTAGAACTTTAAGTCATTATAACTCTCCTCTAGAGTTCAGGGAATCTTTAATCATTGTTCGGAGCACGTAAACATCGTCTGGTTCTCCTTCTCCATATTCCGTAAGGTCTCATATAATTTGGTTGGGTAGCATGTGATTTTGTCTCTTTGTGATTGGTGTTCTAATTTTATACTATTTTCTATCATTATTTAATTAATCATTTCCTTCAATTTTTTCTTTTACACAGACATTCTTTCTTCTTTTTCTCTTTTTATTTTCATCTATTTTGTTCAATGATTATTCTTATAATAAACTATTATTGTTTACGATTACTTCAGTGATTATTTGTATCCTTTTATATCAAGTGTATATATTTCTTTAATTTTTTCATCTTCTTGTATTTAAAATTGTATAATGTGTTAAAAATATTGTATTGTGTAAAGGAGGCAAAATGGGTTTCATCCTGTTGTCTCCATTAATAAAAATTATTATTATTATAAATAATAAATAAATTATTATTCGGCTCTCTTCTAGACTAAGCAGCTAGGACGCGCAGCCAGACGAGCAATAATAGCCAGGTGACTCAGTCAGCCGGACATGCAGTTGCTCACTCCATCACCAAGCACTGTTTTTATACTAGGGCAGCCATCCTGGAAGCCACATTTTGGCTGCTGAGTGGATGCCGAGCCCGACGACCACACTGGTAGCCAAAACGTGACTGTCCTAGTCTCAAAACAATTCCCGGTCTAAAAGGGGGCCGATGTATTTATTGTAAAAAGTTTGGAATTTTTCCTTTCAATTATTATAAAGATTATTCATTTCGAATAAGTGATTATGAATTTTTGAAATCTACAAAAAAACACACAAGCCAAGGGTAGATTTGGGAATCAGCATCCTATGCGGAAAAAATATTATTCGTTCGGTGGATATGAGTGTCAGATTACGGTACCACTCGACTCCGATCTGACAAGTGTTTTGTGTATTTTAGATACAAACAAAGATGATAGTGATAAGTTATTTCACACATATTACAATAGGCGAGTATACTGTATACTGTACAGTTATATGCTACCGTAAGAAATTAATAGTAGGCTACTCTAATGGCCGGTTACACAAATTGCAATATAATTTTGATCCAGTATCAACTGTTACGGTACCGTACTATTCATAGTATGTATCAACATTTATAAGTGACAATTAATGGCAACCTATTTCATGTTTGTGAGACTGAAAATGTGATAATTTTCATAAAGCATTAGATGTATCATGTTTGATCCACAACCAAATTCAAAAAACTTATATAACTTTTAAATATAATTTGAACACAGTCTGGGATTTGACATTGGAAATGAATGTGAATCATAGTAAAATTTTTACGCTGATATCTAGATCTGTAACTTTCGTAGTGCTTGAGAAAACTCAAAATCCAAATCAGTTTATTGCTCTCTGAGCTTGCATAGAAATTCACCAAGCTTATGAGCAAAATAATACTGATAGACACTTGAAATAGAATTATAAAAAAATGCAAGAAAACTAAAAAAATGGTAATAGGTACTGCAATATTGATGGATATATTTGTGAGAGTTGATACTGTTATAGTAGAAAGTTTATTTATCTACTAGCATATTCTTAAGTAGTAGAAAGATTATTTATCTACTATCCTACCAGTAACTACTAAATAGTCAACTTCTGTTGTCATGATGGGTACTGCATTAGATTATTATGAATATTGTTTATTTAATTACAAAAGATGTCACAATGACAATTGAAGCAAAATATATATCATCTATACTTTACAACTCTATATCATCTATACTGTACAACTCTATGGATATGTTTGCCACAATCCTTATCTGAGAATAGTAATAATAATATTATAATGATGACGAGTGTCTCAGGTCTGGTTTCAAAGCTTTCAGGTTGCATCTGATCGATTTCAGTGCCTCTGACATGACTTAACAACTGCTTCTAGGCAGCCGAGACCGACGATATACGTGTCCATCCGAAACACGGGAGTGACCCGAGAAAAATATTTTGTCCAGGTCGGGATTTGAACCCGGGCCTCTGGTTTACAAAGCCAGCATCTAAGCCACTCAACTACGGCCACTTCCAACAATAATAATAACTGAGATTGATTTTTCGTCAACTTGTTTATTTAGTTACAAAATTCTACAATTTGAAAAACTGAAACAAATCACCATTCTGCAACTTGATACGGTACTTTTAAATTTACAAAATTTACAATACTGGTACAATATGACTATTTGTTTATCTACTTACAAAATTCTACAATTGAGATTATATATATATACAGAGAATAGTAATGCATTTTTATATTGAAATAATGGATGAAATTGTTAATTGTAATTAATCTTAAAAATAAAAAAACTGAAACAAATCACCATTCTGCAACTTGATACGGTACTTTTAAATTTACAAAATTCACAATACTGGTACAATATGATTATTTGTTTATTTAGTTACAAAATTCTACAATTGAGATTATATATATATATATAATATATATATATATATATATATATATATATATATATATATATACAGAAAATAGTAATGAATTTTTATATTATAATAATGGATGGATTTGTTAATTGTAATTGATCTTGAAAATGAAAAACTGAAACAAATCACCATTCTGCAACTTGATACGGTACTTTTAAATTTACAAAATTTACAATACTGGTACAATATGATTATTTGTTTATTTAGTTACAAAATTCTACAATTGAGATCTTAAATACATAAAATAGTAGTGCATATTCATATTAAAATAATGGATGAAATTGTTAATTGTAATTAATCTTAAAAATGAAAAAACTGAAACAAATCACCATTCTGCAACTTGATACGGTACTTTTAAATTTAAAAAATTCACAATACTGGAACAATATGATAAAAACAATGAAATTTGAGTGTAGGGTAAGTTATTCTTTTATTTCTATATTTTTTTGTATTAAAATAGGTGAGAACGAAAGGCCTATATCATTGATGTCTCTGTGAGGGAGGAGAATGGTGTCTCACTTAGGTATGCAGCAATGGATAAGAATATAGACCTACTATGACTGTATGACAGCGAAACATACATCCTATAGTCTGCTCATCGAAACGAGTACCGTACATTGAAACTTGTTTACACTTTTTTCCGTAGTCCTTGTAGCTCTCGGCTAAGAAATAAGATGCGCTGTTCTTTACAAAGAATCTGAAAGACAAAAAAAAAACTGAACTACAAGTTTACAAGTCAGTAGAATATAGATCACCAAATTTTATGTGAATTTCTTCAATTGAATTTTTTAAGGCATTGAAAGTTATAAAGATAATTTTTAAGTCGATTCCTCGAGAAATAAATAGATGGGAGTGATGGAAGAAGAATAAATTCTTGTGAGTGTATTTCTGTATTTGTGTGGCTTGTGGTAGGGAGTAGATGATTGCGCCGAATAGAACGATTACCGACCGCTAACAGTCACCGTTATGAGTTCCCGGTAACTGTGAACTAGATAATAAGCAATGATAACATCACCTGAAAGGAATAAATGTTGATTGATGTTCCAGAGGTAGGGTAGGTTAAGAGGTCAGGTTTTTGCTTTTAAATGGCATTATGCTGGTATTATTCAAAGTGTTTCGATCGTTTTTCATGATAATTTCATAATTGATTATATTAATTATATAATATTTTGTCAGTGATTGGAGATAATTCAAGTTAAGCGATGCCTGCATGTATCCTCTATGGCTCAAATTATGGCTCTTATATCCTCAAATTATACATCAAATTAAAGAGAAATCAATGCTCTATAAGCTCATAATCAACATGGACTTTCACCAACGATTTTTGAAAAGTTATAAGAGCAAAAATAGGAAAAAATTGGTGGCAAACGTTGTTTTTTCAAAAATGTCACACCTTCAAGAGCGGATATTTTGAAAACCAGAGGAGATATGAAAAAAGTTGTACAATAAATATTGTAGGAAATTATGTAAGCTTTAATTTGCTATATGAAAGTCAAGTCCTTAGGATACATAGTTTTTGAGTTTTATGTGAGAAACCATAAAATGGTACCTTTAAACCACCCCCACCCCCTTAGTACAATGGGTAGGGGTGGGGACTTTTGATATGTTTTCCTCCTTACCACCCTAAACAGAACTGTGGGGTCAAAAACTGTCTTCCCAACATTTCCCTCTATACCCTTTTTTGAGCATTCATTGCCTGGACTAAAATGTGGCAAAAGTAAACATTCAGTCATTAGAATGGGCTCAAATAATAATGTTATATTAACGAGAATAAACGGAAGCTTATGAAGTGAATTAGGAGTCTTATATAGTTTGAAATATAAGATTCTACATATGCATAATAGACTTCATAAATTAACTTTGTTGTAAGAAACTGACAAGTTGAAAATTTATACAAAAATTATCTTATTTTGTTTCTCAGATATTGTACATCTATGTATCTTAATCTATTCTCGAAAATCACGCCCAGGTATGTATATGTATACTCAGACACACATTCAACAGACACACACTGATCACAATCAATACCTATATTATATGAATATTATGATATTCTTGAAAGCAGTTTATTGGGATAATACTTATTACAAGTACAGAAACCAAATAAACTGAAATGTTACCTGCACTTAATAATTCCTATAAACTGAAAATATTGGAAACTAATGGGAAAATTGTAAATTCAAACGAGAAATACGGTACGGTAATATAAAATTACTCATCTAGGTACTGAAATCACAGCTATTTTAGAGTATATTCAACTTGAAATTCAATTTTTAAATGGTCTTTTAATGCAATAATTTGAAATGAACCTTTCTTTTATGTTACCCAATTGACAAACGTGAGTAAACAACTCTTGTAATTCATTAATAATAAGATAAATATGTGTCAATCTATACACAGGTGACTTTCTAGAGTAGCATAATGTTAATATTGAATCAACTTACTGCTTTCTACTGCTTTTTTGATGGGCGTCCAGGAGTACGGCCCCTGAAAAAGATTAGAGCGAATTATTATCAAGTTCATAAGACGATTCAGCATATATACTTGCTTCTGCATTCCTCAAAGTATTTTAAGGCAACTCTACTTCATCTTGTCAACAAATTATATTTATTAATTAAGCAAATTATACGGCGTGGTTTACAATAATAGCTGATGGGTGATAGGTTTCAGTATTAAAATTATATTCTTCGACTCTTAAAATGTATGAATACAGGGCTACTAATTTTTATTTATAAAATAGAAATACCCTTTTTTTTTAATTGATAAAATAATAGATTAAAAATACAAATTATAACAACTACTAGTCCCAGTGATCCACATCATCTTCAGGTTTGAAGAAATCAGCATATTGTGAAAAGAAAATATACTATTTACAGAAATATAAAAAAAATTTTTTTACATCATGACCAATGAACCTATAATTATGACCAATATATGTTAGAGGAGTTTGTTATTTGTTTAGTGATAGAAGGTGTTTGTAATAGATTAATCCATTTACTGTCAATCAATCAATAATTTTTTTGACTGCAATGGAAAATGTGATGTGATGGTAAAATAGACCTGTTCTGACTGTATTGTAGGTAAACTGTCAATTTTAGTCAAATGGGGAACATTGATGTTGTCCATGAGGATCGCTGATTGTTATAAGTGAATCTAAGTTGGATATGAGTTTTTGTTATAAGTTTTTCTAGTATCTACTAACCTTTTACGTTTTGTTACTCTTCCTCGTTGAGCCTGAAAATGTCGAATGAATCATATAGAATAGAATACATTTTATTGATCAACAAATACACACTGCTTTATATAATAAACATACTGCATGCGTTTATACTAAACAAATCAAATCAACTTTTTTAAGGCCACCATCATATACTGCTTTTTTGCTAAACAAATCAAATCAACTTTTTTAAGGCCACCATTTTATCTGTATATTAGAGTGTAAAGTGTTACTTTATTGGTAGAGCAAAATAATTATAATGTGACACATTGAATAGAAAAGCTATAAGCTCGAATTACATACAACATTTCTTCTAAAACTGCAGTATTGGCCTTCAATAGGTCTACAAAAAAAAAAACGTATTATTATCTGGAAAATGGTTAGGGAAGGTAACTTTTAGGGAAACTTTTTAGGGAAACTTTGCGTCAACAGTCACGCTGTAACCACAAAAAAAAGAAACAGTATACAGTAGACCTACTGTATTATAGTTGTTCCGTGTTCTGGACCACTGAGAGTGCGGAAAAATAACAAGCCAAACGTCTATTATGAATTGATAGAATCGAATTTTCCAGTGGGTATTATTAGTAGGCTACTGTGTATAGCACACTGCTTTTCAGATTAATTTCAATAAATGCTGCAATGATCGAAATTCAATACAAAATTTTACTGCTAAAACTCATGATAAAATGTTATTACCAAATAAATATTCAATTAGAAGTAACTGAATGAATTAATAGAAAAGCAAATATACAATACTAATACTCCATCCCCACAGGCTAAGCCTCGGCATGTTTTTCTTTTGTTTCCACTTCTACTTTGTAATATTATTGATCATTGTGTCAGCGACTATTGATTATTGATTATTCATTATGCTTTATATTTCGTTAGTTTCTTCACATATATTTGTTGTTGTCACACATATTTATGTAAGTGTTTTTCTGTGAGTATTGGAAATAAAATTTGATTCGAAAATAAATCTCGCTAGAAACTCTGAATAGTCACGATAGCTGCTTGATGTTATTGAACAATTTTGTAATTCTGGCGATCTAAAATTCTATTCTTATTCAGTTCCATAAATTCAAAACTTTTAGTTATTGTATTTCTGGACTTGAATATTGTAAAACGTGAAGATCTACCAAATATTTTGGGACTTGTAAAATATTTTTTTAATTTAAAAAAAAACTTCAACAGTTTTAGGCTTAGCCTGTCATCTCTCATTAATGGTTTTATGATTTGTTATTGTTTTAATTGATGAAGAATTATTAAATTAATACACCAATGAGGGCCTGCAGCTTGTAATTATTTTTATACTTCATATAACATGCATGATTATGATCACATAATGAATAAGCACAATATGTTGTCTATATACTGATGAGATATTAACATGAAGCTAGTTTCAATGTTCATGGCATTATCATCGGTTGAATATTCAGTTAAAACTACGAGATTGGAACTTCAGTGTTAAGTCTATTATAAGTCTGTTAAGTCTTAACTTATAGATTAATTCAATTAAGATTAGAAATATTTAATTTATTGGGAAAACATGTTTATCTTTAATTGGGCCCATATCTCACAAGGAGAGACATTTATTGTTTTATTCCATTATGGAACAATTTAACAGCAGCTCCAATAATAGTGATCAATTCACAGATGTCAACATTCTGACTACAAAAGTAGCTTACAATCAAACTACAATCATTAATTGTGTGCTATAAATCTATTTATTTCCTCAGGGAGTGGAATGATAGAGTTTTTAGGAGGAAAAGATGCATGGAAGAGATTAATAAATTTATTGGCAATATCCCTCACCAAATTCAGTCCGATTTTCAAGCCAAAAATACACAAATCAAAAATTATGAATTTATTATGGATTGGAACCATATTAAAACAATGAGCATTGAAAACAATTATACAGGTAGCACTCAACTTTGATCAGTAATAGAAATCAGAATATTGAATACACTTACTTCTTTTGGCGGGCTCATCAATCGGGCTCTTCTCTCTCGACGTCTGAAAACAAATAATACTATTAACTTTCAAGTTCATAAGGCGATTCATTATGCTCACTATTAATTCCTGAAAGTATATTAAGGCAACTCCTACTTTATCTTAACTATAGCTGGCAGGCTCCGCCCCCTGGATCATTCAGGAATAGGATCAGTGGGCTCGCTTCGCCCGCCTGCATTTTTCATTCAAGTTTGCTTCCTTTAGACTTTTAGCAGTTTAGCACTTAATCTAAACCTATGTACACTTTTATTGTTTAGACTTTCAAGTTCATTTGTTCCAGAAAGCCCTGGAAAACTTACAACCCAAAAAAATACTAGGCGGAGACTTGTGTACCAAATTTGAACAATTTTGTGACTATAATAAGATAATGAAAAAGCTGGCAAATTGTGTGCGTATCTTGTCTAAATATTGAAGTCCTCTCAACATATTTACACTCTAGCTGAACCTCTGTACCTAATTCAATGATATAAAAATAATAAAAACGGATCAAGTACCAGGAACTATTGGTGGAGCTTCGCAGACTGAACAGAGGCTACTCTGTACGACTGCTGGCTCTTATAATGATTGGTGTTCTTGGAGGGTAGCGCTCATCCTTGCTTTCAAATTCAAAATCAATTCCTGCTTGTGATAAGAGTGCCATTCCACTATTAGGGCAGATGCAGAAAGCGGTCATTTTGGGCTCCCTCCGTCTACTCAGGACAAATTAATGATTTGTGGATGTCGAACATGGCATAGCTAGTTACCACATGGTTGTGTGGAAATGTTATGTCATTAATTAGCATTTCACTCTCCCTTGGTGGTCGGTACCCAAGGGTTGAGTGGTCAAGTAGCTTCCAACATGGAATAACAATAAAACTTAAACGTTTTTTGTCAATTTGATCTTGTAAAGCTGGGAAAACGCTAAAAATCTATATGTGAGGGGTGAGTTAAGTCCTCTCAAGAAATAAATTCTAGACCATGGTACAAATCCATACAACTTATGTACCAAATATGATTGAACATGATCTGTGAATTAGTTCTTAAGAAGGCCTATAGAAAACGCAGGAAAACGTTCAAAAACCGCCAGTCAGTTTAGTTGAGTTTAGTTTAATTTTCGTCATATAACACTACAAAAATCAAGCAAAGCTTGGTAGTATATGAACGTCAAAAATATTGAGTACAGTACTCTAAAAAAGTAATTATAAAAGAAAAAAGAGAAGAAAATCCGAACATACAAAGGAGGTATGTATCCATACATACAAATATATGCTTGCAAAAAAATGCGTACAAACGCTAACAGTTGAGGCTTATTCCTCTAAACTTTACGGTGATGCATCAATCAATTTAGCTTTTATTGCACTCTTAAACCTTTCTGTTCAATACATTTTATTTCAGTAGAAAGAGAGTTAAGCTCATCCTTGGGTGGAACATGGGTGTTGTAACAAAACACTTCCAAAACAACATTTCTATACCTCAGCTGTGGCCTACATTTCTATACCTTTCTCAGGCCTGTGTACCAAATTTAAACATTTCTGCTTTTAGTGCGCCTCAGAAGGTCAACTAAACTAATTTGCCAAATTTGAACGTATTTTGTCCAGTAGATTTTTAGTTCTGTTGATTATGGATGAGTGAGTGAATGAATAAGTACCGTATTTAGCTTTTATATAACACATTATAGTTATCAATGAACCAACAAAAAATTTTACCAACTTTGTCATGTAAGTAGCCCAGTATATATAATACTCGTAGCATGTAGGCTACTTATAATATTAGTGCAGTATATCATTACATTTATAGATATAATAAGAAATACGATAGAGTAGCCCCGGCGCCAAAATTTAAGAATTGGTCACATTCGTAATAATTCAGCATGTGAATGAGAAATTCTGCGAAATTGACAAGTAAAGAATAATAATACGCGCGGTAGCTCTGACAGTATCTCTGTCCCTTGCCCAGAAGTTTAGTCTGTGTGATACCTTTTTCATAAAGTTCAAATTCCAATAGATATATTTTGAGTTGATTTGTGAAAAAAGGAGACAATGTAAACTCTTTCTACCCAACAGACCAGGAATTCATTGGAAAGCAGAGCTTCGCATTCAAGTTATTAGTTCCTTTATATAGTGCCCGAAAATGTAAAATATTGTTTTTATATTTTTTACATGCCGTGAGATGATGAAAAATACTTACTCTATTATTTGCTGTGTCTCCAGCGCATCTTTCTTCCGCAAGTTGGCTTCATTGCGCTGAAGAATTCTCTTTTCCCAAACGCCAATCCACTGATCCCACCTGTCAAACAATTCATAATAAGTTAGTAGTCATACAAAAACAATTAATCCATGTAGTGGGCATAACGTATTCGAATACAAAATAAGTAAAATAAGAAACAAAAATTAATTTCTATCATCATGCAACTTATGATAGCCAATACTCTAGCTAAATGGTCTCATAATAATTGTTTAAATATAAATGTTACCAAAACCAAGGTGCTACATCCTACATGAAAAGACTTATGGAACCCGAACTTAAGCACCATTGCTGTGAATGTTTCCTACTGCAGGAGCAAGAAATTTTCATATGCACAAGAGATTGTCGTCACTTTATATCGAATTGTATAAATTATAAGTATTTAGGAGTAATAGTTGACAGTCATTTTCGTTGGGATATTCATATAGAAAATGTTTGTAATTGACTCAAACATTGGCAAAAATGTATTATAATTATTAAAGATTTAATACCCAATAAAGTGAAGAGGATGTAGAGCCTTTGGGAGAGTCTGTTATGAGATATGGATTGCGAGGTTGGGGATTTGCTAGCAATGTTCATCTTAGGAGAATATCTTCGGTACAGAGGAAGATTCTACGTTCGGTCAGCAATTCTCAGGCAGATATTTCATATGAAACCCTTTTGAATAAGTGCAAGGTTTTGAATATAAAAGGAATATTTCTGTTTACTTTGATTTTAGAAAATTACCAGCAACAAATATATAGTTATGAAAGTTAATCGATATGATTTAAGGAATAAGTATGTTTTACCATAAATATTACTTCAAATAATTTAGCCAGAAACACCTTAATCTACATTGTATCAAAAACTTTCAATGATTTACCGGATAATTGTGCTGAGTTTGCTAATATGCGCCTATTGAAAAGATAATTTAAAATTTGGTTGAATAATTACACTTTAGATGTAGCATAATAATGTAATTCAATCCGTTCTATTTTTTCTATGTAAGTTCAGGTTAACTGTGCATTACAACACTTTCGAGATTTTTGAGAGCTGAGCCAACAATTAATTAGTTAATTTCATGATAATTTTAACTGTTAAATAAATTTTTGTAGAATTAAAGTTCACTGATATATGGATATTTATATTTGAATTTACATGTTTCGTTTATGGCAACTTGTCAAGCAGCCTCTTTGAGGTTCGCTTAAGGTAGCTTATTAATTCAATATCAATAAACGTTTTTCTATTCTATTCTATGAGGCTGGTAAAATTTGTTCATTGACAATGGATGACGAACATAAAAGGCGACTGATTAAATTTCGGCAACTGATTTGGGCACTTTCACCAACTATCTGATACCTGGTAATAAACAGATTGATTTGATTGGAAATGCTATTTTTCTTCTATGAGAGTATACACAATAAAATAGAAACAAATCAAAAATTGTTCAAACCAAAATAAATAGAAATAGAGAATGGCTATCATTGATCAAGTAAAGACCCTATGAAGGCAATAAATTCAAATTCAAATTAGTTTATTCATAAAATATGACATATTTACAAAATATAACAGTGTTATGGATTACATGAATATTCTCCCTTCCCGGATGATTTGTCCGTGTGCAGGGAGGAGTCGCAAATTATCAGACAGAAAGCAAAGCACTAGCAATAATGAAAGAAATCACAAACTATGAATAATAATGAAATTCGAAAGAATAGTAACAATATTATGATGATAAATATTGAAACTAAAGATAGAAAAAATAAAAGTTTTAGCTCGACGGCGTTTAAAGGGCTGAGTTAGAAATAATAGCTTTATTGGCGTGGTATTGTGTGTAATATAAATTGAATGGTATTTTGTATTCATGAATAGAAATATTCATCTATATATGGTGATATGGTGAGTATAGATAGCCTCTGCTGCAGCATATATGAACCGATGCAGAACAGCCACCTGCTCACTTTCCGTTTGTAGACGGCAACGCTAACCCCCTCAATAGTTGAAATCTCGGCCGGAAAATTACGGTAAAGTCAATGGGCGAAATGAAACAGTTTCCGAGTTGAATAGAATCACTTAATCGGGGAAATTGAATATCTATGCATCTATAATGTTGAATTTCATTGAAGACAAAAAAGTTTACTTTTTAATAGAGACGAGTAGATTTTTTATAAGTGATTGTTTTAAAATTAAAACGGGGAATTCCTGGAAAAGTAAATATGTTTAATACGGTATCTGTGATTTTTGGCCAATAGCGTTTTGTTAAGTGCTGTCTGTGAGACCGCAATACGACGCAGGACACACAATAGGCTATGTGCAGAGGCTTGATGTTACATAAAAATGAATTGAAATAGAAAACAGATATCATTGATCAAGAGAAGACCCTATGAAGACAATAGCCTATGTGCAGAGGCCTGATGTTACAAAATAACAAAAAAGTGAAACAATTTATACAGGATTCACATTACAAAACATGAAAAATTATTAAGAAAGAATAGAAAATAAGAAAGATCTTATTTGAAAAAATAATTTATCGGTAATGAAATATAGAATTGAAATAATTGTAAAAGGGTTTATAGGTCAATAGGATGAGAAACTGTCGAAATTAGTTGTGACATCACGTGCAATGCATTGTTTTGAATAATGTCTCCCAGTTTCAAAAATATTTTATGTATGAATGCACATTCTATGATAAACATATGACAATTAGCCAACAGACTACCGTAATTAATTAGTTTGTGGTATAAACATTGGTATTATTTCACTTTTAACTACATGTACAGAATAGTGTACATTATGACCATGTGAACCAAGATGACAGTGTGTTGGAGTGTTCTCCCAACGTGGCTGTATTTAAACATTTTCATTGTTTAATTTAGGTAATAATGGATATAGATATTTACAAAATAAGAACATTCCTCATAGGAAATGGAAATCTTCCAGTCATTGATTTATTCTATGATGATGAGGAAGATGCTGATACTAAGTTACTGATACAAAAGTGCAGACAAGAAATTGACAGTTCCCCTAAAGAGGAAATTATTTACGTAGTAGTGGATACTAACATTAATTTAAAAAATCTCCAAGGTTTTATCAGCAAAGAAGAAATCATCCCAATTGTAAATCAATAATTTGATAAAAAAAGTATTGTCTGACATTTCAAAAACCTTATCAAATGTTATTTATCAAATAGTGGCAGCCTATTGAATTGATGATATCTATAGGCATACAATGCAAAATTATTCTCACTCAACAATGTTACAGTGCTCACTGATACCAATGATATAACTCATTTCAAGTTCTGTGCAATTGGTGCATAAGGCTTTGTGCCAGCATTCTACAGGTATTGCACCATAATTATTGCATTGCCAGGGAAATGAGACTACAGCTTGTACAGGTTCTACATATGATTGAGTAGGAATCTACATTGATTAGGAGTGTACATTTCATAATCACTGAAATAATGATAAAATTGCATAACATTTTATTTTAAAATTATAAATAACTATGAAAAAATTGGAAAAAATATGAAAATATTTTTTTAATGATTCTAGAGAAGGGTAAGACTGTAGTTGTGTGAAATCCATAATATATGTACACTATATACTGCACATTGGGTCTGAGGAGGCTAGAATATGAATTTTATGAAACGTCATGGAACAAGTAAAAATCACACAATCGGGCTTAAAGCATGCAAATCTGATAAGCCTACTTACCCTCTGCCCCAGCCGATGAATTGTATCCTACACTCCGTCCCGAGGTCCGTTTGCCTCAGTTTAAGGCATTTAGCCTCATAAATATTTTTGCCATGGTAGCATAGTATAGTTTCTCCTAGAATGTTGGAATGTAAACAAATTTATATACATGCATTTAACAGTCAACAATTATTGAGCAGTTACTTGATAGCCTGAAAATCAATTGATAGCAAGCTTATATATTGTGATAGGCCTACATTCAGCAAAATTTGTTGGAAAGGGGATTTTTCATGTTTGAAGAGAGATAAAAAAGTGTATTTGAGTGAACTCTAGGTTTAAGCCTTACTTACACCGATGCGAATCGTTATTGGGTGCGGGAAACAGAAATGAATGTTGCAGAAATAAGTATCATGACCTTGACATTTGATTGAACTAATCTAAATCAAATTAATATTAAAAAATATGGCTCTCAAATGCTGTTTTCAAATAAAAAACTTCAACAATTTTCCGAGTGGGAGGTGGAGGGGGGGATTTGTCCCACGGACTATCACTCCAATCAGAGCCCTGGATCCGCGCCTGACGCCTGGGGCAAAGGGAGCGTGACAATATCTTAGCCGTGTGCTAATTTGGCTAGTGGGCTTGTTGAATAAAGGTCATCTCGCACCTTGTTCCCAAGGCTTAAATTCACGGCTTCGTTACTAATCAGTAGGATAGGTACAGTAGTAAGTTATAGGGTCTAAAAGATTATACCAAATTCTTGAAGCTGGTTAGATAAGGTTGAGGTTTATAGCAAGGCATTAAAGTACAGTATTTGAACTGAGTACGGTACTTGAAATTGAAAATTGGATATGAGCCTTACGTTACGGTAATTTAGATTTGATATAGTATATAAAATTATACTCTTCTTATAAATAAAAATTAATGAGATTTATTTTATTATATTTATATTAAAAGTAGCCCTAAAGAAAAAATACTCCACTTGCATGTGAAACTTATCTCTTGGATAATTTAGTTAACAGTTAGCAACCTTCAAGCTTGAAGAATACTCTTATATGAAGAAACATACTTGCCTTTACATATATCAATAACTGATAGTCCAGTCAAATAGTCATTGTTCAGGAAACAGCCCCGAAATAGTTTTTCTCGACGGTTGTATATGTATTTTGGGGCGCAGAACTCGAATTTGCTGCCACGCCAGAGGGTGGCTTCTCCCGCAAAACCCCCATTTTAATTTTCGCACTTGTTCTTTCACATGATGTGTGACTCTCTATCAGTACTACATACTACAATTGTGATTCTGTGTCTGTCATACTACTAATCGAGTAGTATGTAGTACTGATAGAGAATCACACATCATGTGAGAGAACAATAATATAATTCTGAACAAGATTCCTCAGGAATTTTTTAATTTAGTAAAGTGGCGAGGGGGAATACACCCAGAAATAGAATACCATGTTCTACAGCACAATACCAATTTAACTTTTTACACAATGATCGGATCTCCTATTGTACTACAGCTTATTTTTCTCAGCATGACAAGGCGGTTCAATATCATGTATGATAACTTAAATTTGATCAAAAAATTGAAAATTCATCCTTGCATGAGTGTAGGTAGGCTATACTTTAGCCCATATTCCCATACACAAAAAATAGCCAATTTCTATATTCAAAAAGCTGTGTATAGGCTATTTCGGTAACCCGATATGGTAAAAATTGTACTTGGTCTTGAATTGTAGAACAGAATCTTCTCTTTCATGTGAGGTGAATGAATTTGTTAAAATATATTCGTGAAGTTAGATTTATCTGTTTCAAAAGATAAAGATATTGCTATTTTCACAGTATTGGCAGTTTTTCTATTATAAACATTGATTCAAGATGGAATCGAGGCTAATCAGCTTATAAAGCATATGGATTTCTCTTCAATTAGAGACCAATCGCAAATCTTTATCATGAAAAATAGAAATCTCTTTCTAATTGGCTGTAACTTTTGAATGGTATTGAAATAAAAGTAGCCTATTGTTTATGGGAGTGGAAAGAAAAGAAAAATCTCTACAATTTTCACTAAAAATTTTGAATTACTCATGTGAAGTGATTCACAAGATTGCCAGCTTTGATATGGAAATAAGCCATTTCTGAGTAAAAAATGTGAGTATGAGGAGGAATTTTCCATTTTTTGATCAAATTTGAG
Organism: Nilaparvata lugens; assembly: GCF_014356525.2. NCBI lineage: Eukaryota > Metazoa > Arthropoda > Insecta > Hemiptera > Delphacidae > Nilaparvata > Nilaparvata lugens. The sequence goes on along the minus strand of NC_052518.1, from coordinate 23,290,999 downwards.
TTAGAAAACATAATTTTGAACCGCCTTGATGAGCTGTAAAGAATAAGCTGTAGTACCGGTACGATGGGATCAGATCATTTTTTTTTGTCAAAAGGTATGAGTCTTTGAAATTTTGATCCTTGTGATACGGGTAATGTCCTTATAAGTGCCACCCCACTAGGAAATAATGAAATTATGTGCACCTAACGGATGATTCTGATAGAATAACAACCCTTGCATAACAATATGATGCGAAATATTGATTTGATCGGTTAGAAATGCCTTGAAAGTTATTACAATGAAAAATTTGTATTTTGGCTGTGGGACATAATGGTTTTCTAAATTCCAAAATGTCTGAGTAGTCTTGTTCAAAGTTTATTGTACTTTCATATTATGATATGTGATTTTTATCATTACTATATAATACTCCAAGTTGTATGGAGTTTAAGTTGTATATGGAGTGGAAGTAAGTTAGTGAGTTTCAAAAAAAAAAAACTTCTAAAAATGGGCCTACCCCTTCTTGAAACTCTATAGCTCCAAAACCAGAAATTTTTAGAATCCTGGTCGACTACTAATTTATTGAAAATTCTATTGTCTTTAATTTTGTATAAAATGCTATTTTTTGAGAAACCCAAGGTTTTCGAAATAAAATGGAAAAATTGAAAAATGTCCCAAAATTTGGGTGTTTTGGGTTTTTTTTTGGGTGAAGCCACCCTCTGGCGTGTCAGCGAATTCCAAATTCGTATTCAGCGCCTCAAAATACGTAAAAAACCGACAAGAAAAATTCTTTTGGGGTTCTTTTCTGAAAAATGACCATTTTACTGAACTATTATAAAGGATTTGTGCTACCGCTTATCAAAAGTGTATTTAACAAATTTTCTTCTGAATTTTTCTACGAATTCCAATAGTTCAAAATATCGGTTATTATCACAATCTAACTATTGTGAAACAACAAAAAAGTATTTGTATAATAAACAACTACATTTTGTTGAATGTTTCAACAAAGTTAGGTTAGAAACCTAAGGCCCGATTGCACGAAAGCCGGTTGAATTTTAATCGTGATTAATTTTCACGAGAACCAATCAAAGAAGGCTTCTCTGGTATTTAACAAATTTTCTTCTGAATTTTTCTACGAATTCCAATAGTTCAAAATATCGGTTATTATCACAATCTAACTATTGTGAAACAACAAAAAAGTATTTGTATAATAAACAACTACATTTTGTTGAATGTTTCAACAATGTTAGGTTAGAAACCTAAGGCCCGATTGCACGAAAGCCGGTTAAATTTTAATCGTGATTAATTTCACGAGAACCAATCAAAGAAGGCTTCTCTGATTGGTTCTCGTGGAATTAATCATGATTAAAATTCAACCGAATTTTGTGCAACAAGCACTAAACGTTTTGAAACGTTCGATCTAGCTATACACGGTACGAGGTAGGTACCGTACTGTAATGTGACTGATGATTCCATTATATTTCTCGTCGAATTCTACATATTAATTGACTATTTTGGAACACGTCAGAGCTGTAAAAAATTATAATGATTTAAAAATGTCATGAGTTTTTAAGTAAACCCCACGAAATCGACAACAATGTTGGGTAACTATATATTTTAATTTCATCTTGGTATATCCTGCTATCCGCGGGAAATGTAATTGGCATCATGATACCTTTTGCGTGCCATGATATGCACAATTTCCAATTTAGTTTATAATAATCAAGTTCCTACACTTATCAGCCCAATTTCTATATTTTACATTGGTTTAATTGTCTTTATGTCCAAATTTATTTTAAAATTACTAGCCTATTGCATTGAATGAGTTCAGAAATGTCAAAACTTTTTCAAATTGATAGATTGAGATTGAATTATTCACCTTCCTCAGGTCTGAAGAAACGAGCTTCGTTTTCCATAATTCAAAACTAAAAATTAAATCAATTGAAATATTAATTAAAAACGTAAATAAATTCAATAAGCACTTATAAGGGATCTTTGATTTGAATTTGCTGAAACTTTCTATGAGGGAGAGAGCTGGATAGTGGATACTGTATTTCTTCGCCGGAAATGCAACTCGTATGCGCTGTTTTTGAATTATATGAGTATTATTTATAATATTATCATTATTATTATATATTTAATATCATTATAATATATTATTATTATCATATTATTATGAATATTTGACCAATGAGGCATTAATGAAATAGACATTTTTTTTATTCCAGTATTTCTTATTTTCCATAGAAAAAAACTAAATCATTTAATATTCAGTTCATTCGATAATAATCTATTAAATTGAATAATGTTATATTGAATTTTACCGATATTTTTAGGAGTTGGTACTGCTGCGTTTGTTTAGATCATCCTTGGTTTAGTTTCCAGCTGTTTGGGTTTTCCAGCTGTTTTTGCCGTGACAATCTTGAGCTCTGGGCTGGAGCAGTTGAGCAGGTTGAGCTTACCATAACATCGAACTCCGCAACACGATTTCAATTTTCTAAAACTTTGTCATGGTGAACAGGTTGTTATTATTATGTTTGTCAATATTGTTAACTTCTAAACTTTCCATTACCGTTCAAGATAAGTGTGGTATTTAAATAAAAATTGAATTTTCTCTTTGAAGTGATTTAATACGCTGAGAACTAACAAGTTATATTCCTTTGAAATCGTCGTTATTGACATCATGCCCCCAATACCACTGCAATTAGTGGTTCATTTTTATTGTGAAATTTGTCTTTGATCTCAAAGTGTCGTAGAAGTGCTATTCAACATGCTCACATTGGTCAGTGACTGGATCTATTACATCAAGAACTTTCTAGGTAATTCTTCCAATTTTGAGGTTAGATTTTTGGGTCAGTGCTCTATTAACTTTTTTTCTCTAACATGATTTTTAGCAAATTTCTTCCCTTCAGCTTGATATTTCGCATGCATTTCTTTTTAATAATGATTTTTCGTTGTTGCAGTGTAGAGGTTATGTTCGTATTAAGTTATAAGAACGTTGATCGTCCGCAACGTAATATTTTCACATTTTTATTAACTAAATTTGCCTTCTAATGTTACAGTTGAATACATAGATGTCGACTTTACCCTATGGCTGACATGGTTGTTAGCACCTCTTCTAATAACATTCCTTTTGCCGCTTGTCATAGTTCTTCTGCTATACCTAACAGCCAGTATTATGTACATCTATAAGTTTCATAGGTGAGTAATCATTTACTGTATGATTACTTGATTTTCTATTATTGTTTAATTTTTAAGTACCTGGCATTATAATTCATTTTTGCTCCCTACATTATTTATTAAATTTTGTTATTTTATTGATTCTGCTACCGTTTTATTAAGTTACATGAACGTGTAACTTATATTGTTAAAATTTAGAGTGGAACCGTTTTTTTGCCAGTTGTATCAAACAATCTGTTACTTGATTTGTGAGTCAATTGATATAAACCATTTCCCTGAATCATTTTTGTATGGCCTAGCCTGATGGAAACCCTCATTGTATATGTACATTGTGAGGTCCACGTTATAATGGCAGTGTTTGATTACCGATGGTATTGCCATCCTTGTCTATCATTCAACAAAGTGGATAGCACTATCTCTTTCTCGCTTTGCTCTGTTGCCAGATCGTCTTTTTAACAATGTAGAATTAATAATGAATTTACAAAATATTTTATCTTAATTATGAAAATTATTGAAAAATATAATTTCTTGCTTAATAAAATACAATTTATTATTTTAACGAGAATGAACTGTTAATATTAGTACATAAATAAACCTGTATCAGCTACCGTCTATAGAAGGCATTGACAATTGACAGACAGAGGCCATTTCCATTCTCCACTGCCATTATAACGTGAACCTCAATATAGCTTTGTTAAGTGATTATTGTTTACACTCCTTTTTTGATTAACTTTCTTTCGTTTCGAAAGAATTTGTATCAACTTGAAATAAGTTAAGAGTAGGATGAGTTCAAAATAACAAATATTTCAACAAGTTTAGGCCTACTACTACCACTGTCATGCAAGCTACTAAAATTAGATGTAACTTATGGTAAATTCAACTTTTCCAAGAAGCAAGAGAAATTATTCTATATGTTTTCAAACCCAGGTAGCAGGTACCGTAAATATTAAAATTTGTTTATAATTTGTTTTAATAGTGTATGTAGTCCAGTCAAAGAAGGAAAAGTTTTGGAAGACAATTTTTGACTCGGCAGTTCTGTTTAGAGTAGTAATGACTTGTGAGATAAACATAACCTACTAAGAGGGTGGGTGGCTCAGAGATACCATTTTTTGGTGTACCGCATATTCGAATACTAAGCATCTTACAAACATGACTATTCTATACAGAATTAAAGCTTACTTAATTCCCCACAATAATTAATTTCACAACTTTTTCTATATAGCCTATTGTGTAGTTTTCTAGATATTTGCTATTATTTAAGGGGTGGGACAGTTTTGAAAAAGCACGTTCGCCTCCAATTAGCGCGGTTAAGCTCTTAGAACTTTTCAAGCTCTATGGAAAAAATCAATGCTGATTATGCGCTCATTTCCCACGACTGTTGCAGCAGCTTTAGTATTGGTTGTGAAATCTTCGGTTTTGCAACAATAGACCAATTGAAAAAATAATTGGGAAGATTTTTTTGCTAAAGAGATGAGGGTGGTTTAAAAGTTGCATTTTTCAATATTTTGCTTACACACACATATATTTTGGAACAATGCGTTTAACCGACATGACTAATCATTAAAAAATGTAGCTGAATTAATTTTTTACAATTTCTGTTAAGTGGATTCTTGTGATATTTCCATCAGTTTCCGTGATATTCACTCTTGTCATGCAATTCAATTATTTGCCCATTCGAATAAGAGGAATTGAAAAGGTAAACACATTCAAGAACGTTTTTGAATTGCTTTTGACTATTTTAGTATATCTGATAAACACGTTAAATCGTTAGTCCTGGCTGCCTAAAACAGTCGATAGGCCATGTCTGAAATTGATCAGGCGTGACCTGAAACTGAAAACTAACACCAGACCTGAGCCAGCCAGATCACACGGTATTATTATTATCATCATCACCCATTCCGTGTTCTTGAAAACTTTATAAGTTTATAGAAATAAATTATTCTGTGAGGAAAAATGTGTAAAATATGAGTGAAATTTTGTTATTTTTAACAGAGATCGTCTACATCACGCATACGAAGTTGATATATGGCACGGGGCACGCAAGACATGTGCGGCCATATGGGATGCACATGGGTGGATATGGCATGGTCAGTACTTGCTCATTTTAAATTTATTCATTTCTAAAATACAATATTTTGGTTACCTGAAGGCCAAAGTAAGTCAAATCACATTTCAACAATCTTTTAGAGTGATGTGAGTCGGAAATATTCTCATTGGGAAGGAATCTATGATTTGGCAATATTTCTCTGGCCATGAAATTTTGTGAATTTCTAGAATTGCTTTAAAATAGTTCGAATTGATCAATTTTAGTAAAATTTGTCATCAGGCTAGCCAATAAATCAGTCATTCATTGAAGCAGAGTAAATAGCTCTCGCATAACATCAAAGCATACAATTTGATCACTAATATTCATATTAAAATATCGATAGCATCAAGATTGGTTATTTTATTAATTTACATGAAATCATGAATTCCCGAGAATATTTCCTCAATATCAAATTTCGGGGAATATTACATCACTAATCTTAAAGCAGGACTCGCTTCACGAAAGTCATATATTCATCAGTAAATATTGACATACTTGTTACTTCTCCATTTAGAAGCGTCTCTTGAACAAGAGTCACAAATCATTCATTCACCTGTTACTTTTTGAAAATTCACCGGAACGTTTAGTTGAAAATATCTATTGAGATTCTGGCATTAGGAAATGAGTTTTAAGGTGATATTCCTGCATTTGAAAATGGACCATTTTTAACAACAAAATATGTTATAGCTCTGCTAAATTTCAACATTTTAAAATGCTACCTTATCAAAAATATGTCCATTTTAATTGATTATTACGTCCAAATAGTAAATTAAAATGATGATAAATTAACATTGCCAACTCTTATAACTATTTACCACTCTAACGAAATAATATTTTGCCCCTTGTAATTGAAATTCATTTCTCTTATGCTTTCTATTTTTATTTCTATATCATTCATCAAATTCTTGACATTACAGTAATTTTTCACCATCTCTGATCTGAATTGCTGATCAATGTAATGATTGTGTAATGTAGCTTATTGTGTGTTAAAAATCTGGACAGCTTTTTATCCTTCTGAGAAACTTTTATTTCCTTAGAAAAAGGCTTCCTCAGGCAGTCTTGAAGCAATTGTATTTTGCTTTGGTGTACTCTAAAATCAACTTTGGTATAAGTTGTTGGGGCTCTACATATAAAACCAATTTAAAGCCTCTAGTCATGTTGCAAAAAGCAATAATTCGTTAGATGAAATGTGTTAGGAGAACAGAACACTCGTTCCCTATCTTCAAATTTTACAATTGTCTACACTGCGGTATATTTTTGTTTTTAAGGTTCTGTCTTCTTTCTTTTTGTTATCAGGTGATCGCAGTAGGCAGGTATATGAGGTGAATCACCTATATAGCACAAGAAGTGCAACTGATAACAATTTAAGGCTTCCTAGATCACATACAACCTTTTTCCTAAAATCATTTGTTTTCCTTGGCCCCAAGTTTTTCAACAATGTGCCTGATCCGATTAAAAGAACCAATAATATTTTAAAAATAATATTTAAAAAACTGATATTTAAATGGCTCATTTAGTATTCCACTTGAAAAGAGTTTATTCATTGTAATTGCTTAATTTCATTGTAGCCTGAATATAAAACAATAGTACTTGTACATATCTATTTTCTATTCTTTAATTGCTTGAATGGTGAGTAAATCTGCGATTGAATGTACAATTTTTTTATAATTCAACAAGTAGTATTTTTGTTTTGACCAATTATTGAAAATTATAATTTTGTATTATTGTTAACAAAATTTGTTCTGTTTTTGTTATATCCTAGATCTACAAAATTTTACATAATGTAAAATGTTATTATTGTATGATGTCAAAATAAAAGTGATTGATTGATTGTGTAGAGTGCAGGCTTCGTGTCGCCTATAAAATGTCTCACTTTCTTTCGAAGTGTATTATCATAGATAAAGGATAAGCATAAGCACTATATTTCTTGTCTCTGGTATTATCAACTTATCGCCCTTTCCAATTTTCTTCTTTCTCTCCTCGTTATGTCTAGTATGAGTGTGTATTGTGTGGTGAATGTTATAGTTTTTATTTGCATCAATAAGATAAGGTGTGTCGGCTTGGCCTTAGTCGCCGCCGCCTAGTGGTGCACTGGCCGATAGCGGTGCGCGCGACCCGCCCTCCACTTATCAATTGCTGTCAAATGCAGTTTCTGGCTATAATTTTTCAAGGTTTCACATGTGAATGCTCAATCCCTCTGTGCACATATCAGCGATTTTCGTAAACTGTTGTCTAACCTTATCTTTGACGTAATCATGGCCAATTACAATCACACCGAATAATTTGGATTTCGAAGTTAAGGTAACTAGTTACAATTTGATTCAGAACGATCAAACAATCAACAGGGGATTGCCATCCCCTGACAACAGGGGAATTGCCATCTCCCTAAGTCATAAATATTTCCAATATAGAGTTTATTCCTCCATACCTTTCCAGTATTCTAGAAAACTAGAGTATCTTTTAATTGAAGTTCAAATAATAAATTCTGAATTGGTGTTGTGTGCCTGTTATAGACCACCGAGAACTGGATAGGCTACATCAATGAATTCGAAAATGCTCCAATTACCCTGTTGCCATCAGACAAGTATTTAAAAATAATTGGTGATTTCAACACAGATTTACAGAGAACTGGTACTTTTGAATATTCTCACGTCATGCAATCACGCTTGATCCCACTCATCACACCAATTCATCTCACACATCCTTTGATTTAATAATAATTAATGATGAGCCATTTGTAATTCATTATGGTCAGTTACCAGCTTCAGGACTCTCTTTACATGACTTGATTATTTTTGTTCTTTGTCTTTAGTCTCCAAAACCTGATGCTAGAAACCTGTTGTTCCTGTTATCACTTGGAGAGTAAAGAGAAACCCATCACCATGGCTTACTCCTGCAATTCGTCAATTGATGTCCTGGTGGGATGCAGCCAAATGCAAGTTTAGAAGATCTAATGATCCCTACCATCGCACCCTTTTCAGTACGTAAAGAAACAAAGTTAAACAGGAGCTGCGTAACTCGCGGAATCGCTTAACTTATAATGCCTTACTGCAACAAAACAAACCACGTGAAAGGTATAAGATGGTCAATTCTTTTGGTATTGGCAAAACCAGAAGTCGTGATCCAATTGCTTCTCACTTGAATGATTTAAATGATTTCTTTGTATCACCTCCTGGTGATGTTGATTTTGGAGCTCAATATACTGATGCACTCAATAATACACTTCAGTGTATTTCTCCAGCACATCAAGTCAATTTTTCACCAGCTGATTGTTTCCAGGAATTAAAGGTTCTCAGTTGTGTCACTTCTAATACCACAGGGTTCTGATTCCATACAAATCCGTTTTATCAAAAATGCATTGTTCTTCACTATTCCTGTTATAACCTACATTTACAATCAATCTTTCATCGCTTCTTCTTTTCCATCACCATGGAAATCTTCTCTGATAACACCTCTGATGAAATCTCCTCATCCCACATCTGCCTCTGACTTTAGACCAATCTCAATAGTTTCTGCATTATCCAAGGACCAGGAGCATTTGGCACTGGAACAAATCAATCAGTATTTTAGTTCTAACAATATTTATAGCACTACTGGTCCACTCCAAGGCAACCATATTAGTTATGTTTAACCTCTCCAAAGCTTTCAATTGTGTTCATCATTCGCTACTGCTGGACTGCTGCGTAAACTAGAGGAAAAGGCTTTTCTGATCATTCTCAGTCCTGGTTTGACTCTTACTGGGTTCCATACAGCAACGTATCAAAAACAATAACGATTTTCTGCATGGTTACACCACAACACAGGACAGTTATTTACAATAGATCATTTTTAGTGAAGCAGTTAGTTGTGGAATGCATTGCAAGGCAATATTAAATATTTGGGTGGTGAGGTTCTGTTGCTGGGTGGCGGTGGACTTGTTAGAGTCGGTAGACGGGGCTTGTTCTTTGTATATATCCATATACTTATCAGCATCCTCAAAGAATGCTTACAAGTATGAATGTTGAATGTGTGCGTGTGTGCTAGTCTTTTAAAATTTTAATTTGCTTTTTTCTCTAGATTTCTTTCTTTGTCTATAAAACATTTCATACCGCAAAAGTATTGCATTGCGATAAGCTTTTCTGTATTGATTTCAATGCTCATTAATCATATTTAAGTTATTTCTAATCTTATGTGCTCTTTCTTTGCAAGATTTTCCCAATTTCAAATCTTCCTATTTGCTATACCATTTTTCTCCACTGTTGCTTATAATCAATTATTCTCTTTCCCACGTATATATTTTAAAATGCTATTAGGCCTACACAGGTTTTTTTCTCATATCCACATTCAATGTTCATATAAAATCAACAAATTCATCTTTCATTCCAATTCCTACTGATCTGAATAACTAATTGTCTTAATTAACCTGTCTGTTCATTTACTTTATTTTTTTGCATTCTCTTCGAAAAGTAAAGTGATGTTTTTAGCTTATTGAAAGACATAATAGGTGACTCAGTGAGTGAGTTGGTGTTTTTATTATAGCTCAACTTTTTCAATGTTTATTCATCATATTTTCCAAATTTATTACTATTCCTTATTACTACAGTGGATTGTTTGAATTAATCTTCTATATTAACATTCTAAATTAAAAACTATTGCGATTATTTTGGGATCTAAATTTATGAGTCAGTCTCACAATGGTCTTAGGCAGGGTGATGCTTTAGCATGTCTGCTTTTCAATGTGGCATTGGAGAAAGTAATACGAGACTCCAAAATTGACACTAGAGGAATCCTGCTCAATAAGACAATTCAATTACTGGCTTATGCTGACGACATTGACATTGCAGCCAGATCAGTCCCCTATATGATGGAGGCATATAATAGCATGAGAGGGGCAGCAAATAGTATGGGACTGATTGTAAACAAGCAGAAAACAAAGATCATGGTCTCATCAAGGTCCAATGCTCATAGATTGAATGCTGCTCAGTGTGACCTGATAGCTGATTGTGGTTTGGAGGTGGTTGATGAGTTCGTCTACCTTGGGTCTTCAGTAAACTCAAAAAATGAAACAACATGAGATCAGGCGAAGAATTCTACTTGCAAATAGGGCATACTTCGGTTTAGCCAAACACTTCAGATCAAGGAATTTAAGCCGAGAAACAAAGATAAGAATCTACCGCTCACTGATTCTGCCTGTGCTGACCTATGCCAGTGAGGCATGGACCCTAACAAAACTGGATGAGAATATAATCAACATTTTCGAACGAAAGATTCTACGCCGAATTTTTGGTGGTGTGGAAATTGATGGAGTGTGGCACAGAAGAAAGAATAGGGATCTGTATGATATGTACGGCCACACCAATGCACTAGCTATTATCAGAGTAGGGAGACTCAGGTGGGCAGGCCATGTTGAAAGAGCTGATGACTCATATCCGCCTAAAAGAATAATGAATTAAAACATGGAAGGAAGAAGACGCCCTCCTGGCTGACCAAGACTGAGATGGATGGACTCAGTCACTGAAGATGCAAGGAGGCTTGGTGTCAGAAATTGGAGACGAGCTGCCATCGACAGAGTAGAATGGAGGCGATTGCTGAAGCAGGTTAAGATCCGTTTTGGATTGTAGAGCCGTGGATGATGATGATGATAAATTTATGTGTTTGAAAGTGCTGAAGAATCATAACCTCTTTTGGACTAATATCCAGTCAAAATTCGGAATGGAATAGTATGAAGGCTATAAGCCTGATTTTTCATCTCCAATCAGTTTATGATTATGTGTTTTATTATCTAATTATTTAATAAATAAAATGTACACTTATTTTTTAAGACTTCATTTTCAGATATTGAACTCTCATATATCACATTTTATTGTTATGCTTTGTTCTGTTTTCTTTATTATCTCTTAGGTTAAGTGGTAGAGTGGACATTACTGTCTAAACTTCGCCACTTCAGCAAATGGAAAGTCATTCTATTTTATTTCTTTTTTGTAATTGATGGTTAGGTCTAGTAGTCTAGAACGTAACAGCCTAGTCGTTGGTTTTAATCCCGACGGTACGCATGGACGCATGGACATCTCATCCACGCACAAGCAAAAAGCTTATGATGGTCAATAAATTAATGCATAAAAATGAACAAAGAATGAACAGTTTTCCAAAACGTTTTATATTGATATTTTTAATTTGAAAAAATGTTTTTTCATCACTTTTTAATCACTGTTTAAATCACTGAGATTTTTATAATTGAAAAATTTGTACGAAAATATAATTGATGTGTTTTCTTATTTCATAATAGGCCTATAACCTGCATATACCTGATTGACTAGAAAAATACGTTGGCAAAAATTTAAAACTACAAAAAACTCAGCTTAATTAATTGGCATCCTATTATAGGTATCAATATTTTGACGTTATAAACTCACTATTACTATACTACCTGCCTGTACTTTGACTTAGCTGAAAAAACAAATTCTCTTCATATTACAATAATTTATTGATGATCTCCAATAAATTGCCAATATACATTGAACAATTCATTATAATTATTAGCAATTGAAAATATATATTTTATTTGAGTCTCTGAAAAGAACGTTTTTAAACTCTTCAATTGGAATAGAATTGATTACAACGGGTGATTCACCAGAAATTCATTGAAGTTTTCTGATAACACATTAGGAATTAGGCCCATGGTAGTTTCAAATTGAAGGCAGTGGTAGATTAATACATACATTCAATACAATCTGATTCTGATTTTTGGAATATCATTCGCAACCAGGAACAATAATTCATTATTCTAAATTAACGTTTGTTCAAAAATACACTATTTTCAATTTTTATTCAAACTGCCATTGAAAATTATCTCTTGGTTTCTGCATTCTCCAAGAATTGCTTATGGATCATTCTTTCAAAAATTATCCATCTCAAAAAAAAGCTTTTTCCCTATGAGGCCGCTGTAATGTCAAACTTTTTCTTGTGACTTCTATCAGTTAATTAATAGGACTTTAAATGAACCTACTATAGTTTATAATAGGTTATCCTTTTATAGGTTTATTTTGCAACTTTTTTGTTACAGGTTATGACGTTGAAGGCTTGGAAAACGTTCCAACTGACACTCCAGCCCTGCTAGTGTATTATCATGGTGCAATACCGATTGATCTTTATTACGTGATATCAAGAATATATTTGATCAAAAATAGATTAGTACACACTGTTGCTGACAGATTCCTATTTAGAATACCTGGTAAGTTCACAGTTCTTCATCAATTCTGAATTTTTTAATTCGATTCACTTGAGCTTACATTGACTATACAATAGTAATATTTATAACAGGTGTTTTCTTTAGAGGTATAGAACTTTAAATTGCAATAAAACAACAATGGACAACAACAATAAAACATCAATTATTCTATTGACATTTTTTTTTTCATCGAAAGATAATCTTGTGGCGTTACATTTTGAATATGATTTCTGGCATAAGACCTGCACTATGTATTATAATTCACAAAACAAACTACCGTACCGAATGTAGTGCAATCTATAGACGTCCAATTTCCTATTACTTTTTCCAACATTTATAGCGGTATATCGGCAATAACACGGCAAATGTTGTCTTCCAAATGGTCAAGCGTTTATTACTTATCCGCATAGACAAATGACTTACATAGCCCCAAAGAGAGTGGTCTAGCGGTGTTAAATCACATGATCTTGGAGGCCAATTCACATGTCCAAAACATGAAATAAGGTGGTCACCAAACGTGTCTTTCAATAAATCGATTGTGGCACGAGCTGTGTGACATGTTGCGCCGTCTTGTTGGAGCCACAGCTCCTGCACTTCATCATTATTGTACAATTCAGGAATGAAAAAGTTAGGATGGACTCATTCGGGTCTCCCTTAATGCTTACAATAGCAATAGCTTTTTCTGTACGCGACGCACAGCGTCTCTGGGGATGAGAGTTATCAATAAAAGTAAACGTAGTTCAAAAACGTTCCATGGTTAATCGAATTAACTGCTCTGATGGACGATTTTGTCGACGATGAAATGGATGTGAGGCGCGATACTTATTCCGATAAATATTCCGCATGGAACCATTATTTTCGACATGAAATTCCACTATTTGCAAGCATTGTCCAGGGGTGAGTTTATTCATGATGAATTGCCAAACAAAACTGAGAATAAATGACTTAACAACTGTTAAATCGGTCACCATCTTGAACCGTGTAATATTGATAATATTGAGAGGGTATTATTGTAGTTTTTTGCGTGTCTTCTTTTCAGGTGATTGAATTGAGGGGAACTTTGATTCTTATTTTGAGTTTTTAGTGTGGGATTTGACCATGTCTTTATTGAATTTGCCAACTAACTGCTTAGTTGTCAAAATAAAAGCAATTTTCGTCCATTTTTAAAATACGGTTAATTTCATGTCGAAAAAGCAACTATATTATTTGGGAATTGCACGAGCATTGACCTTTTTGAAGCTTTGGCTTTTCCACTGGAAGTTAGGCTCAACGCTCGTGGAGGGGGAATAATTTTCAGTGAAAAGGCGACAGTTCGAATTGAGACGTGAACGGGAAAACGTGTAACGGTGTGCGAGCCTCGGTCCTCTGAATAGGTCTGTTTCCCATTCAGAGCGACAAAGTGAAAAGGTTTTCGTTATCAGTAATTTTGATCCATTTTAAATAAGAAACTGAATTTAATAGAACTAGTAGAAGTGAAATTAGAATATTAATTGTGTGGGTGAACCTGAGTAAAATGTGAGTTATTTTATATAATAAAATATATATATACACCGTACTGTATACTGAGTTTTGAATGATGAGTCGAAGTTCAATTGGTTAAAATGGTGAGTTCCGAACTTTTGTTGTTTTTTTATTCAGCTCGAAAACACAATCTTCGTTTACAACAGTAATACCAATTTAAAATTCTATACCTCTAAAAAAGCACCCGTTGTTATATGTTTTAATACTAATTGAGAACTAAATTGTTCATTTTATATTAGTAGGCTAATTATTACAAATCACCCAATTTCTTTAAATTTGTCTAAATGCTTTTTAATGCATAAATTTAATCAGGAATGCATAATATGATTTATTTCATAATGGAAAATTCCATAATAGAGTTAATATACGTTGAAATACAATTTTATTCATTATTTTTCATCATTATCTTATTCTATCCTTTCTTTCATTTCATTTTTTTCTGTATTGTTCATTTATAAGCTCTCAATATCTTGTCTACTTACTGTAATGTGTGAATGTGTGAAACTTTGTTGCAAAAAAGATTTCCGACTTGCAAGAATCAATAAGTCTAGTTTATGATTTCTAAACAAACAAATGAATAGATAAATTGATAGATTATGTTTGTGTTTTTCGCCTTGAAACATTTTTTTGAAAATCTGTTTCACTTTTTAATAAAACCAGATAGAAAAAGAACAATAGACAGATAGAAATAATATAAAATTATTTTCCTTGCAACCATTATCAAAAAAATACTATTATTTTTGCTTCAAGTAACAACTAATATCAAAATACAAACAATAACAAAAATTCAACTCTATTCTTTCCTTGCTAGTAGCCTTGCATTTTATGTTTATCGACACTAGCAAATAGAGAAATAATGAGGATTATTTTCCAGGTTTTGGTATAATATCAGAAGTAATGAAAGTTATACCGGGAACTGTTCAAACCTGTTCGACGGTTTTAAAAGAAAATAATCTGTTAGCCATATCACCCGGAGGTGTTTACGAGGCCCAGTTTGGCGATTCTTATTATTCGTTGATGTGGAAAAAGCGCTTGGGTTTCGCCAAGGTAGCATTAGATGCAAAAGTGGTAAGATTTCACATTTTTAAATCTAAGTAGGTCATTTTATAGGCCTTTCTTTTGGTTGTATTTAAGAAGGATATTTCAGATTTTATAACATTCATTGGTTATTCCATCATATATCATAAGCAGTTCAATTTTTAAAGTTCTTTGCATTGAAATTGATATACGTGTGATCAGTCATACTCAAGTGATCTGTCTTCCATCAATATTAAATATCATCAAATTTTGATGAAGTGGTGAAGTTTTTTTTTATTTTGGATGATATGCACTTGAGTTTTTTTCTTGTGCGTGTGTAATAGAATCTGTAAACTCTAAGGTTCAACTTTAAGAAATTTATATTGATTTTAAATTCGTAATCAATAATTTTGATGTAAAGTGGACTGTATTGAATAGAAAAGAAACAAGTGATATCTCTACAGAAACAAGTACATGCAATGAATATATAAAAGAACAACTCACCGAAAATCTGCAGAGTATCTAATGTAATATTTATATTATTGAGCTTACAACTTCCAGGTAAGGTATTCAGGTGTCCCCGAGGTAGGAGATGAATCAAGGATGGTGAAAAGGCAAGCTTAATTGTCATCTACTGTTGGTAAATTCGGCTTCCATCATATAACGTTGCACATATATTTCTGACGAGATATTTACAATGTCTTTAAAGACTATAGATCGGTGAACTTTCCAATCGAAAAATAATAGTTTAAAACTTTCAACTAAAGGGAGTTTGGCAAACACTCTTCCAAACGTAGGTTTATGGTGTACGATTTAACATTAACGAAAAAATAATAATTTGAAGAACGATTTTCTTCTGGGAATGATCGACGAATAATAATTATCAATCCCGACTCGAGGCAAGCTATTCCAAAGCGAGACTGAACTGAAAGAAAAAACCTACAGGCTAGTGAGCGCGACGCACTCAAGTGAAAGAAATACGAACTGAACGAGGAGCGCGCGTCAAATTCAAAAACGAAAAATGAAAACTAGAGCTGGCTCCAACATCCCCCCCCGGCTGAAAAGCTATTTTCAGACAAGGCTAGAGAACAAAGAAACGAAAAAAAACAATGAATAAACGACGAAAGAAATAAAAATAAAACAAAACGAGAATAAAACAAAAAATGCAAAAGGAAAATTATTGAGTAGGCAACGGATACAACTTTGTAGCCGGCCTTTTGAAGCGACCATTGGCGCACCGCACCATAGCCACCCGAACGACACCGTCAGTACCGGGAAATACTTCCTCAATCACCCCCAGAGGCCATTTCAACGGTGCGACATTTGGTTGATCCACTAGGACGATTGTACCAACCGTGAGAGGGGTGGAATCCTTACACCATTTCACACGGGTTTGTAATTCATGTAAGTATTCTTTGCGCCAACGACTCCAGAAAGACTGAACCATTTGATTGACTAATTCAAACCGATCCAATCGATTCATTGGACGATCTTCCACATTTAACATAGGAAGGTACTTAAGAGGTGTCAAAGTGAGAAAATGAGCCGGTGTGAGGGCGAGGGGTTCACTCGGATCCGCGCTCATTTGACATAACGGGCGTGAGTTAAGTACAGCCTCAATTTGAACTAAGACAGTGTTCAATTCTTCGTAAGTCAACAACTGGTTACCAATAACTCGAAACAGGTGTGACTTTACTGATTTTATATTCGCCTCCCAAAGACCGCCGAAGTGAGGTGAACCTGGCGGGATGAAATTCCACTCAATGCTATGATCAGCAAGTTCATTCTGGAGCAGGTTTTGATATTCCTTGGAGTTCAGCATCCGTGACAATTTTATTAGCTCATCATAGGCGCCGACGAAGTTGGTACCATTATCGGAATACATGACCTTACAAGGACCTCGTCGAGCAAGGAAACGGCGAAAAGCTGATAAGAACATTTGGGTCGATAAGTCCGAAACTAATTCAATGTGAACGGCTTTAGTTGCCATACAGACAAAAAGACAAATGTACGATTTAAATATGAAAGGATTCCGACGCCTGGCCATGGTGATTCGAATGGGTCCGCCATAATCAACTCCACATTGGACGAATGGTTTAGACGACAGAGTTCTACAGGCTGGCAGATTGCCCATTTTCGGCGGTGTAAGAGTGGGACGATAGTGAAAACACTTGTTACATTTTCGTACATGACTCCTTATAAGGACACGGGCTGATAAAATCCAATATTTTTGTCTCAAAATAGACGCCAATAAATGAGGTCCAGCGTGACAGTGCTTTTCATGAAAATAATCAATCAAAAGCGTGACCAATGGATCATTTTTCGGTAATATAATCGGATGACAGCTGTCATAATTCAACTCAGAATTTTGTAAACGTCCACCCACACGAATAATATCATGATCAAGAAAGGGTGACAGTTGTTGAAGATGAGAAGTACATTCTTTCCCAGCTTTCAATTCCAGTAATTCTTTCGAAAAATGAATTTTTTGTACGACTTTACACAAGTGTTTTTCCGCCAAATCGAAATCTAATTCATGAGGTTAGGCAATAGACGAAGTACTTTCAATATTAACACCATGATACGCAATAGACGTTGGTAGTTGGAACAACGAGCAATTAAAAGATGAATCGAATTAATAGATGAATTTTCCGACTGTACTACAGTGACAATTGAGTGAGCCTTGACCTCAGGTAGACACTCTATAGGTTCCAGATCGACCTTGACGGGCCAATCACTCTCTTCTAACATTAGCCAAGAGGGGCCAGACCACCACAAATCATGATTAATTATTTCAGAAGGGGATAAACCTCTCGAAATGGGATCAGCTGGGTTTGAATTTCCTGCCACGTGTAACCAGTCGTTGATAGGACAGTCTTGAATTTTCGTAACTCGATTAGCGACGAAAGATTGCCATCTGGATGGACAGCCTCTGATCCAATGTAAGACAACAGTAGAATCCGATAATGCAACAACGCGAGTCACGTGACAACGAAGGCTCAAACAGAGACAACAACCTGTATTAATTCAGCGAGCAAGAGCGCCGCGCATAATTCAAGCCTAGGTATGGATAAAGTCTTAGATGGCGCGACTTTTGATTTAGCGCACAACAATGTGATAGTTGCAGGTTGCATATCCATTTGAGATTTTATGTAGATCACACCACCATAACCTAAAGTCGATGCATCACAGAAACCAATGACAGTAATTTTCGAATCATTCATCACTCCTAAATGACGTGGTATGAAGAGATTGGACAATAAAGGGAACTCCTTCTGACATGTCTCCCATTGAAGCGCAATAGAGGGAGGTACTGAATCGTCCCAATCAAGACCAGCATTCCATAATTGTTTAATTAAACATTTAAGAAACAAAGTTAGGGGTGACAAGAGTCCCAAAGGATCGAAAATGCGTGCTACTACCGATAAAATGTGACGTTTGGTAGGAACAGACTGATTAGGATTCACTGAAAAACAAAACGAATCACTACCAGGTTGCCATTTCAAACCTAGGACAGCCAACAAATTTCCCATCTCGAAATCTTTAGACAAGGCCGATTTTTCATCTTCCGAGAAATCATTCATCAATTCAGGTGAATTGGAACTCCATTTAGTAAGTTCGAATCCGCCTCTCTCGAACAATTCTTTAGCCTGACTACAAAGACGATTTGCTTCACCTAAAGAAGACACACTTGTCACCAAATCATCCATAAACATGTCACTCGGAATACGAGCTTTCGCATCAGGGAAATTTTCACCTTCTTCTTGAATAAGTTGATGGACAGTTCTGAGAGCTAGAAACGGTGACTCACTCAGACCAAATACGACAGTTTTTAATTCAAAAATTTGTATGGGATCATTGGACGAAAATCTCCATAACAAATGCTGAAATTTGCGACACGATTCATCGACAAGAATCTGTCTATACATCTGCTTTATATCAGCAGTTACAGCGATAGAAAATAACCGAAAATTGACTAACAGAACGAAAATATCCGTTTGCAACTTGGGGCCGATATGAAGTATATCATTCAATGATACTCCAGTAGTAGTTTTCGCGCCTGCGTCAAAGACAATACGCAAAGGCGTTGATTGACTCTGAGTTTTGATTACAGCATGATGAGGTATAAAATAACCACTTTTATCACTCTGATTTTTTATCAATTCCATGTGTCCTTGTTTGAGATAATCCAAGAGGACATCGTGATACACTAAACGCATGTTTGGATCACGTGCCAGTCGTTTCTCCAAACTGATGAGTCGACGTTCTGACATAGCATAAGAATCACCAAGACAATCAGGGGATTTTGAAAACGATAATGAGACAACGAATCTACCCGAATTTTCACGACGAACGGACGATGCAAAATCCTTCTCGCATTCTAACTCATCAGCAGTGAGTTGTTTTCCTACATCTGGAACGCTTTCCACTTCCCAAAATTTTCGAACTAACTTATCCAACGGTGATGTTAGACAAGTCATCAAACACGTTGAATTTTCTGAAGATTGAGTTAAAATAGGGGCTCTACCCATCAAAATATAACCGAAAACACTTTCCAAGGCCATCAAATAATTCGAATCAATTTCCACACGACCATTTCGGAAAATATGGGGCACTAATTCAGCTCCTATAATAGCGTCAATTTCGCTGGGAATGTGATAACTTTCATCAGCAAGTCGAAGACCAAACAAATTTGATAATTTAGAATTATCAATTTTACTAGTGGGAAGCTGTTCCATGATTTTTTCGACAACTAATGGTTCAATGGAAAATTTAACACTAGAATCGAGTCGAGATTGAAGCGTTACAAAAGTACGACCAAAAACTGATTGCGAACTTCCGCCAAAACCATTCACAATTAATTGGAAAGGAGAAATCGATAGTTGCAATTTACGACAAAGTTTACGAGTAATGAAATGACTTTGACTAGCTGAATCAACTAAAACTCTTATTTTGTGCAATCTACCTCTCTTATCAGGTACCTCGACTTGAGCAGTTGATAGTAGAACACTATACGGTGCCGACTTCGAATCGATAGAACAACAGGTAATAGTATTATTTTCTACCTTTTTCGCATCCGAATTTGATGACGAATTTGAAGCATTTCCGAAATGTAAAAGCGAATTATGCTTCTGACTACATTCCTCGCAGTTGGAAGAAGTACAATCTTTACTACGATGGGCTGGCGAGAAACATTTCAAACAGCAACCCTTCTCCTTAACAAAACGAAAACGGTCCCAAGGTGATAACTGACGAAAAAGACGACAATTGATCAATTTATGATTTGTCATCGAACATTTCAGACATTCTGATATTTTTACCGGTGATTTGGTCACTTGCGAATTCGATTGAACAACCAACACTTTGGATTTTGGTATTGGTTTCACTACTGGCTTGCATTGTTTAGACGATTCGTCATGCGGTAACGATTTAATCTGCCTTTCGATGAATGAAACAAAATCAGTATATGTGGGGTCATCCTTAATATGAACTGAAGCTTCAAATGCCTTTCGAGAAACAGGATCTAAAATTTTCAACGCTTGGAACAGAAATATTGCATCAGATACATCTTCACCTCGTAGGCGTTTTAAAGCAGTAATTGAACCACAGAACTGATCGACTATAGAAACTAAACCTGCACGAGACTCAGATTTTAGACAATTGAATTCGAAAATTTGTTTCAAGTACACATTTGAGAGTGAGCGGGGGTCATTGAACCGCTTAATTAATGCATCCCAAATAATTTCATAATTATTAGCAATAGGTGGTAGATGACGTGAAATATTAGCCGCTTCTCCAGATAGTTTGGACACCAGATATTGGACCTTTTGTTGATTTGGAATCGATTTGTTGTCATGAATCATGCATTTAAACATTTCGTAGAATACCGCCCATTTTGATTGATCTCCGTCGAACACAGGAATTTCAATTTTCGGTAAAATATTAGACGAATCCTTATTGGAAGATACAGGTTGAGCCGGGGTAGAAACACTAGGTACAACCTGACTGCGTTTTTTCAATTCACTAGCAATTGCTTCCATATGTTCGAACATTTCCATATGTGAACTACTAAATTTGGGTACAAATTCCGGGTCTTTTTCCATTTCAAGCTCCTGTATTTCCATTTCAACAGCTTCATAATCCTGAACAGTTTTAAGAGTGGAACTATAGAGAATTAGAAATTGTTTAGCACTAGCTTCTTCTTTTAAAGCCTTTTTCGACAATTCGAAAGTACGTTGAATACGATAGTAATATTGCTCAAGTTTAGCTCGTTTGAGCTTTAACTTCTTTTCACTCATGATTGGATATTGGAAAGGTCTTAATGATTTTCATTTACTAATTTTCGAATAAAATTACGAATGCAACAATGAACGATTTTCATTGATGATTCAAGCAAGCAAAATGATAATGTTAGTACAAATTGAACAGAGAAAGCTCAATAGACGAAGCAAGCTAAGCGATAACGTTATCAGCATTGCAAAGTAACGGTTCCGATCGGACAATAGAGATAAGAGTGAACCAACTTGATCGGCTCAATTCATAATGTACAAACAGGTTTGAACCCTAGCATGCACAAACGATTTACAATAAAATTGGATAAGTGCTTGCCAAATATTTGAATAAAAAATAGCCAATAAAATCTGGCCTGGTGGACCAATGTAAAACTCTAAGGTTCAACTTTAAGAAATTTATATTGATTTTAAATTCGTAATCAATAATTTTGATGTAAAGTGGACTGTATTGAATAGAAAAGAAACAAGTGATATCTCTACAGAAACAAGTACATGCAATGAATATATAAAAGAACAACTCACCGAAAATCTGCAGAGTATCTAATGTAATATTTATATTATTGAGCTTACAACTTCCAGGTAAGGTATTCAGGTGTCCCCGAGGTAGGAGATGAATCAAGGATGGTGAAAAGGCAAGCTTAATTGTCATCTACTGTTGGTAAATTCGGCTTCCATCATATAACGTTGCACATATATTTCTGACGAGATATTTACAATGTCTTTAAAGACTATAGATCGGTGAACTTTCCAATCGAAAAATAATAGTTTAAAACTTTCAACTAAAGGGAGTTTGGCAAACACTCTTCCAAACGTAGGTTTATGGTGTACGATTTAACATTAACGAAAAAATAATAATTTGAAGAACGATTTTCTTCTGGGAATGATCGACGAATAATAATTATCAATCCCGACTCGAGGCAAGCTATTCCAAAGCGAGACTGAACTGAAAGAAAAAACCTACAGGCTAGTGAGCGCGACGCACTCAAGTGAAAGAAATACGAACTGAACGAGGAGCGCGCGTCCAATTCAAAAACGAAAAATGAAAACTAGAGCTGGCTCCAACAGAATCAGTGCGTACGTGATTGATTAGATGATTAAACGTCCATTCATACCGGCGGGATTCGAACCCACGACCAGACATAGCAAAGTTGTAAACTAGACCATTACAGTTTGCTCAATAATGTCCACTCAATCACGTCGTGAACAAAACAATGTTTATAACAACAAAATAATCAGACATTTTCATACCTATAAATGGAGAGACATAAAATAATTCAAAAAACATTATGAAAGAATTGAAAAGTGATCTTAGAGTTGAAACATGTTGTGTTCTTAAGAGACAAATAGCTATAAATGAAAGAATACTATACAATAGCTTGTACAAACCTTTGATTGCAGCATTGATCTTATGGAGTACAGTCCTGCCAGGTTTCACAGAATTTAGAGAGCCTGTGAACTAGTAGTGTGAAAGAAAGAGCGAAATAGTATATTTCGCACCTAGAGCAGAAAATGAGATTTTTCCAGCTCGAAATCGGTTTTCAAGTCCGAGGCCGTAGGCCGAGGACTAGAAAAGATTGAGAGCTGGAAAAACATTTTTGCCCGTGGTGCGAACGATATTTTTCGCCACACTACAGGTATTGCTGACAAAATAAATAAAGAATACAAAATAAAGAATACTCGTTAAGCTATCGTACCTATCTCTTGATTTTAGTGGTAGAAGATTTGCAGTCAGGATTTCAGATTCTTTTAAAATTTCACTTGGAATACCACAGTCATCTTCAAGCATTTTTGAAAATTCGGAATGCACTAATCAACAATAAATAATTGAATAAAACTGGTTGCGAAGCGAATTAGTTTGATTCGAAACTGGAGCTGAAATCATGGCGTCTTCAGCTGATGATGAAAGTGGACACTCGCCCGATCTAGCGGATGACTTATTAACTACTTCCATGAGCGGCTGGAAAGAGACAACTTTCTGGCCTAGACCGGAAAAGAAACCCTTTTCTGACGTCGTCTGCAAACAAGGTCTTTCAGATCTACGTAGGGACTGGAAAACAGCTGCTTTCTGTGCAGTGTGGCGAAAAAGATATTGTTATATTGAAATACCATTGGCCATGAAGCCCCATGCTCCTGCAAACTAACGTTTGCACAGACTATAGTTGATTGATGAAAAATAGCACTAGAGAATAACGTGCATGAAAATAATTCAACTCAATTACAATAATTTATGATTTGTTAATAGAAATAGTTAGAAACATGATATTAGAGGAATGTTACATTCTAAATAAGATACAGTATCAAAAATATTTCTAACATTGAACGACTCAAGACTACGGGAGAACAGTACCAACAAATTGGGGAGTCCAATCTTACTAGGCGCCAGATCTGCGAAATCCCTACAAAACAATCTGAATATGGGTGGATGATAGTTACCGTTCAAAGGTCACAACTAGAACTTGACAACAATGCTCCCCATTATATCAATGCCAACTGTTGACATGAATTGCACTATAGCTTTATTTCGAACTACAGAACCCTCTGGCACACTAGGCTACTTAGTAGCTGGTAGGCGGCTAATTTTCTGATCGAATTAATTTTTTTAGTCCAATCTTTATTTTGTGAAAATTACTTCGAAATTTAACAAATATGTAAGATACAGAATAAACTGACTGAAAGAACTGGCTGTCATTAGTTTCATCTAGTCTCTTGTGATATTTAATGATTATTAGTGAATGAGTTGTTCTATGGTGTTCTCAATGTTATTTTTGCTTTTTAGCCTATTATACCAATCTTCACAGAGAATGTACGGGAAGCATTTCGATCGATTGGGATTGGGAAGCGGTTTTGGCTGAAACTTTACTTATGGATCCGCTTCCCTTTTGTACCGATCTATGGCGGGTTTCCTGTTAAACTGACCACTCACATCGGCTTGCCTATTCCATATGACGCTAGCCTTTCTCCTGAGGAGCTGCAACTGAAGGTAAGCTTCATTTAGCTAAGTATAACTAGCTATATAACTATTACTATGTATTACTATATTACAGGAACATACAGTACTTCATACAGGGTGGGTGAAAAGTCCGAGAACGGCTTAATATCTCATACACAAAGGTAATTTGACGGTGGGTGTGATTGGGGATCCTACTTATATTGAAAATACTACTTTATTATGTCTTCAAAAATCTGGTCCGCCATCTTGGATCCACCATATTGAATGCAACTTTGTTTTTTTTAATAGGAAGGTGGTCATGCGATACATGATTTCGATACGGAATTTCAAGAAAAAATGAATAGTGAAAACCGCATATCGATATCTCAAACAGTTTCGAAGATATCCACATTATTAATCAATAGGCTACTATTAAAAGCAGAAAGGGAAGAAAAAAGTATAAGAACGGCTTAGTATCTCATGGAAAAATGTGATTTCAAGGTGGGTGTGATTAGGGATCTTACTAAAATTAAAAATACTACCTTAATTTGACTTTAAAAATCTGGTTTGCCATTTTGAATGCAACATTACTTTTTTAAATAGGAAGGTGGTGGTCATGCGATACATTATTTCGATAAGGAATTTCAAGACAAAATGAATGACGAGAATTGCACATCGAAATCTCAAACCGTTTCGAAGATATTCACATTATTATATTAATCAATACTACTTATCTATTTCATTTCTGATTTGCATGGTAATGATTTATAATGTGAATATCTTCGAAACGGTTTGAGATGTCGATATGCGGTTTTCGCCATTCATTTTTTCTTGAAATTCCGTATCGAAATCATGTATAGTATGACCACCTTACTATTTAAAAAAAAAAACAAAGTTGCATTCAATAAGACCCAAGAAGAGGAAAGCAAGTGAATCCCCGACAATATCATCCCCACCAAAAAAAACTGATGGCAAATCTACAAACAAGGTAGGAGACAATCATTCTTCAATTCGAGGTGTCAACAAGAACCCGAAGCCCCCTCCAATCATATTGAGTAATGTTGATAACTACGATGAAATCAAGGAGATTTTGCAAAAAGCCAACTTGAAATATAGAGCTACAACAATAAACAACAAACAACTATAATTAAATGTTGAAATCGTTCAAGATTACAGAGAACTCACCAAACTAATGAATACTAAGAAGTTGGATTGGCATTGGCACACGTATGAAAACGAAGACCTATCAGAGTCATGGTCTATAGTAAGAGATCTACATCCTTCTTGTGATCCAGAACAAATAAACAATAATCTCAGAAATCAGGGGCTCAAAATCATTTATGTAGATAATAAGATAAAAAAGAATGAAATAGACGGTAAAAATAATGTAATCTGACTTCCTCTATTCATGCTTACGTTTGAGAATTCAGAAGACGTTAAAAAATATACGACATACATTACATATGCTACATGTGAGTAAAAATTGAAGCCCTCCGAACCAATCATATTATACCTCAGTGCAAAAGATTTCAGCGATACGGACATACTCAAAGGTATTGTCAACATGAAGACATATGTATCAAATGTGCTGGTAAACATTCAACTATAGAGTGCACCAAGGCTAGGACTACTTTGCCCAAGTGCTACAATTGTGGTGCAGCTCACCCTGCAAACTATCGGGGTTATCTAGTTGCCAAAGAACTACAAAGAAGAATGGATAACCTGAATAAGAATAAAATTCAATTCGCAAACTAAAGTGAACACAAGTGAACTCAGTTGAGCTCTAGATGCCGAGCGGAACAGATGACTAATCTTACTGATAAGCTGTCTCAGCCTCATTTGTGATTGTCGTCTGGTTTTATATTGTTAAGCAATTGATTCTTTGAAAAATTTAACCTAAAATTATCAATAATACAGTAATTTATTAACTCAATATTGAGTTGTTTATTCACTCAATACATAGTTGTGATAAAGTTGTTTTAATGATCGCGTGTGAGAAGTGTGAAATTGATGTACAAAATATGGAAGAGTGTGTTGTGTGCTCGGAATGCAAAAGTTCCTACCACATCAAATGTACCAAACTACGCACTATGGAGAAGTTAAAAAGACTTGGGAATAAAACACATCTTGGCGCTGTGAATTATGTGGTGATTCGCAGGAGGACAATGCTTGTGACTTGAATAATCAGCCGGAAATTCCAAATTCGTTTCTCCAAGCTTTGAAATTAGTCAAAACAAAATTACTTGCACGATTTGACGCTCAAGATGTGATAATAACTGGAATTCATGAATCTATAACTTCCTTGCATTCCAAATACGACTCCCTTAAATCAGAAGTTGATGTGATAACCTCCAAGCAGAAAGAAATTGACTCTGAAAATCGAAAAATCAACGACAGAGCTGCGAAACTGGAGAAAATCATCTGGGACTTAAATACAGATATCCAAGAGCTCTAACAATACTCGAGAAAAAAACATCTAGATTTCAGGCATCCCAATCACCGAAAACGAGGATATCCACGCTATTCAAAATTAAACTTGCTAATTCACTTGATATTATCTATAATATCCTCGTAAATCGGAAATATCGAACGCGCATCGTATTCCTTCCAAGAACACTCCTCTAAACATTTCATTATTTACTAGAGACTTATGGCTAACTGCTTTTAAAAACTATAAAAAAACAAGCGGGGAAGGTTCCGACTTCGAAAGACGTGAACAAGAATTTGAAGCTGAGCCCAATATTCGTGAACGAACATTTATCGCCTCATAACAAGTTCTTGCTCTCTGAAGCTCGCAAGCTGAAAAAATCTCAGAGGATTGCGTATGCGTAGGTGAAAAACGGTCGTGTGCTTATCAAAATCACCGAAAATGCTAAAACAATATGGGTAAGGGATGATAGTTGTTATATAAATTTGAACTGAAATATGTACATTTTACCAGTATGGTTACTCGTTACTGACTTTATTTGATTAGTGCTTTTAGTATGATTATAGCTTTTATTTTTGTTTATTGGCTATCTTGAAGTCTTGATTTGCCTCCTCTTTAGTTTTCACTGTGTATTTGTAAAAAGCATTTGCATCTTATTTGCTCTTATTTTTAGGAACTTCTATTTTTCTGTTTAATACTTTGAATTCTCTGCTTATTTTTTTCTCACCATTTCTATTTGAAGCTCTAGAAGTTTATATATATATATTTTTTTCTTTCAAAAGAGGTTGGTAAATCTTTTCTTTTTTGCATGACTTACAAGAGAGCAACACATCTAGTGGTTTTTTCGAACAGTGAGATAGCATGATATTTAATAACATGCAAGATATTTTAATAACATGATATCAAATATATAACAACTTTTTTTCTCTATTGTTTCATTTGATATTAATATTGCAAATCCGTACAGTTTTGTATTGATAAATTTTTATTCCATTACGTATTCAAACCTACCAAATGTCATGATTTACCGTAAATAAAATTCTACTATTGCATCATAAAAATAGCCAGCTTCAATCAAAAATTTATTTTAAATATGTTTGTATTGTACCGGGCTGAGATGGCCCAGTAGGACTTAATTTTTTTCTCACATTAAAATAACTGGTAGATATGATTTCAGATGAATTAGATAATTATAATCACATTGAGCATTATGATACTTTACAGATTGATGTTTTTTTTTTTTTGACTTACAGGAAATAACGAGTTGTAATATAGGAAATGAAACTATTAATATTTCACATATGAATATAAAGAGCATGAGGAAAAATTTTGAAGAGCTTCCTGTTATTTTCATTGATCACAAATTAAATATCAAATAATATTGTTGACCGAAACTTGGATCGCAGATGAGCGAGATTGTAATTATAAATTGGATGGCTATTATAGGATTGATAAAATAACTAGATACTCTAGAAGCGATGGTCTTTGCATGTTTGTAGATAACTCTATTAATAGTAATGAGATAAATGCCTCTATAGATGAAGCAAATTCAATTATCATTAATTGTATTATTGAAGGTAGAAAACTTATTATTGTAGGACTCTATAGATCCCCATCGTTGAAAATAAATGATTTTATCAATAATCTGGATTCATGTTTAGATAACTTAGACAATGATTATTGTAAAATTATAATCGGTGACATAAACATTGATCTTAGCAATGATAGATTGATAGATGAATATTTCTATACACTTCAACTTGAAGGATATAAATATTTTATCAATAAGCCCACTAGAATTCAAAATAATTGCAGCAGTTGTTTGGATCATATATTTTTTAACGACTCTCTGAAATCGGATACGGAATTTAAAGTACTATTTGGAAAACTGCAATAACTGACCATTTTTGCACATCACTTCATATCTCTCATAATAATTTCAGGAATAAGGATGAGGTCGAACGAAATATAAAAAGAATTGACTTTATTGGTTCAAACTCTGATTTAGAAAACGAGAATTGGAATCATATATTTGAGGAAAATAATAATATTGAAAAGACTAGAATTATTTTCAATAAAGTTCAACGAACTAGTAGAAAATAGAACATCAATATTGAAGTTATCTCATAAAAATTGACCACTAAAGAAATGGATCACACAAAGTATTTTACGTTCAATGAGAGACAGAGATAAGATGTACAAACAACTCATTAAACAGCCGTTCAATGTAGAATTAAAAGAAAAATACATAAAATACACAAATGCTCTAATTAATATAATAAAAAAAGAAAAAATAAGATATTTCAATGTCAAACTAGAGAAAAATAATTATAATACAAGGAAAACATGGGAATGTATAATAAGCTACTAGACAAGAAAAAGGTACATAAAGAACCATTAATTGAAGCCGATAAACTAAATTATCATTTTGCACAGGTTGGTGCGACCTATGCAAAAAATATAATAGAAAATAATAGTCAAAACCCCGAAATCAGTAATATTAGACCTAACATACTGGCAAACAATCCTCCCATTAATAGCTTTTTCATTCAACTAACAAATGAACAGGAAATCACAGCAACAATTTACAAATTAAAAAGCAGTTCATCTCTCGGCCATGCTGATTATCATCTATATGTCTGAAAAAAGTAGCACTCAACATCGCTAAACCTTTAACCAATTTAATAAATAGATGCTTCTCGGAAAGCTATTTCCCAAAAGAATTTAAGTTAGCAGTGTTAAAGGCATAACATAAAGGTGGAGATCCAAATGATCCCAATAATTATCGTCCAATAAGTCTTCTTCCACTCCTTTCCAAAATTATAGAGAAATTAATACAAGCCAGGCTCACAATTTTTTAGACAAAAATAGTTTTATAAACAAAAGACAATATGGTTTCCAATGAAATAAATCCACAATAGATGCAATTGTAGAAGTAACAAAAATGGTTGATGATTCTTTTAATAATAATAAAAAAAAGTCTTGTAGTATTCCTAGACCTGGTTTCTGGTTAAAGCATTTGACACGTGCCCCTTGAGCTTATGCTGGAAAAGCTAATGGCATGTGGTATTAGAGGTGATGCTCTGAAATTGTTTGCCAGCTACCTTGTTGATAGAAGGCAAATTCTTTCTGTAAATGGTAAAACAAATATACAAATACTTGGAAATTTTGGCTTACCTCAAGGAACTGTATTATCTCCTCTTCTATTTCTCATCTATGTTAACGACCTGCTCAACCTAAATATCCCAAACTGTAACATTATTTCATTCGCTGACGACACAGCCTTGCTGTTCCATGATAGAAATTGGGATGACGTTTTTAAATCAGCCAACATGGGACAAAATTTAATTTATACTTGGTTAAAGAGCCATATTTTAACTTTAAATTACAAAAAACCAAGTTTATCACCTTCTCTCCCAATGAGAATGGTCAACCAAACTCAAATCTATAACTGAAATTGCACAGTACTGAAAGTCATGAAAATTTCAACTGCAAATGTCCAGAAATAGAAAAAGTAAAATCAACAAAATACCTTGGTGTTATGTTGGACGATCATTTAAAATGGACTGCACATATACTATATCTCAGTAATAAATTGAAGTACCTGATTCACACTTTTTATAGAATAAGCCAGTTAGCAAACCGTGCCATTATTAGAAATATCTATTTAGCATATGCACATGTTCTTTTCACCTACTGTTTGGAGGTATGGGGTGGTGCATATGATACTCATTTGATGAAAGTTATCACTCTACAGAAATTTTTGATCCGAGCAGCTTTGGGTAAACCTCGGATTTATCCCAGTAGAGCCATTTTCATGAAATGAACGTCCTAACGATCAGACAACAATATATTAAAAACTTGATCCTATCTATTAATAAAGCCAAACACTCACCACAACGCCGTGCACTCAGCTACAATACTCGACCACTAACTACAAATCAATTTATAATACGATTTTCCAGACTCTCAGTAAGCAGAAGGCAATTTGATCAAAACTGCAATATTCACATAAATAAAATTCCTAGAAATTTGTTAACACATAGAATAAATAAAAACTTTATCACTCTAATCGATGAGTGGGTGAAATCTAACATTTTTTTCAAAATATCGTTTTAATTTTGTGATTAAGTAATGTACACAAAAATGTTTAGCAATTTAAATGAAATTGTTTATAGAAAATTGATAAATAAAGATGGAATCCGTAAATTTTTTACTTTCTCATCTGTGGTCTAGGGTTTTGAAAATAAAGATGAAAGCTCCATATTAAATGTTGCAAAATGTGAGAACATCATTATTTATTTTTCTGAATATATTACTGTATTGTTATTATTATTTTATTTTTTTAAATCTCAACTCATTTCTAGCGAACAGACTAATTGTCTATGCTAGCAATGCCATTAATATATATATATATATTATATATATATATATAATATATATATATATATATATTATATATATATATATATATATATATATATAGCAACGATGTTTGCATGAAGCATAATTGAAACAGATATTATATATTTCATTAGGTGGCAGCGGCGATGCAGGACTTGATTGCAACACATCAAAGGATACCAGGATCGATCCTTAAAGGACTCATGCAAAGGTGTTTCACTTATCCAAAACCTTACAAGGCGAAATGATGATGGAAAGTTGTTTAAATCTTCACCGATCAACTACAGTGACTATAGAGAACAGTAAGGTCATCAGTCGCTATTTTTGGGGAAATCGACTTCGATAATACTAAGGTTTACATGAGATCAGAGGCTTATTATTTAGATTTCAATTTTATTATTTTCACTTCAAAAAGATAAAACAATAAAAAATTCATATTTGGTCTCGGTGCTATTTTATAAACTATTGTAAATTTTGAAAATGGTGGCCGGTGACCTCACTGTCATCATAGAGAAAATATAGCATGAGATGATAGATAAAATAACCTATTCTATCTTTTCTCTATACTGTCATATAATCACTGATCTTGGCGCTACTTTCGTAACAACCTTACAGCATTGAGGTGAGCCTTTATGTGATAATGCAGTAAATACTATCTGTATAATTTGATTATGAAGTAATTTAATCTGCATAATCACAGTCGCCAATAGTAATTTAGAAGGTTAGCTACTCGAAAGTTCACAGTCTACAACGTACGATTGTAGGAGTGTAATCACCAAACTTGTTTGAACATGTAGGGAATTCCAATTCGGGCTGAAATCCATTGTATGTGCAATCAAATTAAAAGTCACTTTACTTTTTTATCTGTCAGATCTCTAATATTCCTGTTGTTGAAACAAGGAAAATTTTCATTTGTGGAGAAATTATCACAATCGTAAGTAGTTAAATATCATACGACCTCATACCATGTAATGACAGAAAGTTTACGTATTATTTTTTGTTTTATTTGTTGACTGTATGTTTTAACATGCTGACTTGTCCCAGTCTTCTTTTACAGTTTTTGGGATGTTATTTCATTAGTTATGTATGCACTTTGTTAATCACTAAAAAATAGATATGACATGGAAATCAAAATTAATAATAATTGTTTTGCATAATTTAAAATGTAAAAATCTGAAGATTTATGTACATCACTACTTGATAATGATGAACATCATTTTTGCAAGTAATGTGGCCATTTTTTCATAGATTGTTTATCAATTGTGCATTTTTATTTTAAGGTTCATTTGTCAGTTTCATTCTTTCTTTCTTGGAACTTTTCAAACGCACAAAGCATTGCACCCAATACTAGAAACATCCTAATTCAATTTCGAGTATCTACAACTATAATGAATTTCAAAATAAGCAAAAACAAATAAAAATTTGATGAACGTCTCAACTCAGCTAGACATAGAACAGTAAAATAAATCAGCGATTTTAACAATCTATAATCTATATTGACATATTTCAAACCTTGAAAGTTCAATAACAAAATTATTTGATTAATCTTGACACTCACTCACTTCTCAAAATATCAACGACGTCGACGTTCCACAGCTGGAATGTCTACCTTCAAAGTATACCTTCATACCTTCAAATTTGTTCGTAGGATCACCGTTTTTTGCTACCCATTTAAATTCTTTGACTCCAAGTAACAAAGAATTTTGAACTCCAGTATTAAATTCTCAGTGGTCAAGTGGATAGAGTGCTTGCGTAGCAGCTCAGAGATCCTGGGCTCAAACCCTCTCATTACCAAAAGTTTTTTAACCAGATCACTCCCGTGTTATCGGATGGGCACGTTAATTGTCGGTACCGGCTGAAGTATGACAGTCTTAAGGTCCATTGACGGCTTAAATTATATATTCAAGTGGTTGGACCTTCCCACAAGGGACTCCCCACCAACAAAAGCCATACGAATTTACTTTAATTTTCATGCTTTGAAATGATCAATTATCTCGCTTAAGCGCTTAAAGCATTCAGTTCACATATT
Source organism: Nilaparvata lugens (assembly GCF_014356525.2). Classification (NCBI taxonomy): domain Eukaryota; kingdom Metazoa; phylum Arthropoda; class Insecta; order Hemiptera; family Delphacidae; genus Nilaparvata; species Nilaparvata lugens. The sequence continues at coordinate 23,257,929 of NC_052518.1, read as the reverse complement.
ACCTCTGTATCAAAACACACTTCATAAAAATTATATTTTCTAATGTCAACAATACAGGATCTCATGCAATTTTTTTTTCCATAATTTGAAACCTACCAATTATCATGTACTCAGTACCAACTGCAAAAGCAATAGTAGGTTTCGTGGCAACAACGATTTTTTCATTTAGTATATATTTTTAATATATCTTACCATTGTAATCGAACAAGATATTGTTAGAATTAAGATTTGTTTTAAAATAATTGAGTACAAAATTTCCCTGTTGTTGACTGTAGATTTGAATGCCTAACAGTGAGGCATTTGATAAGACTGCGTTTTCCTATATGTTGTGCAAATTATTTATTTATTTCGTAAGGTTATGCTCAAAACAAACATTATGTTAAAACATTCTTTTCAAAATAATATATTATATACATTCCCTAAGTAATAATCACAGGTCGTATTAGTATTGTTTATTTTAACTTTATTGTGATACATTACAAACTTAAGTGTTATTGATCCTTAAATTACCGGCAGTATTTAAATACGTACTTTACAGTTGATTAATTATGATAATTTAAGATTTGTGTCATCAAGGAATAAAAAAACTTCAATTCGAATCATCTTAGGTACGGTTTCTAGGACACTTATTAATTCCAATATACCATTAAACACATTTATGTAATACAGATTCAATGGTTCAATAGATTTAATAAGTGTCGCTAGTGTATGCAATCTATGTCTCTGCAGTATTTCTTACTCTCGAAATAAAAATGTATAATTCTACTATAGTGACAGTTGCTATTGAGTTTTAATTTGTCTGTAGTGGTCTAGCAGATGAGTCGTGGTATAGACCTTTGATAAACTAATTTTGACACAGTAGTCATCCCACATTTCATTTCTCACTCACAATAGTATAAAAAATATATTGAATTTATACTTTTACAGTAGGTTATATTAAAGTAATTTTATATTCTAACCACCTCTTTATTGCTAGAAATACCTTTCTCGTTGAGAGTCAACAATGAGAAATAATGGTTTTATTTTTTCAGTTTATCTGTGGCCAGTTTATATTTAATTTGAATAAATTTATTCATTTGTCACAAGGGTCATGCCTTATAGAAAAAGTTCATAAATATATGAATTACAACAAAATCTAGTACAAAACCAAAAACAGAATTACAGATTCATAACATTCCCATAATAAATCAAATCAATTAGTTTTATTATTTGTTCTTGAGCAAGTACCCATCAGGCAACACATATTATATAGCTTAGCCCAGGAATAAAACCATGCAGATTCATCAGTTTTAATTATTATGGCAAAGAATAGCATATCCTTTCCTACTTAGTGAGTCCACAGTGTATGAATAAAAATATTAACGATAAGTCGCAATGTACCATTCTCTAATATCTTGATATACTGCACAATTCAATAGAAAATGGTGTAATGATTCTTTTTTAGTGTTGCAAGATGGGCAGGCTTTATTAATGTCAAGAGAATAGATAATTTTACAGATCTTGAGAGATCGCACTCCCATTAAGAAAGATATTGCTTCAGGTTGATTGTATTTTTTTTTCATATTTTTCATATTAGCTGGTAAACGAAATCGAGTTTTTCCAAACCAATATAATTCGGATCCGAACTCAGCAATAATTTATTATACAAATATAATACATTTACAACAGCATTTTGTTAACATTATCAATAAACTCAGACGTTTTAATCAACTGTAACTATTCATAGTCACAAAATAATTGTAACTACTGCTGTGTATATGGGACATAGCCATAGAAATTCTCTCAAGTATATTTAAGTTGTATTTGTACACGTTTGGTAGAATTGTATGAACTGTATTCTAATACCAGAGTATAGTTTTAATACTCTAATTCTCTAAATTGCAAAATGCTATGACAATGACTGATTTATAAGCTTCAGAAAGCGGCTGTATGACTATTTAAGTGATATGAAGGAATAATAATATTTATGAAAATGGATATCATTCCAAAAAAGTGCTCGTCTAGGATATGGAACTCCAAAATAAATAAATATATATATATATAATATATAAATATATATTGTTAGACTTTTATTAATTGATATGGTATTGTACGTTTATATGTTTATACAACATGTATTATTGTTTTTATATGTGAATGTCTTTAAAATAAGAAAGTATTACCTACATTTTATATTTTATTTATAATTTTCATACGATTTATAGTATTAATAATTTTTTATCGGTTCTTTTCGGATATCATAATATTATATTATACAGAGTTGGTGAAAATTATGAAACAGTTAAATATTTCTTCTTCAAGGGAATTTTTTTGATGTCTGATTGTCGATACTATTCAAATAAAAAAACTACTTTTCTGTCGCTTTAAAATCTTGGTCCGCCATTTTGAATCCAACTTCAAGATGACGGACCAAAATTTTGAAACAACGGGAAAGTAGATCCTCTATCAGACCTATCGTCAAATTTACCTTGAAAAAGATCAAGGTGTTTCCATAATTTTCACCAACTCTATATACGATTCATTATCTTGTATGGAATGTTTTTATTCCATCGAATCACAAACTAGTAGCTGTGAAGAATATTACTCAATTTGTATTGTGCTAATTATCATCTAAAATAATTAATATTTATTATTTATTAAATATATTTGAAGATATTGTCAATAAATAGGCCATAATATTGTTGTAATGAATCCACAAAAAACATGGAGAAATCAAGAACTCATGTATCGTTAGTTTATCATTATTGTTGAAAATAAATATTTTTTTATTAAGTGATCTATTCAATGCTTCATAATCAATCTGCTATCACTTAAAATATATTGGCTTATCAAATTTTCTTGAAAAAATGAAAAATCATAATATACAGAGTGAGCATAAATTATTGATCACATTTCATAGGTGAATAAAAAACCCGAATAAGTGTACTCACATAGATATTGATTTATTGAAAAGCTAATTTCAAAGCCAATCTATAACACATGACAATTTCTATGTGAGCACGTTTTGGTGCACATAAAATATCTAGACGATATTCAATTTCACGCCATAAATTGTCGATCTGGAGTGATGTCCTGAATTACGGCTTAAATTCTTCATTTTAGTTCATCAATATTTCATAACTTCCTTGCATACAACTTTTTTTTTAGATTACGTCCTAAAGACTCCAGTCAGACTCCAGTCATGGAGTATAAGACAAGTCATGTTATTACATAATAATTCTAACACTAAGTAGTTCAACCTAGTTTAGGTTTGAAAGGAATTCTTGTACACTATAAAAAGCTCTATCAACTAAATATTTTTTCATTTGTTTTTTGAAAATCTTCAAATCATCATTACTTTTCAAGATTTGAGGTAGCTTGTTATAAAATTTCCTACCAATATAATCTGTTTTTTGTTCAAATAACCTACTATTGTGACCCATTATATGATAATCTGCTCTGTTTCGCGTATTATACTCATGAACATCTGAATTCTGGATCACACCACTCGTTTTCACATGCATTACAACTTCATATACATACAAAGATGGCACAGTTAATAGACCAAGCTTTTTAAATAAAGGCCTACAAGAGTCTAACCTATTCACTTTCTCTATACATATGAGTGCCTTCTTTTGAATCTTAAACACTCTGTCCATATTTTGTTGAGATGAATTACCCCATACTAAAATAGCATACCTAATATGAGATAGTATAAGTCCATGGTAAGCAGTTAACAGTAGTTTTTTATCATTCAGCCTAGCAAGCTGCCGCAGGACAAATACCCCAGATGATATCTTATTACATATCCTCTCAATGTAAGGATGCCATGTTAATTTCCTGTCCAATAAAATTCCCAAGAATGCTACTTTCTTTTCTTGGTCTAATTCATTTTCCTCTACAAACACATTTATTTCTCTATCCTCTACTGAATTATATTTACTTTTGAATTGTAGGAATTGACATTTCTTACTATTTATTGTTAATTGCCTTTGCTTCAAGAATTGGACAATTGACTGTACTCCAGTAAAAGCATTTATTTCTAGACTATCTAATAAATAATTGTTAAAGATAAGCGATGTGTCATCAGCAAACAACAGAGCTCTGTGATCTTTTAACTCTTTTGGTAATTGGTTCACATACAACAGAAACAGCAAGGGACCCAGAATCGAGCCCTGAGGTACTCCAGCCTGGACCTCCAGTTTTTGAGATTTAATTTTTACTATTTCATTCCCATCCACCTTGGTAAGCTCAACACACTGGTTTCTACCTATGAGATATGATTCAAACCATTTTAGTTCTATACCATTCACACCTACAGTTTTTAGTATTTCCAATAACATTACAGTCATACTCTAAACGAAAACAACTTTTAACGGTAATAACCGTTTATCTGCTTTCGTGAAACCACAGAATGCACATAGATAGCTTTCTCCTGACGCTCTGTCACCTCACACCATCCAGCCGACTGTCACCCTCACCATTGATTCGACTGTGTTACTATGAAGGTTATCACAAATTATTGAAGCTACATCAATGTCTGCCACAAAAATTGCCGCAATACTACTATTTGTTATTTTTTTATTCACCTATGAAATGTGTTCATTAATTTATGCTCACTCTGTATTTTCGAGTTCAACGATTTTTAATTGATTTATTATCAATATATATATTATTCATATATAATGTCTTGGAGAAAATATATTCCGCTCCGCAATTCTTTCAGAAAAAATAGTTTCATTTAGACAGTATGACTCAACAAATGTAAATTTTGAATTGATAAAAAGATACACTGAGTGGTAAATGTCTTTTAAACAAAGCCGCCAAATTCACGACTACTATTGAGTATATTTATTTCATTGACTAGTATTGACTCGAGTCGATGCTAGAGAATCGCTCGACTATCGTTCTTGGTTTCGACCTAATTTGCATATACAGTATTTAGATATCAGAATGGAGGAAGCTGTACCTCGAAATCATATATCGAAAAAACATTTCTATGATTCTCTTTGGAAAGTAATGATAGGGATGTGTGATGAAAACTAGGTACTGTCAGGATGTCAGGAAATGTATTGTCGTATGTCGTATCGCAATGAACCGATTTTTCCTGAAGATATTTTATTGAAAATAAATAGGGTTTATTCTATGCAGAAAGAACAGTGGAGTCGATTAACCATTTTAAAGCCGAAAAATAACATGAACTTGACGTGTTTTTATATGATACACAAGACTTTTCAACTTGAAAGGATCTAAAGATTCTTAAATTCTTTTGTCACACACCAGTATGTTTCCAGACTTCAAAACGTACCATTGGCATCAAAACGTTGAAAATTCTAAAGAGATACATATTCAAGGGAAACTGGTTTCACCGTTTCCTGGCATTGTTAAGATGGTAGGAGATCTAAGAAATATCCATTTCAATGGTACATGGGGTAAAATGTATTTTTTTATCAAAACTAACTACGGTATTTCGTAAAACTTTTTCAAATAAAAAAAAAAGAAAGCTAAATAGTTTTAAAACTTTATTGAATAGAGATTTCCTTTTGGGATGTGATTCATCATCGAATTCTAGAATAGGTACATCTGGAGAACCCATACCTGGAAAAGCTCTGTTACTGAGTTACTCACTTACTATGCGGCACTTTAGACCGTCGTGGACCTTGGCCTCCATCACCAAGCCTCTCCACCAATCCTTATCTACCACTCCTGCTCTTCATCCTCTCCTTCCCATGACACGCAGATCTTCTTGCACGTCATCAAGCCATATTTTCTTTGATCTGCATTGTCTTCTTTGTGCAAATAGCCGCTCCTTGTACACAATTTTTCGCAACCTTGTGCTCGCCATCCTTTCGACGTGCCCCAGCCACCTGAGTCCCTGTGACTTGATAAATATTGTACTGTGACCTCTTTTGCCAAGAGGGAAATTATTTCGCTGTTTTTCATACTTCGCCATACCTCATCATCTCTTACGGGTCCCATAATGGTTCACACAATTTTTCTCTCAGAGACCCTCAGCTGTTTTGCATCTTTTTTTGTTTTTTTTTCAAATCAAATCAAATTTTATTCACAATTTCAAAAAAACTATTTAGGTTCCTGCCAAACCTGTAGGTTTTTCGGCGGGTGCCCAATCACAAAAACAATATTAAGAACATAATTAGGTAAGTTTACTAGGAATTTTTATGACATTCTAAGTTCGAAATAAATAAAGAAAAAGACAATATGTAATGTAATAAAAACAGGAAAGTATAAACTAAAAAATAACTTTACAAAGTTTGTTGAATAAGAAAAATCAACTTTAAAAGTATGAAAAAGAAGAAGAAAAATAGAAAGAAGGATTGTTTCACACTATCTTGATAAAACATTTCATCGCTGAGGCAGGCGACAGTGTCAACAATGAGAAAAATAGAATTTCAGCCAGCCAGAACTTAGAAATAATATAAAAACTCGCTGGTAATTGTGTAGCCAAATAATAGTAACAACAATAATAATATATATTATAGATAATCTAAGTATATAATACATTATAAGTTTAGTGTGTTCGAATTAATATTAAGATACATCATTATGTCCTTTTTAGTGTAGTCTCGAATATTTTGGGGAAGTCTATTGAATAAGTAGGGAAGAACATAGTGGAGGGATCTTTTGCCGTATACATTATTGAATCTGGGGACTAGGAATATCAATGGAAATCTCAAGTTGTAAGGTGCGGCAGGAGCAAGAAATCTATACTGAAAATTACATTTAAAAAGTGTTATAAGTTTGTAAAAGTAAAAATTTCTGGGTGATAGGTTATTACAAACTTCCGATCCATGTGCTATTATGGCTGGCACGTATCAAACTTCTGTATATAGTGAGTTCTTATTACGGCATACTCTCTTGGCTTCTCCTCAAATCAGCATATACTTCACTAGCATTTCTGGTCTGTCTTTGTAACATTCTCATTCTTTTCTTCAATGACAATTTGAAATTCGTCATCATACTACTCCTCATTCCTTACTCTTTGTCTCTCACATATCACCTGCTTTGCACCTTCCTTAGTTATTTGCACTATTTTACTCCACTTTTCCTCTATATATGTCATCACTTTCCTGTACCATATCTACTTTGTTTTCTATTCTCTCATGATGCTCATTTTTCTTTTTTTCTTGTTTAAGTGCTTCAATATTGAATTTCTTATTCACTTGCTCTCTATTTTTTGGTACCATTTCAATCCTTTGTCTTGCAATTGGGTACTCTACAGCTTCGAACGTCCATGATGGATGACGCACATCTACTGCTCACCAGCACATGATCAATTTGATTCACCTCTGATCCATCCGGGGACTTCCATGCTCCTAGGGAATCTTTTTGAGCATGCAGGGTGGGTGAAAAGTCCGAGAACAGCTTAATATCTCATGCACAAATGTAATTTGACAGTGGTTGGGATTGGGGATCCTACAAAAATTGAAAATACTACTTTACTACGACTTTTAAAATCTGGTCCGCCATTTTGAATACAACATTGGTTTTTTGAATAGGAAGGTGGTCATGTGATACATGATTTCGATACGGAATTTCAATTAAAAATGAAAACTGCATATTGATATCTCAAACCGTTTCGAAGATATTCACATTATTAATCAATACTATAGTTATGGATTTGGTTTTTTGAATAGGAAGGTGGTCATGTGATACATGATTTCGATACGGAATTTCAATTAAAAATGAAAACTGCATATTGATATCTCAAACCGTTTCGAAGATATTCACATTATTAATCAATACTATAGTTATGGATGACAGGAGACGAGGTCTATAGTTAATGGCCTTTAGATGGATGGCAGGAGACGAGGGGTTTCTGGTAAACAACACTGAGGAGGCAAGGGGGGCTTCTGGATCGTTCTAGTGTATTCTAGTTTTGGTGAGGGGGAACCATCGACCAATGGCAAGCGTGATCTAGAATTGTCTGGCAAGCTCCATGCACTGCGATTGGTGGAACGTTTCAACACACCCCCAGACCCTTCTGGAGAATTCTGCTGTATTCTCCACCTCCCTAGATTGTTCTACAGAGCATATATAAATGGCGCGTGTTGTAGTTGGTGAGTGAGTTGAGAAACTACAGTAGAGTGTTCGCTTCTTCTCATTGTGACAGACTAGTGATTAAAGTGATAATAATCGTGACAGACTAGTAATAAAGTGATAATGTACTTTTGTAGTTGTTTTGACAGTTATTATTCTTGGTTAGAGTTATTCTTGAACACTTATTTATGTTAGATAACATAAGCTTGTGTTATAGTGTTGTAAGTAATAAATTTAATCAGTATAAATCGCCTCAAATGTTTTATTAGTTTAGAAACCTGTAACATTAATGTCAGAAGTGCAGATATTATTCTTGAGGCGATCTTATAAACTGTTATCTTCGTGTGTGAACTTTTATTTTCAAGTATCATAATAACTGAGTGTGTACTTTTATTCTCGAGTGTGAACTTTTATCTCCCATTGTTTGAACTTTTATCTTCAAGTGAATTTTAATCTTTAAGTGAGTGAACTTCTATCTTAGTGTCATTAAAATCGCTATTGATCTGTGAACATCTGTGAACTTTGCAATATATTTTTTTCTGGGACTTAATCTGAAATGTGATAGCCTACCCTCGCTTCAGCTTGAAACCACTAGATCGTGCCAACCGCTCACTACTTAAGCACAGAACTCTAGCCTAGACGGCTAAGAGTCCCGTTACTGCTGGCGCGCAACACCTACACTGGTAGCTAACTCTCGCTCACTGGAAGGGACTACCCTGCTATATAAGCGGGCTCCTCCAGTGAGACAAATCATCAAATCCCATCCTTCCAAACACACATTCGAACACTGTCGACTTGGAAGCTCATACAGCAAATATCACGGAAGTAATAAAAACAGCACTAGCTGATAACACTTCCTTAGCCCCACCCCAACGACGCTCACTACTTCCCACTGAAATTCAAGTGGCTATCAGTGAGCGCCGCAGCACTCGCAAACGTTGGCAGATAACACGAGCTCCTGCTGACAAATATGCATTTAATAGAGCATCAAACAAATGCTCTCAACTACTTAAACTACATCGCCTCCAATCCTGGGAAGAGTATCTCACCTCTTTGCCACCCAACTCAGCCTGGCAAGCTTCCCGAAAACTTCTCAGGAAACAACCTCCAACCTCTCCACTTGAGGGCCCAAATGGGCTAATCTTCTCAGACCAAGAGAAAGTTGAGTTTGCCTCCCATCTAGTTGAGTTTGATGAGTTTGCTTCTCATCTAGAACTTCACTTCTCAAATCCACCCGTCCCTCATAGTCAAGAGCTCGACACCCACTTTAGAAAAATAGTCGACAGTGTTTTAGTAACAGTGCAAGACCCCACCCCAAATAATCTCTCACCTTTTACAATGGGAGATATAACAAATGCACTTAAAAATACCAATCCAAAAAAGGCCCCAGGTCTTGATGGTATTTCTGGGAAGGCCCTCTTAAATGCGCCTCCAGAGCTAGCCCAACACCTGCTTGTAATTTCCAATTTCATTCTGAACACCCAACACTTCCCCTCAGAATGGAAAAAGAGCAAATTATTCCTGCTCCTAAAGCCTGGAAAACGCTCCACCCTACCATCCAGCTACAGGCCAATCTCCATACCCTGCTTTTTCTCAAAGCTTTTTGAGAAAATGTTTCTGGAGAAACATATAAGAGATACACTAGATAGTGTGATAAGGCCAGAGCAGTTTGGATTTCGTGCAGGTTGTTCAACAACACTGCAACTAATGGAATTCTGCTATCAGTTATCAGATTCTTTCAACAAGAAAGAGCACGTGGCTGCAGTCTTTATAGACTTCAAAGCAGCCTTCGACACTGTGTGGCTGGATGGACTAATAATCCTAGACCAAGTCACTTTTGTCAATCCATGAGTCGTGACTTGAACTGTATCCTTTCCAATGTACTAACAGCTTGTCCCCTCTTTTCCTCAAAACCTTTTCAATTTCAAAGACACTTGGCACTTTTGTCTTTACAATTTCTTCAGAGTAAAACCCTCCTTGAATAGGCTCACCTCTATAGTCTTCCAATTCATATGTTTCATATGTCACGTGTACTGTGGGACATACACGTGTTACTGTGAACAGCTCATTCATCCAATTGGCTAGATATCCCTTGTCAAAAGTATTTTCATACTTGCTTATTCTTACCTTGTTACCAGGCACAATATCCTGAAGAGGACCTACCATTACACTCTGCATTCTTCTTCTGCAACTCTTCTCGATAGGCTTGATGCTGTTTACCAAGTCGATTGAGTAGCACTTTCTCATGCTTCTTCTGCACATCTACTGGTCGCATACCTATTGTTCAATGAATCTTGGCATTATACTCTTTGAGAAGTGAGGTTAGAATGTCTGTCCAACGATAGGTTCCTTGCTCAGTGAACTTGATCCACATTAACTGCTTAAGTGTTTTGTTGAAGCGTTCAACTATAGATGCCCTCTTATCTGATCTAGTTGAGTAATGATTCACATTATACTGTTTCACAAGTTGTTGGAATTTTGTATTGAACCACTCTTTACCATCATTGGTCTGTAGATTTCTCATTGGATGTTGTTTGAATATAGGACGCATAGCCCCAACAATGTCATTGGCTGACTTATTCCTGATTGGAAAAGCAAATGCGAGCTTACTGAGACAATTTATGATTGTAATAATGTACTTTTAATCTTTGTTCTGTTGAGCATATGGTATCATCTCAACAAGGTCAACCTGATAGAGTTCATCAAGACCTTTGACTGTGACCTTTCTTGTCAGGAAATTCAGAGGATCTTGTTTGTGCAGCTGTCGCGCTATCACTGTCTTATCCATACTGGAGATATGAATTTGTTAAATAGCATTTATAGGCTATAGCCATCAAGTTGAACAGAGCATGATGATAGCAAGTTGTTGACCTCAACCATCTTGAAAGTCATGGTTAACCAACTTCCTGCATGAAGATAAGTTTATCAGAGTAGGATTCTTCCTATTGTATTGAACTTTTTGTGTAGTTGAGAAGTTGATATTGTGGTAATTATTCATATTGAATGAAAAAGACTAAGAAATTGTCAAAAAACCACTGATTTATTGATAATTAGAAAGACCGGTTTCGGTTATTACACCATTGTCAATCTCTGATAAACATCAGTTTATCTCTGAGTTTATCAGAGATTGACAATGGTGTAATAACCGAGACCGGTCTTTCTAATTATCAATAAATCAGTGGTTTTTTGACAATTTCTTAGTCTTTTTCATTCAATATTGTATTGAATCTATCTTAAATGTCTAACAGTATGGGATGTTATATGAAGCTAGCTTCATCTCAGACCTTGTGCTTACTCTAGAAGTTGAAGGTTGTATGGAATAAAATGTACAACAATTGTGATATAACTTGATGTTTATTTACACTGTACACATAAAAATATATATATAGTGCACAAATATAATGTCAGTCCAATATATCGACAGTGATACAATTCTCCTAGTTGATCGCTTATTTCACAAATCCTCTGCTGAACACGAATTTTAAGATGACTGCTCCCTCGCATAGATCGGTGTAGCTTGACACTTTGGCATCATGGAAGATGTATGTCAATCAATGTATCCAAGAAGTTTTGAGCCATTCCAAACGGTTCAGGCAGGTCCTTATCTCCAAAGTTCAGAAATGGTTGTATGATCCATTGGTTGCTGGCTACTAGTAGAAAGTCTCCGCACTCACACATGTCTGCTTGCTCCACTGCAGGCTGATGTTGGTACTGGGTCTGGCACAGTGGTAGTGGCAGGAGTTGTAGTAGCAGCAGTACTAGTTGGAGTAGTACTATCTGAGGTTGTAGTACTAGCAGGAGTTGTAGTACTAACCGGAGTTGTAGTACTAGCTGGAGTAGTTGTGGTGCTAGCTGGTGTAGCAAGAGTTGTTGTTGCAGTTGCAGTACTCACTGGAGTAGTATTAACAATGGATGCTCATTCTTCACAGCACGGTGCACAGATCTCTACTGACCTTGCAACAACTGCTTCCAGAAAGTCTAGCGATGTGAATGTTGGGTGGAGACAAGTGCACAGATCGTATGCTCAGTGGACTCGTTTACAGAGAGCCCCCTCTACAGCTCGTTCCCCCGCCATATTCATGTACCAGTCTCTGACATTGCTGTACATTTTAATGACAAATCCAACTGTCAGTCGATTGCCGACTGATTACCATGTAGAGCGGGAATCTCAGATGTTAGCAGGCACTGTTGCATATGACAGATGTTTGATGTATTCAGTCTGTGTTCCCTTGATGTGAGAAATTCCTTCATCCTGTACTTTAGATCCAATGCGCTGACACTGAGTGCTAGCACAAGGTAGAGCACTGCTTGGTAGATGCTTGCCATGATTGCCTATTGATGATTGATAGCCGGTGCCTCATCATTTTATACTTCTATTTAGATGACGCATCTTTTTCAGTATTCCCCTCTGCTTTTTCCTGTTCATGCCATTCAGGGCAGAAGTCCATGTGACAAGGTTTTCTGCTGACACAGTCTAGAATCATTCTGCAGAACGCACATTGCACAAATCTATGTATTGACTCTCATGAGTTCAATAACATTGATAGCATTGACATCAATGTCTATTATTTATAAAAATGATCAATTTTCTATCAGTATCCTAAAGTGCAATGTTCAGTTCTCCAATGATAACTGTTACTCATTATCACTCTGGCATAGCCTTTTTGCAGATGGTTCATCAACTTCTTCATCATAATCATTGCTCCTTTTACAAGAAAGAGAATGATGTCCAAATGCCAAAGTATGAACTTCATCATCCAATATATGTCTCTTTTCATCAGCATTGCTTAGTGCTTTTTCTTCTGAACTAGCATCATGATTTGATGCTTCCTGGTACCAAACATCACCTGCTCCCTAGAGATGTCTATGTTCTCATAGAGACAGTCTAGGTAGTCCTGAAAGATGATGTATCATTCAGCATCTGGGTGGGATTTTAACAGTTCTTGTCCAAGTATTGGTCTCTTCACTCCTTTAGCTTTACCAAACCACTCTTTAATTGACTTGGATCTTTGGTGAAGCATCTGCAGGCATACAGCTTTGATCATAGACCTATATATTCATGAGGAGCTCTGCTGGCATATTCATCCTTGAACTTTCCAAGTACCATCTTGTTTGTGTCTGAATAGCATGGGTGGTCGGTCGGATACTCAGATGTATCAAAGGTGTCTTTCAGTTGCTGGTTGTTGATGATGTCGTTGTAGAGGTTCTCAGTTCTCACAATTTAGAATAAGCTGTCAAAGCAGTCCTGGTAAAGCAGTTGCAGGTTCTCTTTGTATGAAGGTTTCATCACATCATAGTGGAACTGATACATAAGGGTCTTGCTAATGTCCAACACTGTCAAACCAATATAGATAGGTTTGTTCAGCTCAACTTTCTCCTTGTGCAGTGTCACGGCACAAAAATGTTCTCTCCAAAGATGATGCGGTCCTTGTAGGTTGGTCAGGCAATCAGTTTCCTTAGATGTTTCTCATTGTTGACAAGCTCCATGTTCATGTGCTTCCAAACATTCTCCATTGTCTTGCCAAAAACTGCATTGTTCATCAGTTTGAAGAAATTTTTTTCAAATTTGATCCTTGACTGTTGTCAAAGTCTGGTGTTTAGCATGATGTAGGGTGCTAGGAAGTCCTCCAGCTCAAACCTTACACCTTGATGAACTTTAGTGATTTTCAATCCATGTTGTACTGCTTGCTTGAGGGTGCAGTAATGATATACATATCATTCATGGTTGTTTAGAGTTGTCATCAATCTCAATGATCCTGATTTTGGCATTTTTTTGTTCTCTGCTAGGAATGGAAAATCATTGTGGAAGTTGTGTAGCTCAGCAGGGTTTTCAACCTCCACCTTCAAGATGTAGCCAATCTCTTGAACATCTCCAACACCATCAATACCTCTGCTCACCCCTTCTAACTCATCTTTCTTCATCCACTGGAATTTCCGGCATGGGAGTGGTTGACACATCGCCCAGCCATACAGGTTGTTTGCAACTGTGGACAGGAGATATGATGTGTGCTTCTCGGGGTCGACAGGTGCTCCTGTGCAGACATTGTTGGCAATGGCATGTAGATGAACACATGTTGTTATTCCACCTCTGATGCCTCATTCAATGAACAACATAGTACATGGCATAGTCAGTTAGGAGTTCTAGTTCAACTTTTGTATACTTCAGCATAACATCAAAGGAGAAGCCTGGTGATGTGAAGTAGTGAGCACAATTCAGATCATAAGTCTTCAAACAAACATCTCGAAAACTTTCAAACACATCAGCCAGAAGGAAAACATCTGTTTTGAGGTATAAGTTACTGTACTCTCCCAAGGTCTTGCAGTCAAATTCCTCCCACACTTGTTGGGCATGTTCATATGCCTCATCACTGATGTGGCTGTCAGTTAGCTTGCTGAAAAACATTTCCTTTGGTGGTAGTGAGGTCTCCTCCAGTTTCTTTCATGAGTTGCAATATTCGTAGGGGAACACACCCTTTCTGGAAACCAATTCCAGTTTGTCTCCAAATTCTCTAGCAGTATGTGGTAGCACTGTTGACACTTCTTCAGTAGACTTGACAAGGTTGGTGACTAGGTTGTCCAGGCTGTCTGGTGTGAATCTGAAGGTATCGATGAATTGTAGGTGCAGTTGCTAAGAAATTCTTTTGGTGAATGATATGTACTTTCCTGATGTGTTTGGGATGAAAGACAGCTGCTCTTTATCGGTTCCAAGGTGCAGTATAATCAAGTGGGTGTTGTAATTGGAAGAATTGTGGTGAAAAACAGGAATGAATGATATACAACATCTTTGAAGGTTGCACTTTTTGCACAGTACATTCCGGTAGACCCCTGTTATATGACAATGATCATACACCTTGTCACCATTAAATGGTTTCTCGCAGGCTTCACAGTTGGTGGCAGCATTGTGTCTGGCTTTCTCCCTCTCAGTTGGTGGAAACAGATTTATTTGTTGATGATTGATTGCCTCATCTAGATCTCTTGCATGCATGGTCAGAGTTTTGATGAAGTGTTCGGTTGCATCAGGTCCTCTATGAATGATTGGTTCCTGAAGGATGATGTTAGTGATTGACAGCCACAATGGAAATAAGTTCTTATCTCTAACAAAATAGAGGCAATAACTCATTGCTGTGTGATGCTGGATCACTCTGGTTGCCTTCCCAATTGGTGCTCTTCCTCGGGCTTCTCCAGTAGACATTCAAAATCTGCATAGGTCACCAATGGTAGTCTAAATTTATTCAAATGTTTCTCGAATTTCATTCTTGGTGGGCTTACATCTTCCTCGAGTTGAGGCATGATGATTCAAGCAGTCTGGTTGTTGGCACAGTACTCCTCATGATCTTTCATCCTCTGCTCCCCATTATTGTTGATGGTGTAGTGGTGTAAAGCATCTATGACAAATGATTATCCCACTTTTATGTTTTGTGATCTGAGATCTCACAAGTCTTTCAAAGATTTTTATGAATCAGTAGTGACTATTGATATCTTCCTCTTCTTCTTCTTCATGAGTGCTGGTGGCAGCTTCACTGATTTCCTGAGTGGTGGTGGCTGCTTCACTACCATCATTGTCATGGAGGAGTAGTAGATCGAAATGATCCTCCTTCATAGTAGATATAGAATGTGTGTTCTGGGACAACATGCACGAGACTTCTCCACCTAACCTAACCTAACTTAGGAAAAAAAATTCAATCTAACCTAACAAACCTAACCTAAACTCAAGGTCAAGGTCAAGGTCAAAACTTCAAAAATTAAAAAAGAAATTGGTAAAAAAATTAATAACAAAAAATCAAAAATAAATAAAAATAAATAATTAAAAAAAAATTAATAATGAAAAATCAAAAATAAATAAAAACAAATCAGGAGGCCTCCCACCCACTCTGGAGTATATATATATATATAGTGTTCACAACAGTGGGAGGACCATCAGTGTTCAGTTAAGAGCTATAGAAGCCACATCTCCCCCATTCAGCTTCCTAGAACCTGACGTTTCAGCACATTGCAGCACAGCCACACACTTTTCTTTGTGAAAAAGTATCCTAGGACACACAGCCGCCATTTTGATCTTCAATAAAATAGTATATGTTCAATGAAAGTAGCAATGAATTGATGATTCTTATTCATCAAATCCTCTTCACCCACATTTAGTAATGTAAGAAAAAGTGATCATTCTATAGAATATACAAGGAGCTTGAATAACCAAACATTAATGAGATATCCTCTGGGTAGCATGTATGCTTTCAAGAGTCTCAGATATGAATCCTAGAATGTGAACAAACCATTGTATCACAAGGATATTTTTTCCTAGTTATATTTAACATAATAGCATTCCATAGTATTCAGTCAGTGTTCAGTTACTGTTCAGTCACTGTTCAGTTACTGTTCAGTTACTGTTCAGTCACTGTTCAGTATCTAATCTGTATCAGTATAAAAAGTCCATGGTAGACCTACTAGATCAAGATGTCCATGGGAGACTCTAGATGAATGGCCATGCTGCTCTAGATCAAAATGGCATTGAAGATAAATATTTTCAATGACTCCCACTCCACCTCCTCCGTGTTTAGACATGACTTATTTAACATGGACATTTTCAATGACCCTAACAACTGTCACATGACCATGCTCACCAGTATTCAACATGTCTGTATGGCATGGTTGGGTCGTCCACTCAGTGGTCAGTCAGTCAATTCAATTACTGATCAGTCACTGTTCAGTCAGTGGCACTTGGCACTTGAGATGGGTCCAAGATGTATATAAATAACTGAGCTCAAACTCTCATACCTTAGTATACTGATAAACACTGACCAGTATGTATATCAAACAAACAAACCATAAGCCAACATTGGAGGAGGCTGCTCCTACCATACTGGAGATTGCTAGGCTGAAGCGTGAAATCAAAAAGAGGCATAAGGAAATCATCCTGGGTAGATGGATTGCAGAAGAGAAACATGTGGAACACTTCAAACCGCTAGCTGAGCCACTAGCCAACCTAGTTGAAACTCTCCAACAGCTGTCAGTTCATCAACCACAACTACCTCCATCAAGAGCATCCAAGAAGCATCCCAGGTATCTAAAGCCTACAATAAAAATGCACTCCAGGCATGTAAAGAGTAGGCAGAGACAAGTCAAGCTAGAGTTGCCATCATCAGAACATCGTCCTTCCTCAGCAGTATCAACACACCACATATATCCTACTCCACCAACAACACCAATTGTTAAACATGTCACATATACAAGGCATGGACTTACTGGTGCAAGGAAAGCAAAACATAAGCTCCAACTCTCCAGCATTGATGAAGAGTCACTAATATTTGAATCATATGGAACTGGAAAAGTTTCAAGTCCAATAGCAGGTGTTTGTATATCATGTGATGTTACTTAATCACATGATAACTGTTTGATAATATAATAAGTTGTTTACTGAGTTTAGTTTGTTATCTACGTAAATAAAGATGGTTGCTTCAAATGGCTAAGAATTTATTAAGATATTTAAACATGGCGCAGTCAAGGAATTGAACAGAAAAGGAGAATGATAACAACAGGATTGAGTGAGTAATAAGATTGGGTAATTATCGTATTATTATAATTTTTCTTAAAAGACGAACATGGATTTCAACAAGCCAGAACCATTACTATGCAACGGGGAAAATGTTTCACAAAATTTCGAATTATTCAGGAAAAATATCGTAAATTATTTTATAGCGACTGAGACAAATAAAAAATCCAACCAAATTCAAGTTGCAAGATTTAAAAACTTGTTAGGCAATAAAGCTTTGATTTTATATGAATCATTACAAGATGTGGATGAGCCAGAAATGGTAGAATCAATATTAAAAATATTAGAGAGCTATTGTTTACCAAAAAAGAATGAGATCATGAATGTATACAATTTTATAGCTTGCAAACAAGAGGAAGGTCAATCATTTAATTCATTCTATGCAACTTTGAAGGGGCTAGTGACAAGATGCGAATTTGGGGAACAAGAGAATAAGTTATTGAAAGCTATGATTGCATTGGGGTTAAGGTCGAAAGAAATGCAACAATGTGTGTTGCGAGACAACGCCTCGTTGGAGAAAATAATTGATTATTGTCACAGTGTTGAAATAGGTGAAAAACATGAGAAGTCAATAAATGAAGAAAAGTCTTGAAAGGAAGTGCACCCAGTTTCCAAGTATGATAAAAGGAAAACAAACTCATATCAGAAGATTGTATGCGGCTATTGCGGAATGCAGCATGTAGAAGGTAGGAGCTGCCCAGCATCTGGTAAAAGCTGTAATAAATGTGGTAAGATGAATCATTTTAGCAAAATGTGCCTGAATAAAGCTAGAAGAAATAATTTCAGAGTGAGTGAGCAAAGGCTACCTCAACCATTACATACTGTTGTGGAAAATCCAACAGCAATAGAAGAAGCTCACGAGCTTATTGATTCAGTGTATCTAGTTAACACTGTCAATGAAAAGGCTTGGTTCAAAACATTATCAATTGAACATAAACCAGTAAACTTCAAATTAGATACAGGAGCAGAAGTGAATATATTGCCATATGAAATTGTGAAAGACAGTGTGTTATTGAGTAGGTTGAAAAAGAGTAGTGTTCGAGTAGAAGCATACGGAGGATTTAAAATTTCACCTCTGGGTCAGTTCACTGCTCAAGTGGAATCAGAAAAAAGATTTGATTTGATAAACTTTGTTGTGGTCAAAGAGAGTACAGTACCCATTCTAGGCCTTGAAGCTTGTATTCAGTTGAATCTGGTGAAATGAATTGATGAAGTTCAGAAGCAAAGTCGTA
This sequence comes from Nilaparvata lugens, assembly GCF_014356525.2. Classification (NCBI taxonomy): domain Eukaryota; kingdom Metazoa; phylum Arthropoda; class Insecta; order Hemiptera; family Delphacidae; genus Nilaparvata; species Nilaparvata lugens. The sequence goes on along the minus strand of NC_052518.1, from coordinate 23,239,113 downwards.
ACAACAATGTGAAGGATAGAACGTATTTTTTTGAAACGTATTCTGATGTGTTTACTGGCCTTGGTTGTTTCCCCAACAAGTGCAAAATTCGATTAAAAAAGGACGCAATGCCACATGCCAGTTCAGCGAGACGTATACCAATGAAGATTCAAGACAAATTTAAAGAAAAACTTGATGATTTGATAACCATGAAAATTATTGAAAAGGTTGAGGAGCCCGTTGAATAGGTTTCAAATGCTGTGATAGTAGAGAAACCTGATGGATCCTTAAGAATTTGCATAGACCCTGTACATTTGAACAAGTACATTGTAAGAGAAAGAGTTACAATCCCAACAATACAGGATATTCATCCTCGTCTAGCAAATAAAGAGTACTACAGCGTTCTTGACATGAAAGATGGATTTTATCACATACTCCTTGATGAACAATCTGCTAAATATTGCAATTTTAGCACTATATTTTGAACTTATAGATTTTTACGTTCTCCTTTTGGCTTATGTAATTTACCAGAATTGTTTCACAAATGTGTTTTAAAGTATTTTGAAGATATTCCAGGAGTAGTGGTTTATTTCGATGATATTTGCATTGCTTCAAACAGCAAAGAAAAACATGACGAGACAGTGAAACAGGTCTTGGAACGAGCGAGGAAATTAAACATCAAATTTAATTTCAAGAAATTTCAATATTGCGTACCTGAAGTGAAGTATTTAGGAATGCTGTTTAATAAATCAGGAATGCTTCCTGATCCAGGAAAAATAAAGGTTATTAATGATCTCCCCGACCCAACAAATAAAGCTGAACTACAACGTATGTTGGGGATGGTCAACTATTTGAGAATGTTCATCCCAAATATGTCACAAATAGTGTCACCATTAAGAGAATTATTGAAGAAAGACGTCTCTTGGTGTTGGACAGAGATTCATGTAAATGCAATCAATAACATTAAAAAGGTTCTTACAAGTGACAAGGTCATTGCTCCCTTTGATTATAAGATTCCAGTTTTAATCCAATGTGATGCATCACAAGACACTTTAGGATGCTGTTTACTACAGAACAACAAGCCAATTTAATTCTCATCACGATCTATGAACTCTTCTGAATGTGAATATGCCCAAATTGAGAAGGAACTCCTTGCTATTGTATTTGTTTGTGATAAATTTCACACCTATATCTACAGTCATGATGAATTGACTATATATACTGATCATATGCCATTAGTTTCAATAATGAAGAAACCATTAAACAACATACAGAATAACAGAATTCGTCGATTGAGACTAAAACTAATGCCTTACCGCTTTAGCCTCCAGTACTTACCTGGGAAAAACATGTATATTGCTGATTATTTGTCAAGGTGCGGTGTAAGAACTAAAGAAAAAGTTGATTTGAGCATGGCGGATATGGTTCATTGTGTTACTGAGAATGGCGAAGTTGAATTTTCAGAGAAACGCTTGAATGAATTTGTAACAGAAACACAGAATGATGATGTTCTTCGGAAAGTTATAGATTATTGTGAAAATGGCTGGCTTAATAACATTGTTGATGGAGGAGAACTAAGGCATTTTTTCAAAATAAGAAATGAAATACAATTTAGCAAGGGTCTATTGTATTATAATTCAAGAATTATTATACCCAAGAATTTGAGAGATTTTATCTTGAATAGGCTCCATGAAACGCACTTAGGAGAAACAAAAATGAACAGCATTGCCTCAAAATTTTATTATTGGCCAGGAATAAGAGCAAACATAAAAAATCTGGCTGAATCCTGCACGCTTTGCCAAAAATATAGAAGGTCCAATGTAAGAAGTCCAATGCTTTCTCATGAAATACCCGATTTTCCATTTTTAAAAATTGGAGTGGATATAGCTGAAGTAAAAGGAATAGCTTATCTCATAGTTGTGGATTATTATTCAAGGTGGCTTGAAATAACAAAAATGAACAGTAAGACAAGTTCGGCTGTTAAATCTATTTTATCCCAGTTATTTGGCAGGTTTGGAATTCCACAGATTATAATAGCTGATAATAATCAGTTTGGCTCCCAAGAAATGATACAGTTCGCAAAGGAGTGGGATTTTAAAATTATTACAATAAGTCCTCGTTATTCTCAGTCTAACGGCTTAGCTGAAAAGGGGGTGAACATAGCAAAGACTATGATAAGAAAGTGTGCTGAAAGCAGAACCGATTTAAACTTGAGTTTACTTAACTATCGGAATAGTTGTGTTGCGGGTCTCAATTATTCTCCTGCTCAGTTAATGTTTGGTCGAATGATAAGAACAAAGTTCCCTTATCCTCAAGATAGTTTGAAACTTCATCAATTTCCTCGGGAAGAAATAGCAGTGCAAATAAAGAACCATAAATTTCAACAGAAAGAAACATATGATAAGCAGTCATGGAAACATGTTTCTTATTTCAAAGAAAATCAGCCCATTTATATCCAAGATTGGAGAACAAAATTATGGGAGCCTGGAGTAGTTATTAATGAAGCTGATGCCCCACGGTCCTATGTGGTGAAGTCCAATAGTGGAAGAACATTACGAAGAAATGAGAGGTTTTTAAGAAGATGATGAAATCAAAGGAAAGGTTGAAAAAGGAAATGTTTGAGAAAGTAAAAGGGGAAGATGTTTGTATATAATGTGATGTTACTTAATCACATGATAACTGTTTGATAATATAATAAGTTGTTTACTGAGTTTAGTTTGTTATCTACATAAATAAAGATGGTTTCTTCAAATGGCTAAGAATTTATTAAGATATTTAAACAGCAGGCACCTCAGGAGTTGGACAACAACTATGGAAAGCAGGAAAGCAGGCATTTGAAGAGGATGAGGGTGAGGAGTATAATATGAGTAGAGGATATGATGATAGCAGTGATGAGGAGCTGTCTGGAGATGAACAGGATGATGATAAGAATGTTGAAAAATTATTGAATGAAGTCATGGTACAACAGTTCAGAATATTCTTGATCAAACTGATCTAGCTGGAAAACAGGTAGCTGATTACATTAGAGGATCATTGAGCAAGGACAATGACAATTTTGATGACACTTTTGGGCCAAGAGTGAGAGACAATGCTTACTACCTGGGCAATAAGTATTTAACTTTTGGAGAGAATGGTGATGAAATTGTGCTGACTGACCCTGAAGATGAGGGAGAAAAGACCTTCACAGCTACATTGGGACTTTGTGAGTTGATTTTCAAGAAGAATCCAAATTGTGTATTAGTTGAAATGTGTTGTGTTGACAGACAGGCCTATGGAGAAATATTGAACTGGACCAGTGTGCACAGACAGAACAATGATCCAAGAGGTGAGATTGTTAACTACAACAAAGCCAAGTATAAGAATACAATCAAATGCCTTTTGGATGATGGCAGAGATGGCAGTCAAAGACATTCTGAGAGACAAGCAACTGGGAGAGGATTTATTGCTCCAAGGCATGATTTTCGTAAGGAGAAAAGTCAGAAGATCTATAGAGGAAGAGGTGTTCTGTCAGCTATCAAGAACGTTACTGGCACAATAGTTAATAAGACAATTGACATTCTACCAGTTGAACTGGTAGAATCCCTGGCTATCAGTACTGTGGACCAGGAACAAAACTTAAGAAGCGATTAGCACAAGGTGATCCAGGAATCAACAAACTTGGTCAGGCTTGCAAGGAGCATGATATTGCCTATTCCAAGAGTGATGATACAGCAAGCAGAGCAGTAGCAGACAGCATCTTGGCAGAGAGAGCCTGGGACAGAGTGAGATCTGAAGATGCAGGGGTGTTGGAAAAAGCTGCAGCACTAGCAGTCACCAACATCATGAAGGCTGAGGCAAAGTTTGGGGGAGGTATGAAAGGATCACTGAAGAAAGTCAGCAGGGTGGCTAAGAAGGGGAAGAAACAAAAGATTCAACCATTGAAGAAAAAATCAATGAAAGGAGGTCAAGGTCTTTACTTGAGACATCAGAAACCAAAGGTTGGTAACTACCTACTTTACTTGAGACAGCAGAGACTGAAGGATGGTAAAGGTCTTTACTTGAGAAAGCAGAGAACAGCAACACCTTAGACACTGGGTAATACATTGAGGTACAATCAAAATCATAATGCTGTACAAATATGGATATATATTGGATACATAGCAGATTAGATTCATTGTGCTGGAATCATCTGTGGAGAACAGACATTTTGTGGATCAACTGTGTATCTGGAACAAAAGAGAAGATGGTACTCCTATTCTCAAAGTGGGGTGACTATGGTGAGACAAATTTACCATCAATCTTCCCATTTGATCTGAAGAAGGATGAGGATCATGTAGAAGATGAGGAAGAGGAATCTGATATGGAGGTGGAGGAGAACGATGAGGTAGAGGTGGAAGAGGAAGAGGATGAGGAGGAGGAGGAGGAGGGGAAGAGGATGATGTGGTTATGAGAAATACTACTACACCTATACTTTTGACTTGAAGGAGCATCAATTACCTGAAGGAAAGAGGTTGTGAGGTGATTCAACAACAATGATAGGGTATTGACTCTGTCTGGAACAGTGTTCCAGAGGTATCACTGAATATCATATGAAGACTATCAGACATCAACATGGAGGACTTGCCAAGGACTAGTGCTGGAAAAGGAGTCTACTACCTGGGACATCATCTGCTTGACATGGGCCAAGGAGAAACATCATGGATACATCACTTTTCTGCACACTCAATATAGTAAACAACTTGGATTATGGAACAGAGATATATCTGTTTGTAGTAAACTTTTCAATGAAATAGATGATGAATTGATCAATAAAGAGCTAATTGTATTCCAAACTGTTTACTTATTACCTACCATCTCCTTAGATATAGTTTAGCTATAAGTACATTAGGATGCAGAATGCCACTGACTGAACAGTGCATGACCAGTGACTGAACAGTGACTGATCAGTAATTGAATTGACTGACTGACCACTGAGTGGATGACCCAACCATGCCATACAGACATGTTGAATACTGGTGAGCATGGTCATGTGACAGGAGGAGTGAGGGTCATTGAAAATGTCCATGTTAAATAAGTAATGTCTAAACACAGATGAGGTGGAGTGAGAGTCATTGAAAATATTTATCTTCAATGCCATTTTGATCTAGAGCAGCATGGCCATTCATCTAGAGTCTCCCATGGACATCTTGATCTAGTAGGTCTACCATGGACATATTAATCTGGTGTGATAGAGGTCTCCATGACCATGTAGAGTGACAGGTCCTGCATGACCATCTTGAGCTAGAGTCCCCCCCATTGACGCCCCTAATGTTAGTGGGCATGGCCATTAGTCATGTGACTGAACAGTGACTGAACAGTAACTGAACAGTGACTGAACATTGACTGAACAGTAACTGAACACTGACTGAATACTATGGAATGCTATTATGTTAATTAATATAACTAGGAAAAAATATCCTTGTGATACAATGGTTTGTTCACATTCTAGGATTCATATCTGAGACTCTTGAAAGCATACATGCTACCCAGAGGATATCTCATTACTGTTTGGATATCCAAGCTCCTTGTATATTCTATAGAATGATCATTTTTTCTCACATTACTAAATGTGGGTGAAGAGGACTTGATGAATAAGAATAGGCAATTCATTGCTACTTTTATTGAACATATACTATTTTATTGAAGATCAAAACGGCGGCGGTGTGTCCTAGGATACTTTTTCACAAAGAGAAGTGCATGGCTGTGCTGCAATGTGCTGAAACGCCAGGTTCTAGAAAGCTGAACGGGGGAGATGTGTCTTCTATAGCTCTTAACTGAACACTGATGGTCCTCCCACTGTTGTGAACACTATAATTATATACACTCCAGAGTGGGTGGGAGGCCTCCTGATTTATTTTTATTCATTTTTGATTTTTCACTATTATTTTTTTTTTCAATTATTTATTTTTATTTATTTTTGATTTTTTGTTATTAATTTTTTCTAATATAAGTTTTTTTCCCAACTTTTTTTTTAAGTTTTGACCTTGACCTTGCCCTTTATCTTGACCATGACATTGACCATGACCATGACCATGACCTTGTCCTTGATCTTGACCTTGACCTTGATCTTGACCTTGACCTTGACCTTGATGTTAGGTTAGGTTAGGTTTGTTAGGCTAGGTTAGGTTAGGTTGAAAATTTTTTTCCAAGTTAGGTTAGGTTAGGTGGAGAAGTCTGGCGCATGTTGTCCCAGAACACACATTCTATATCAACTCTTCATTTCTTTTGCAACAAGTCTCGGATAAATAATACACTTGGAATCCATCCCATATATATTGACAGTTACACTTGGATTATCCCTCTCAAAACTGTCAATTTGATTGATGGTGGTAAGGAAAGATATTCCATTGAAATTTTATTTTTCAATGAGCTGATGATACCTATCATTAATTCTTTGAGGCTTTGCTCCTTGCACATGTTTGGCAAGGATTGCCCACTTGAAGCATTGTTGATTGCTATTCTTTGGATTGATGATGGCTTTTCTTGCTGCTATTTTGGCTGGCAGTTCAATATAGGAAGATCCGTGATGTGGTTTGTGCTTGCTTATGTGTTTGAGGAGTCCATCAATGATGAGAAGGCTCCATCCACTAGAGTTACCCTCAAACTTGGCCTCTTCTTCCAACATCTTCTTGCATGCCTCCCTGATAATTCCAGCAAGATCATTGACATTGAATATGGAATAGTTCGGAGTCTTGAAGGCTACATTCTGAAATTCTTCCTGCTCAATGTTCTTCTCATCAAGGCAGCTGTGTTGGTATGTAGCCTCCAACACCAGGTTGACCTTGATTGGTCCATGTGTCTGGAACTCCCGACCTATCACATCAATGATCTTTGCCTGTAGGCTGTTTAGTAAAGAGTGGAAGTCCTTTCCTGGGTTAGGTGAAGAGTTTTTGCTGTGGAAGAGTGTCCGAAGGTTGTTGCTGAACACCTCCTCCAATGTGCAAAACTCTCCTGACGAGCTGCTGGTCTGCTCGCATTTGGTAGCTTTGTTCATCTGTAACATACATACAAGAAGATTAATAATAGGGTGCAATGAAGGTGGCAATCATCTAGAGTGACACAGTCATCTTGAATGACATGTCTTGCACTCAATCTAGATGTTCAGCACACAATTATTACTACTATATATGCTACTGAAAACCAATCATAGGATGGTTGTATGTTCAGAAAGAACAATGTTTGAGATCAATATTTTGAGGTTAGGTTGGGTTAGGTCAGAAGAAGTTACTAGTAACTTCTGCAGACCTAACCTAACCACAGTTCATTGTCTACAATTGCTGACATATCGTTTACAGACCTCAACAGGCAGAAACATCAATGTTTATATTAATTTTTTTTCTCTTATATATATTTTTTTCAATTTTTTTAATCTTTTTTAATTTTTTTTGAAGTTTCAAAGTTTTGATCTTGACCTTGACCTTTGAACTTAACCTTGAATTTAGACCTAATGGGAAGTCTGGGAATGGTGCGCCAGAACATATGTTAAGTCTGGGACAGATGTGCCAGAACATATGGGAAGTTTGGGACAGGTGTGCCAAATTCTCCATTATTATACTACTAATAGCATAGGACTTTGAAAAGAACTCAGATATCCAAAGTTTCATTGACCGAGCGAAGTGAGGTCTAAGATTCAAGTCGACGGTTTTGCATATCTCTCTATGCTTAAATATTTTTATGTTCCGCATTTACGGCGAAACGCGGCAATATAGATTTCAATGAAATTGAACAGGTATGTTACTCTTTAAATTGCGCGTCCACAAGGTTTTTTGAAATTTTGCATTTCAAGGATAAAACAAATGGAAAAAGTGTATTTTTCAAACGCCAGTATTACCGTAAAAATCAGACTATAGAGTTATTCATCATAAATCAGTTGTTGAGTGGATTATTAATTGCATGAAATGACGCATGCAATTAATATCCCAATGTAATTTGGTAAAAAAATCAGCTGTCGTGTGAACTATTGCAAGCGATGAGGCATGCAATATTGATAACTCAAAGTAGGTAACTTATTATTTTCTCCCGACTTTTCTCTGCTTTCAACTCGGTAAGTAGGTACTTCAACTCGGATTATTGAACATGGAGTACACTAAATAGGAATAAATTTCAAGCTCTTACTCAATCTGACATTAGGAGTTACAATACTCTAGTAGTCCAGATAACAGTAGACCTCACTGAACATCCTTTGCAATGTGGTAACGAGAATATTCAGCCATCTACTACAAATGCTATCTACTAGGAATAAAGTCATTGTTATAATATCAGGGCTTTTTTAAAATGTTTGCCAATTGCCCCACTAAGAAATCTGATCAGGCTGGTTGGAGACTTCCAATCAACCATACGATCACATTTCATTACATTACATTACATTGCATTACCAGGGCTACCAGACATCGTTTTGCAGTAGTCGTCAATATACTATATCATAATGTAAAAAGTAGAACTTTGATATGAAAGTAATGAACTTACTTCGTTACAAATAAAATCTATTGGTGTGCTAATCTGAATGTTGCACTACATCAATCCTGTAAAAATGAATACCGGTATAATATTTATTCTGAATTGATGGAATCCCAAGTCCCATTGTGCTTATGATAATTTTAAATGTTACTTTATTAACTCAGTAAGTTCAGAAAGTTATTGCTAACACCCATGGAGATTACATATGGAGTTTCGAAGAATCCATATATGAATGATTTGGCTAATACGTTAGTAACAGAGGAACAAACGAATGATTATCTGGATAAGCTGAAAACAATTCACAATTTCGTTAAAGAAAAAATAATAACTGAGAAAGAGACCAGAACAACAAGAGTAAATCAAGACCGTGAAAAAGAGATTGCTGTCTTATCATGAAAAAACGAACAATGAAATAATTACGATAGATGTTGATCCATCATTAGTTATTTAAGGTCATGAATTGTATGAAGGCGATTGCCAGTTATTGAATAATAATTATTATTGTAGAAATGCCACACAAGTTGTTAACAAGTGTGTAGAGGAATTGGTTAGTGATAAGAAGTTGAATAGCTGTAGGACTTTAGTTATCAAAGGGTATAGTTCTTTTATTAAATATATTCTGATTATAAACCAATATTTAATGTTTAACATCAGCAAGAGTTCAATTGTTCACGGCTCAAGAAATATTGTAACATATCCAAAATCTACACAACTATTAGCCTTGAAAAAGATGAAGCATTATTAAATTTTAGTAAACCTTATACATTTTGGGAAAGTAATGTTCTGTATCCTACTGAAGTACCGACTTATGAAAATAAAATAATCACTAATTTTACTTTTGACGAAATACATAAAGCAAATACTTATTTAGAGCCATTACTGATTCTTGAAGATTTTGTAGTTAGTAGCAACTTATCAGAATACGTAGTTTATATATTAATGGCGTGCTTAATACTTATTATATTATAATATGTTGTTTTTCATTCTCATGTATTCAATAACAAACTTGTGATTCCAGACAAGAAATTAGATACTGTTCAATTTCACTTAGAAAATTCTAAAATATTTCTTACACCCCAGCTACCCTTATGAAGGTGAGGACACCTTCATCTTAAGGGGGGAGGAGCTATTTATATATAAGACAATAGATTTAGGAACTGTAGAGTAAGCACTTTGTACTAGTATTTAAACCTCTGTAAGATTATTTCTCGTGTCATTCCGTTACCAATAGTCATGCTGCCATTATGTAGGCTACGTGTTTTATTTGTTAAATAGATATTTTTAAAAAGTGAGTTGCGCGTTCGTTTATCTTATCTAATGACTAGCTCTCTTCAACTAACACTTTCATTTGGCTTTCAATAGGCTACACTTTTTCTAAAATAGAAGCTGGGGGCCTAAATTTTAGCTAATGTATCTTCTTGAACTTTGGTTAGCGTCTGACATGAAACACACCCCCGTTAGAGGCGACAAGAGTATCTAGCCTATATTTCCTTGTTTACAACCTTAGACACAAAAGAAGGAACTCTCTATGGAGATGTTCTCTACTCCGTGTTGTAGGCCTAATCGGCTTCAAGGCCTGTGATGGGTCCAAGTCTATTTTTAACCTTGGGCAGGGCAACAGGTAGTTGGAAAGGTTCAGCTATAATTGTTCCTATAAGCTAGTATAATTATGGCTTATAGGTCCATGAAAGCCTATTTTTGGTGGCTAGTATGAAAGTTGGACCCAAAGGTAATTTGTCATCTAAAGAGAGCACGATTTGGAGTTATGTGGAGTACTTGGCTACACATGCATATTGGCAAGTGGACCAATGAATTTAGGAGTTTAAGGACTATGATAAAAATTGTTACTAGTGTTATTACAAAGCCCCCCTCCTATTCTATCTTTACTTACTGATACAAAATTACACAGCTTACTAAATTAAATATAATTATGTATATATTATGATTATGACGATTACTAACTATGCTTTTGAGTTGATTCTTCATCAGTGAGGACTGTAAGCGAATCATGATTTATTTTCACGAAAATAATTAAAGCTCCCCTAGATAATAAGTGAATATTGTAGCTAAAACACTAATAATTCAATTTTAATATTATGTATGAAAATGGATTGTTTTCTTCAAGAGAGAGTTACGTTTAGTCAAGCAATTGAATCAGTTCATCACTGATTCAAAGTTTGGATCTTGTAATAAATTTATCCACATCTATAACTACCTATATACTAACCTACCTATAGCTCATTTGACGAGAAGATAAAGTAAAAGCATTGAAAAATCATACTCTCTAGAGGTCTATCTGTCTATGGTAAAATAAAACGATTATGTGTGATCTATGGTAAAAGTAAAAGATTATCTGTGTGCCGTAGACAGATAGATATATCTAGACGGTATGATTTCTTAATGCTTTTACTTTATTTTCTCATGGAGTATACTAGGTACTGAAACTCAAGGTTCGATTCGAAATAAGAATTTTGTGGTGTAATTAAAGTTTGAAGTGTAATTTTATAGCAGTTTCATACCGGCCAGTACGGGGTTGAATAATACGAGCGGTACCGGTACGGACCTCTCATGGGTCCACAAAATATCTACTCCGAAACGTGCTCTCTATAGTCAACAGCAACAGGGAAGGCTCAAAATCGAGAAAATGGCCAACTATTATAGAACAATAGAAAAAGGATGAAGGAATAAATATTGCCACCTTTATGAACAATAGGACAACCCTTTCCGATCCCATCAACCTGTTGCATTTCTACCTTCAGGTAGTTGGACCCACCAGAGACCTCAAAGCCGCCTAATATAATAGGCCTACTCTCAATGATCAGCGAACACATTCATCAACTATTTATTTTCAAATTTCATTAATTTCGTTGGTGGTCACATCTAGCCTATTTCGTTTCATGATCCATCACGAATATCGTTTCTGCCTTGTTTTCATTACTTGATGGTATAGATATATCTCTAATATAGAAGACGCGCTTATGAGAAACAAGTGTTCAACAAGTTATTAAAAGTGATTCAAGTTTTAGACTTAAAAATTTTTGATAAATCTTTGACTCGGAAAGAGGCAGGAATGTTATTTATGTCCTGGACTTCCAAGTCCTTCACTCAGAAAGAAAAATTATAAACAATATAACCTCTACAGTCTAACGTAATCTCTGAACTCCAGTGTCTAGTTAGTTATAGACTAAGTCAACGCCCTGACTCGGAAAGCCAATTTTCTGACTCCAGACAGCGAAAGTCTAAAACTTTGCTGAATCCCGAGCTTGGAAACCGGCCCTGAGAATAACTTGAAAGATCCAATTATTTTTGTACATTTCGTACAGTGATGATTCCAACTGAACTTAGGTTACTACCATTTTGTGATAGTCGTTGTGTGTTGTGAAGAGAATTTTCCATAAAAACTGAAGACATCGGAATTGTAGGCCTATTTTCTCCAAAATATTGTTTTTATTTCTGTTATTAGTTATTATTCTCTCCATGGTTGTAGGCGGACCATTAAAATAGTTCATAAAACAGGAAGACATCGGAATTGTGGCCTATTTTCTCAACATTCGATCGAAATGAATGCAAAACTGGTTGCAGAACTGGAAGTGAATGCTATAAGTTATTCATTATCCCCATTGGTATCACGGAAACGCTGAAGATTTATTTACGACTGACGGGAGAATTCTAGCTTACACATTGCCTCGTTCAAATTCACACTCATGAATTATTTAAGATTTATTTTGAAGGTGAATCCGTTTATGGATGTGATCAATGTTTGATACCAGAGAATGTCTTTGTTAGTAGAGTAATAAAGTCGGAATTTTTCAAGATTCGTTAAAAAAAGTAATATAGTCCACAAACTACTATCCAACTAGCATGCTTCAATATGATATGTATTACCGTACTGTTGTACCTTTCTAATAATTATTTAGAACAACCCATTATGGAAGACTTCTCTATGAATATAAATTAAATGTTTGCCAGGAAGACCTATATCAAAGCTCTTACAATTTATTCTTATCAGCTATTTTTTGCTAAAACCCGTTTATTTTTCGTGGCCTTCCTCATGAAGGCATTTTCAGATATGTTTTGAATCGCGACAAGCTTTATTTGGATTTATTTATAGGTTTGAACAATGAGACACACTTTTTGTTCATTTCCGTAAATTGATGAACAAAGACATTGATGCCATGTAATATTATTCGAAACCAGCCTGACATTGAAAAGAGAATTATTTATGTTCAGGCACCTTATCTCTCAAGCTGTTATGTTTATTTTAATATATTTATTGAAGATATTTATTATTTTTTATTTATATAATTTATTTTATATATTATTCGAAACCAGTCTGACATTGGAAAGAGAATTTTTTATAATTATTAGGCTCCTTATCTCTCAAGCTGTTAATGTTTTATCTATCCGTTGAAAGCATTATTTTCTTAAGGATAATGCCCACATAAGAGCCAGGCTACTGTGTGCTTAATGGGATGGATTTTTGAACAATAATGAAAGAATAATGGACTGCTATATTGAATAGTAATGAAATAATATAGACAAAAATTGAATAGTAAAAATATTGAACTCCTCTATATTGAATATTTCTCTATGAATGAACCCACAGTTTGGTTCAGAACCACTGGGAAGATTTTCCGATGTTTTTTCTTCATAACTTAAACTGTTGGTCGATTATATTTATTCAGTATCGCTCTTCAGTTTTACAGTAAAACTATAGTGCAGTCCTTTTAGTCTAGTCCAGACCTTAAAATAGTATCCCAGCAGCATTATAATTATATCTCGTACTAGCTTAAAAGAAGCCCTGATGAGGCTTCATTCTTAAAATTTTTGACTCGTACAGATGACTTCATTGCTTGTGAGGGGTTTATTTGAGAGAGAATTTTAATTTTACCTTTTTCTTATAAGAGTAATAGCCTCAGAAGTCTGATAATTACAGAAAATCAATCTCCATCCGCCAAGCCTAGAATTCTTGAAAAATTACAGTTCAACTTTCCCAACCCCAAACTTAAATCCCCTTAAAATATTCGTAATTTAAAAGCAGTTAGATATTCTACGTTGCAGCGATTTGTCATCATTGTGATAATATTTATTGTGATTGATGATAATGTTCATGGTAATCTCCATACTGTATCATTAATTGGCGCACTTTAAAGGGTTTGCTAAATGTCAAGTTGATCGTTTTCCCTATACACTGCGTAATTAACTCGTATTCAAGCCATTTATTCGCATTTTATCTGAAATGTATATCCCGCTCATTTACTCCAAGGTTAAGGTCTGCTAAGAATTTTCAGGTTTGAAAAATTGAAGTTGATTATTTTATTTCTGGAGGGTAGTCATGTGGAGGTATGTGAGGTTAAGATGATCTCGCTTTTATTTTGTGACTGAACCATCTAGAAAGCTTGATTTGCAACTTCAAGGCAATCATTAGACACTGTAGTGAGATTTACATCAAACTATTAGCATTACATACAAAAAAAAAAACATAAATGCTTTCCAATCAACCATTGCTGACAATTTGAAAAGAATCTTACTGTATCCAGACCGATTTAATCGAGACAAAAAGTCAAATTTCTCAGTATTTCAAACATGTTTCAAGCATGTTTGCAACTACAGTCGATTCAGTTTATTTTTCATGACCTTGATTTCATCTTATCTTATCTTATTCTTATTCTTTCTTATATATCTATAAAAGGCTAAGCCCCGACAGACTGAAATCACACCACAGCCCAAACTACTGAGCCTAAAAACTTGAAATTTTGCACAATTGTTTATGGTAGCCTGAAAACATCCACTAAGAAAGGATTCTCAGAAATTTGCCCCCCTGAGGGAGCTGAGGCCCCCCCAAAATTTTGTACTTTTCAACCGCTCATTGCACAACAAAGTCATGAGGTACTTTTTTGTTCAGCTACGAAAAAAATTAGATCTATGCAGAAAAATTTCGATCAGGAGCACAGGGGGGTTCAGGAGAGGGCATTTTTCGAAAATTTTGATGTAAAATCACACTACAGCTCAAACTAATTGTCCTACAGACTTAAAAATTTGCACAAATATTCTTCAAACATGCTAGACGCGCACTAAGAACGGATTTTGAGATATTTTGTCTCTAAGTGTTTCAAAGGATTCTATTAAGTAAGCTTTTGAACATTGTAAGGTGAACGCCATATGGAACTGAGATAATTTATTGATTGACATGAGATATTCTAACATATGGTTTAATCTTTGGAAATAACAAAATCATATGATAAAAATTCAAAAAAGAACAACCGTTCTATTATTGCTTTCTACCTGATTCCACTCAACCTCAACAATATTGTTCTGATTATTGATAAATATGTTATTATAATATTATTATTATTAATATAATAATAGTATTGTTTTGGTAATCAATAATTTTTTTCACAAATTCTGTATTATAATATGGCGAATGTGAAACAGCTGCATGAAAGAAATTATCTCAAAAACATATGTTTAGGAAAACCATAGTTGTTTTGAACTTCGTTTTCCTGTAAAACTTCGTTTAGCTGAATATGGTGTCTCATACACTCCGATTATAACAGAGCACAGAGATTTTCTTTGGTTAGGAGTTTGTTCATAATTCTTTTTTCAAATTCAAATTTTATTGCAAACAAAAATCACATTGAAAAATTTCTTAATAGGCAACAATATTACAAAAACAAGATGTCAAACATAAACCTACATTTATTTGTAGCACGGCCAGAAAAAGACAAACTTGAGTTCTAGTCGTGAGTTCATTCAATATAACTTATATTTTTGTGTTAATATTTTGTGAACAAAAAGTACGAGTTGATGAGAGATGTGAGTAATTTCTTGTATTTGATCTAAATGGTTATTCATATTGTAGTAGTCGGGGTCACTTCAATCAAAGTTTTTTATTTTGTAACTAATAAATTTCATACGTATTGATTGTCCATAATGTATCCAGTGTCCATAATGGAAGTGATTGAACTACTCAAAATTAATGGCTTTCTGGTCCTTCATAGAATTTATAGTATTCCTGGTGATTGAGCCTGTCTTTTTCAGCGTTGACTATTAATAATAAAGCTTTATTTACAACTACAGTAGCTTACCTGGCGAACTTCGTACCGCCAAAAAGTCAATGTATCTCATGTCACACTTTACTTTATTTGGTGAATCATAAAATTTATCTGACAATCAATATTTTCATTTACATCTGAATACGGACTTCCTATGTGCTTAGTCATGCAGCATTCATTTATTCCCAAAACATATTCATCTCAATCAATTGGTAGTAATATCTAACAGTAAAGTATTGAATTATAAAAAAATAGATAGGATAAATCAGTGTTTCAAAGATGAATTCAATGTTTTATAGTTGTTGATTGTCAATAGATGGTCCAGGAAATATGCGATGTACGATGAATCACACAGAATTACATATTCTTTCCATCTTCTATTTTAGGATGAATATAAGCCAAGCTAAATTTGAAAAAAAATTGTAAATTATTCTGCTATTAATGAATGCTATATGAGCAACTCTCTTCCATGAGGTGAATAATTTTTTTCCAACATTTTCCGGTTACTCAATGATAGGGGAGTGATAATTATTTGTATAGGTCTTCTAAGGAACCCTATCTACAGCTGGTACCAATCAACTACACTTCAACTCCAAACTACCGTTGTAATACCAGTAGCCTACACAATTTATCATAGGGTGACGTGTTTATTACAGCTGGTAACTTTAGATGCTATATAACATATAACATATTATCTCAATATGATCTTGAATCATGATCATCTTTCCGTTCTTTGGTAGCCACTAGGCCAACAATTTCGGAATCATAGGTCTGTAAAATGGATTAATAAATAATCATTATTAGCCACCCTATTAAAATTTCTGGTCAGAAACCATCCCCAATATTCACACAACATATTCCCAAAGTTTCATGCCGTTATGTCAAGTATTTTTCAAGTCATAGGGAACAAACACACAAACAGACATTCATTTTTATATATAAATATAGAAGATAGAAGATTTCATTCGGCTCAAACAAAAGCCTCTCTAAATGGAGGTAGAATGATAAGGTTGACAACTTTCAGTTCTGTTGTTTTAACTTTTTTTTCAAATCACTTTCAAAAAGTTCATGTAGTACCTACTATTGTGTTTGAGACACTTCTGGCGCTATCATAGTTTCACAACTATCCTGTTCCACACTCCTATCTCTTACAGTCGTTAACCATATCTATAATAAAATAAAGAGTTGGCCTATACACGTACGGGATAGGAAAATTATGTTTGACGCATCATCACGTCTGAACTATTGGACTAATTAACTTGAAATTTTGCATATAGGCTAGATTCTTAATTAACCAAGGATGGTTATAGGCCTATTTCCAATTCTTTAAAATTTCATTACGTCAAGCTTTCAGATTATCGAGTTTGAAAATAGATCCTTGCGAAGCACGGGTTCCTGCTAGTATTTCATATATCTGTAATATCATTACTATCTTACATTACATATCTTCAGCAAGAGAACATTTATAGATGTTTAAGAGAGTGTAGCATCAATAATTCGATGCAAATGGTTTCTTAAAGAGCCTGTCAAGACTTGAAGCAGGCTTACAAAAGGATGGACGTCATTCTGGACTTTATTGAAGATTACTTGCAGAAACCGGATCAAATTGGCTCCAAACCTACATATCATGAGTTAAAATGAATGATTCTTGTCCATGGAGGATTAAAATATTCTTCTCGGAATGATATTGCTGTAAAAATCAGAACATGAATTAAGTTATGTTATAAAAGTATGATTTGGGTTGAATTATTCCTAGTAACATGTTCAGTGATGATTCTCGAACTATTTTCTACGGAATAGTCCAATCTAGGAACCAAACACTCGCATACATATTTCTCACATCGGCTCAAAAAATATCGGAAATGGTTGGAGTAAGATGAATATCTAAATGCTCAGACCAGATGATAGACATGATTTTATCATAGTTATCCAACAAGAGAATGGAAACGACAAGAATGTCAGAATTGATTCTCACCAATATGCAAGTACCCATAGGAATTGGAGAAACTCATGTGTATTTTTCTCATTCAATGATCTTGCCCCTGAAGTAAGACTGTTGAGTATCTCTCTATTCAAATCACACATGAAAGGCTTATTTATAGAAAGATGTCTTTATTCCGTTGGAGAATTTTTTGATAAGCTTTAGTGCTCTTCTGTTTTACTTTTACAGCTTTTTTGTGACTTGTATAGGAAATACTGATATGGCCTACCTATAGAATATTTATTGAGTGGACCCCGTTTTAATAATTACTATTTATTAATTACTGCTATTTTTTACTATTTGCCAATTTTTTTGTACTAATTTTTCTGACTGTCTTCAATTTTATTGTATCATTGACGTTTGACGTTTGTGTTTTATGACAATAGAGGATTAAGTTATTGATTGATTTTGGTGCTCTTGGTTTAGTTAGTTATTTTCTTACACTTGCACAAGATGTTTTTTATTCTAATATTTTCTTGTTTTGTGGATATAAATATATTAATTAGTAGCCGGTAGCTCCACCCCCTGGACTCCCGCCCCCTGGACCCCCGGCTGGATCATCCAGAAATAGTATCAGCAGGCTAGCAGAAACTTTCAGGCACGATTCAATCACCGGGTTTTATTTGAATTATTTGAAGCAGCGCAGGGTTGCTAAACTCTTTATTTTCTATCAGAATTATAAGATATTCAGTTATTTCTTAATTAAAGACATTCTGAAAAACCTGGAAAAACTTATTCAAAACCCCAAAAAATATTAGAAAATTATTTACAATCAGAATTATTAGTGTACCAAATTTTGAGCAATTTGTGTCTATAAGATAATGAAAAATCTGAAAAACTAAGAAAAACGCCAATTTTAAGCGTATCTTTGGCTAAATATAGAAATTCTCTCTAAAGTTGTCTGTCAATTTGTTATTGAAAAATCTCAGAAAACGCAGAAAAAACGCAGGAAAACGCAGTAGCCTATCCTGGGCGTATCTTTGGCTTAATTCTGAAGTCCTCTCAAGACCTTTGCTGAACTTCTGTATCAAATTTAAAATTTATTCGTCAATTAGGTCTTGAGAAGGCCTAGAAAATGCAGAAAAAACGCACAAAAAACCGCAGATGTTGGGCGGAACTCATGCGATGTTTCAAAATCCTCCCATTACAACCTCTATTTTTATACCTCCAGCTGAGCCTGTGTACCAAATTTGAACATTTTCTGTCAAAGTTCTTGAAAGAGCTGAGTAAACGCAGAAAAACACTGGAAAACGCAGATATCAAGCATATATTTGGAAATTCTTTTTAAATCCGTTCTTAATGCGCTTCTAGAAAGCCAACTGAACATACATGCCAAATTTGAACGTATTTGATTTGGTAGATTTTTTAATTCTGTTGATTATGAATGAGTGAGTGAGTGAGCGAGTAAATGAATCAGTGCCAATTCGCTTTTGTATATATGTATAGATGATCGCATTCGTTTCTAAAATATCTCACATCACATGACATTGGAAGTTTCAGCAGACACGAGAAAGTTGTTATCACATCCATACTGATGAGCTCAAGGACATAGGCCAAACACAAGAGTTTCATTGTCTTCATTATAAATATCCTCCCAATTAGAAGATGGAAATTACCTTGCATTAATAACGTCGTTATCATTTATCTAAATATATGCCGCAGGCATATTATGATCCTGATTCATCATATTTGAATGATTGATTACACTCCTTGGAAACAATAGTCATGGATGCTTTACAAAACAAATAATACATCAAATTTTCATTATATATTCTTCTCATATTGAAGGAAACTCATTGATATACATATGCTTTGATAAGCCCTGGACCCCCGGCTTGATCATCCAAAAATAGGATCAGCAGGCTCGCTACGCTCGCCTGCATTTTTCATTTTAGCATGCTTCCTTCCGTCAGAAAGTCAGGCTCGATTCAATTACCAGTTTATTTGAATTATGTAGCACAGAGTAGCGAAAATATTTATTCCTATCAGAATTAATAAATATTCTGTTATCCTTAATTGTTCAAAACGCTTCGAGACATTGTTCAAAACGTTTACTAGTCAAAAGTAAATTATTTAAGTATATAATACTATGATAGAATAGATTCATGATATTCACAGATTCACAATATTATATATCGATAAAATGGGTAAAAGAAATGAGACGGCGCCGCGCTACCTGTGCACTGGGATATTGTTCCAAAAAGGTGCATCCTCCACTACTCTCGACTAGCATACTTCATTATCCTCTAATTCCGCTTCATTACCTTTTTAGTGGCCATTAGTGGCCCCGTGGGCTTTCTTGAAGGCAATTCCAGCTGGTAGCACCAACTTATCTATTACTTTGCACCTTACTTACATCTGTTACTTGTATTTTCTGCAGTTATTGAATGTGTATCAGTGATCAAGTACTTGTATATTATTTTATTATTCCCAATAGTTCATTTGATGAAACTCAACTTGCTCACAATCGATTTTTTGGCGTCCTTTCAAATTCTATTAGATTGAATTGAACACAACTTGACAAACATATGTATACGTGTATTATGTGTATGTCAAGTCCCATTCAGTATAGTAGAATTTATAAGGACGGCAAACAAATGTACGCCCAAAAATCGATTTGGGCTTTACTTACACACCACGTACGTTTGACTAAATTTGTACTTATCATCGAAAGTAATGTGTGTGTTTATCCAATCACTGTATGCTACACTGGTATACAGTTGAAAGTGCCTTTAAGTAATCACACTGGTCCACCAATATATTCCTCGGAATAGAAACCTTAACAATAGTCCACGAAAATGTCGAAATTAAATAACAATCGGCGACCACTGAAAGGTCACTAGAACTTCTACCTGTCAATCCATTGTTTTCTGCGGCCCGTCTCATTTCTTTAACCCGTTATAATTTTTCCATGAATGATTTATAAACAACAAACATAGCTGCTCCTTCAGGGAGTTTTCCACAGAATCATTCCATTTCCTGAATGTGTTTGATAGTGTAGAGATGGACGACCAACTTTTCTACATTTTAGAGTGTCTTTATTAAAATAATCTCTTCCTCTTATCAGAACGACACAAGATGCCGTAGAGAAGAAAACGAATGTCAACAAACAGCAACTTTTTTGGACATTAACTGCTAGGTCACCCCCTGCGCCCCTTCTAACTTAAAACCGGTTTTTAACCAAGAAGAGCAGTATGCACTATTGATGATGATGATGATGATGATGATGATGATAATGCACTTACCGACTGACTTATGATGATGATGATGATAATGCATTAGAGAATCTTCAATAATTCTGTTTCTGGTGAAAATGTAGAATAGTCAGGTCTGTCAGTTCCAGTCGCCTTATCAATAGGAACCAGTTAGAGCTAATCAGAGAAGCCAAGAACTAACTGAATAGTATTCAAATAATGTGTAGCTGTCTGCTGCCATGTAGTCTACAAATAATAAAAAGCGGAGATCACAGTATTCATTAAATTTACTGGTGTTTTAGTTTTCCATCCTTTCATAATCAGTAATGGGCTAATTATACAGCGCAGACTAACGTGTCATTATTATTTACAAGGAATGCAATATCTCTTCTTGAGTCCTGGTGACACTGCTGAAGTTAAACCTTGTAAAATGCGACCTTGCTCGTATTCACATGTTTGACCCGGTTCGGACATCCTGTCAAATGATACTAGAAAAAGTTAATTATTTGCCGTTATCCTGCTACCGCACTCTAGATAATTATCTCTTTGTATCTAATTACTAGCTCATTGTATTCTATCCAATTCAATGATTATTATAATAATTTTCATACAGAAAATCATTTTCATTTTCATACTTGAAAGTCTTGATAGCAATATTTTCATTCATTTGCCATTATTCATATTTCAAAACTCGGTTCTCTATAGCTGCGTACAGACTCATGCACCACGAACGCACTCCTTGCGCTCTTTATCAGCTAGCTGATGCTATGATTATTATATCGCACAAGGCGCGCGTTTGCGATGCATAAGTTTGTACGCTGCTCATGATACAGCAAATTTGATGAAGAATCCAATCACCATATCTCTTTTCACATGAAAGGAGTCCATCTTAATCGTGTGTGAAATTTCAATAGATGTGTGTGTCCATCAGTTTTGAGGGTCACCAAAGAAAATATCACTAGGTGACAAAACGTTACCAGTTTAATCTTCTTTAGAATAAAAATTACCTTAGGACCCTTTAAAGAGAAATGACACGTAAAACTCTTAAGATATTTTTTTTGGAAAATATTTCGTCAATGTGAAAGGATGTCATTCAGCAAAAAAATATAATTTCTATCATGAAATAATTTGAAATTAAATATTATTATCAAGTGTGGACTCCAATTTTTGAACACATTAATCAAATATGTTGTAGAATTTTTCCATGATGAAATTGAAGCACAATACAATATTCATTGTCTTTACTAGGTACCAAAAAGGTTTGACTGTTGTATAACCCAGGATTTCGATGATCAAGGCATCATCTTTAATAATTGCAGATTGAGTTTAAACTAAACTTTAAAAACTCCAATATCCACTATCAGAGTTCCTGTCAACCTTCGATGAAATTTAGCCGAAAGATTCGTGTATCTATTTAATCATGATTGTCATTCAGCAAATATGAGGAAAAATGTAATCTTGTATTTTTGTCAAATCTATTCCTTAATGAAAAGGCAAATTAATGTAACTGTTTTTGTACCTACATAAAGTCTTAAATGCTGATAACTTGATACTTCAAATTACAAGTGCCAGGAATACCAATCAGAATTTCTGGGATAAATGAAATATTTTTCATTTATAAATAATACTTTTCTCGTCATAATGAGAAGATTAAAAATATGTTTCAGACTGTTATCACCTTTTGCAACCCTTTCAAAAGAGATAAATTTCCATTTTCATTACCAAAAGGTAGATTCATTGATCCATAAAACAATAATTTCATTAATCTACGTAGTTATTATATTGATCAAATGATGAATTACAAAAAGGTTTCCATTGTTATCTATAATGATGATTGAAATTATTCAGTTGCCATCTCTTGCAACCATTACAAAAAAGGATTTATGTTCATTTTTAGGGAGTATTTTTATCTATTGACATATAGATAAAATTGTCACAATTTTATTGACAATTCACAAACATAATAGGCCTATATTGCATCTAGTACAGGAATTAACCATACTACTCATAGTACATTTTTATAATTCATTTTTTTATAATTCAAGATAAAATTTCAATAATCTCTGAAACTTTCAAGCAGCCAATATATCAACTAACCAATAGATTCCAAACAGGTTTCAACACTCTGTATACATTTGTAGTGACATCTGTATACATTTGAAGTGGGAGAGAACGTTATTTAAGCAGCAGGACGAAGCTACCAGTAATCCTTCATTGAGACCAGAGACCAGTTGCCTCATATATAATAAATAGCCTAGTCAAGCCGAATCTTGTTTCATTCAAACAGACATCTCCGCACTGGTCCTGTCTGAGTGGACATCCTCATAAACACCACCGATCTCTACACACGCGCTTTCCAACTTATTCATTTATGTTTCTTTTTGAAATTAATTGATAACAAAGTACAAACAGTTTCGGTCGTACATAAGTTTAGTATCCCACGATTATCTCAATATTTTTTTTTCAATAAATCTCACCATTGGGTGTATAACAACGTCAAAGCCTTGAAATCTATCAAGTCGCTCAAATCTAACGAAAAATGTTGAGGTACACGAATTTAGTTTTTCTTGTGACAATCGTTTTAATTGGTTTATCAACAGTGGCTGTCAACAGTGGGCCAGCACAAAAACTACGTAAGTAACCAGTCAATTTGCTTTCTATTTTGATTTATATAATCAAACCTTTTGATTGATGGCAATCCTAAATTGAGACTACATTTGTGATAAATTCTTATCCATACTATCGATATTTTTCAAACACTACCTACTAGCTACTACAAGATTAATATTTATTTAACTTCACTGCACGTGGCAAGTTTTTTATTACTTCCATTTTTATAACGAAACATTTATTTTGGTTTGAAATTGGATTTGTTATAAATTTGAAGCCTCGTATTGATATAGAGTATTTTGAAGTTTCACAGGCTCTTCTTAAATACTTGCAATAAAAAACTTTGTTAATGATTATTGGACGAGCTATCACTCCATGCAGACTTAACCTTATGAGGAGTAAGCCTGTACTTTTTATTTGCTGTTAATCCATGATCTATCGAGTGTAAAGCTTTATCTCAAAAGAAAATAAATAATACACATCAATTATTACAGAATGTGCCGACCAGCAAAAATTAATGTACGGTACTGTATTCATGTACAGTCAAAGTATGGATATACATCATAACATAACAAAACTTGACAGTAAAAACATATAATAATTCATACCTAGTAATAATCTGTAGAATATATTTATTTAATGTATTACTCTCAATATTTTTTAAGGAGACAGCTGGAATATATTATTTTTGCTCTCTTGTTTTTGCTCTTCTCAATATTGCTTCAGAAAAAACCAAACTATATTCTACATTCTAGCGAAATGTAGTGATTGCAATTTTATATGTATGTATTCAATCCCATTACAATGATACAATAAATTGTGATTCTTATTAGTTAACGAAAATCCAAATTAAATGCTGTAATTCACCCCGAAGACATTCTGCTACTGCAAATATTGACAACTGCCTTCTGTAGAGGATAGCTGATATCAGGAGCCCATATCTGATTTAGTATTAACTGATTTGATTGTATGGTAAGAGATGTTGTGGTAAATTGTGATTTCTGTAAATTGTGATTCCTTGTGATTTCACAGCAAAGCACTACAAGAAATGCAAAAGGAGTGATCCTGATTTGAACAACTGTCTAAAAGGAGCCATCAAGGGTATTCTTCCAGAATTAGTGAAAGGCAAGTAAATAAAGTTAAAATAAGAAGCGAGTTAACTAGCTATATACTATATTAATACGAAAGATGCATGGAATCCATAATGGGAAACATACGGGATATAAAGCTAATCAATTAACTTTACGGTATGTTGCCGTATTTCTCCTTAGTAAAAAAAGAAGCTGACACTGAATGATGATAAGAAAGTGTCTGCCAACTTCTATAGTAAGATTCACTTGAAACTGACATCCCTCACAAATATCTTCAATGCTTGGCATTCAATCAATACTGACAGTTAAATATTGAAGTTCATTGTAATAGAATGATACATAAGTCTAAAAGGAACCATGATAATATACCGAGAATAATGATACTGATAATAAAATATTTCTAATTTGATGATACTATTAATGAAAAACATCTTAATATTTGTTAGCTCATCGACAGATAAGCATGACCACTATAATATAGTAGTGATTTATCCATATTGATGATATTATTCAAGCTTGAAGGATAGCATTTGCATAGATAGTCTACCAATTGCATTTTGAAAAAGAAGACGAGAATATAGGCATTCAAGGTCTTCCACATCCTAAACCCTCTCGGTTCAGACAAATAAGACTATCAAAGACTAAAAGACTAGACAAAATAAGACTACAACGTTATACAGAGTTCGGCAATGAAACCTGATCAACACAGACTTCTAACATACTCCCAGTATAATCCCAATAAACTTCTAATTTTCTCGTAATATACTTATTATATAGGCACTCTTCACTCTTGATATACTCTATGAATACTTTTCATATTATACCCCTATTAATAGTAAACTCTCTCTATATACTCTCTTATATAAGCCGTCGGTCCCGATTACCTAAAAAGTAGTCGTCATCTCTCATCATTCCTCTAACTCATTAACCACGCATAAGCCTATGAGCTTATGTCGGCATCACCCTTAGTATTATACTCCTATATACTAATTCCACTCGAGCCGCCTCACAAATTTTTGAGCATCTTGTAGTGTCAGCTTCAAAGCCTACTCCAGTTTTGAAATGCCAGTTTTCAAATTAGTATTATCTTCCGAATTGCGATAACCTCTTACAAGACGCATTCTCGAAAGGAAATATTCTTTATTAGACGTAGTTGAACTCCTTACACTCTTATTCAATGTGACCGTTATACATCACTGTCACTGTCACTGAGCGTGTCATGTTCGATACAGTGAGACTCCTATTCTCATAAAATATTTATTGTTAATTGTACCAGCAATATTCATTTTTTTG
Source organism: Nilaparvata lugens (assembly GCF_014356525.2). NCBI lineage: Eukaryota > Metazoa > Arthropoda > Insecta > Hemiptera > Delphacidae > Nilaparvata > Nilaparvata lugens. Next base: position 23,213,435 of record NC_052518.1, on the reverse strand, counting down.
AAACTCCATGGCGATTGATATCCATTAGTATCATTGATGTTGGTCTTCCTTTACAGGTATCCCTAGTTTGGGAGTGTGGCCATTGGATCCACTCAGCATTCAGAATTTGCAAATCAAGCAAGGATCAGGACCAGTCAGTATAGATCTCACATTCATCAACATCAACATGACTGGCATAAGAAGTTTAGATTTGAAGACTGTTGAGTGAGTTATTCAATTGTCTTGATCGATAATAGAATGATAGAATAGTATGCAAAGGAAATCCGAATTAATAATTAAAGTTTTCAATTTCCGAATATGAAATAGTTCAATAATTATCAACAAAATCTTCATAATAATGAAGTAGGCTATCTGTGAGCAAAATTTCTAAGAATGCAGGTTAAAACGAGAGTGAAAAACGTGCAAAAAATGGAATATTAAATATTTAATATAATAATATAATATTTAATATATTGAATATTTAAAATCACTTCACTTATATGGGCTACTTTTGTTCAAATTAATAAAAACTTTTAGTACCCTTTATTATGGGCTAATAAAGTACCCTTATATGGGCTACTTTTGTTCAAATTAATAAAAACTTGTAGTACCCTTTATTGAAAACTTTAAAATATTTTAAAGTTCCTAATAAATGGCACTACAAGCTGTTTTATTGTTTCTATTATTGGAATATTGTACACGTTTTGAGCAAGGAGTCTGCAGCGAAAGTTGTGGTAAATCGACTTCGGAAAAATTTCTTAGTCCAGTTTTCAAGAACGATGCACCAGTCCTGTTACCCACCTATTCACTAGTTACAAGCAGTATTTTCTATCAGTGAATATATTAAACAACATAATCATTGTATTGAACTTTGTTGTTGAGCATATTTTTTCTTTTCTTCAACGAAGGATGCTGCCATAAAATATGAAATGATCATATTATTATCGTTTCAAAAGACTCTTAGTCTGATATTGAGAAAAATGTATATCGGCTGAAGAAACCAAATCAACTTAAAAAAGCTGGTTCCTTATGAATTTATTGTAAAAGTAGCCCGTTAATGAATAATTATATAAAGTTTTGGGAATGTAGGGTAATTCTAATAAATAGATTTTGAAGATTTCCTTAGTACATATAAAGGCTCACAGGACCTTTAATCTATAAGTGCGTACAGACTTATGTGCCACGAAGATGCAGATTTCACTCCTAATCAGCTGACTTATAGTTGACTTATCAGCGGGCTTATTCTATCTGTATCTTACTGTTTCAGATACTTACAGATATAATAACAGCTGAAGAAAAGTGAAATCCGCGTGTTCGTGGCGCATGAGTCTGTACGCATCTTATTGCAAACCTTTATGACATTTTTATTATCATTATTATCTTTAAGAATACGCAAAATAAGTGAAAATAAAATAAAAACTTCAGTAAATCAGAGAAACTTTTTGAAATTTATTTACTGAGTTTGAAATTTATTACCTAAAATATATCAACAATCAGAATATAATTGAAGATTTTGCAACATCAAATTGATCATTGGTTTACTTGCTTAATGAAATGGAAATTGAAATTATTATTCTTTTTCAATTACAGTGCTAATTGGGACAAGTACAGTCTTGATTCTACTGGTGATTTGAGCGAGCCTATCATTCTAGAAGGAGATTACAAAATTGATGGAAAAGTTTTGATCTTGCCTATATCTGGAACTGGAAAATGCAAGCTCACCCTTGGTTAGTAAATTTTTTAATCTTCTCTCTCTTTCTCTTTCAATTTTTGTAAATACTACTCCCGAAGATTCTGAATGGTATGACATATATATATATATATTTTTTTAGCTTCTCCATAGGAAATTTCAACATTCAAAGTCTCTGAGTTCAATGAAACAAAAGAGAAAAACTTTCCCCATCTATATTATTTATCCTAAAAAAATATTTTTCTATTTACCAATCAATCAAATAATGTCTATAGTATTCATAAATAGTGCAAATGAATTCTTTCTTCGAGTGTATTCAAGTTGCACTTCTACTCATATTACTTGGTCATGAAGTGCTATGAGTTTTAGTTTGTGCATAAACTGTACTGTATAAATTAAATTATTGGTTCCATTCATAAATTAAGTAGCTATTGTATGCCACATAGCAAATATCATCACATCAACATCCGTTATAATAATCAACCGCATAGCATATTTATTACTCCTGAACAATAATGTTTTGCTTTTTCTTATTTCATGAAACTAAATCAACTTATCAATACAAAAAACACCCCGAGAAGTCATAATTTTCTTAAACTTTAATATCAGCACTACGCTTCTTCATTCACTGTACTAATAGTATTTATTAGTTTTTTTATTGTACGGTAAACGTGTGATCCTTCTCTTATGTTTCACATCCATTTTGTAGGGTGTAAGTTACGCATACAGAGAGCGTTCAGACGTCTCGAGTACTTATGGATACATATGGTACATATATATGGATATGGAGGCGAGACTAGACCACCCTGACCCCAGACCGTCCTCTGTGTGCAAACATCCGAAGGGCCCAATTATAATCTTCTGTGTTCTAAAAGACAAAGTTAGTCCTGTGAGAAAACTTCCATATTCCTGAAAACTCTTCATTCATGGGAAAAATGCAAGTAGGCCAGGATATTAAATTTTTTCGACCTGTTCCTACACTTTTCTATTGGATAAAAATCTGTCTTTAATGATATTTCGTTTCTCGACTAATACGTATAGTAGTTGGCTGTTCTTTTTTTATTTTGAACGACAAGTTATAATCTCAGTAATCACGATCTTTTCTTTTATCGTTTTCATTTAAATGATTTGCTTTTCTCTTCTTGCATGTGAAATATTGAAATCTATCAAGAGCATTAAACTTGAATTCGTGTAATTTGGTGTTTGGATTAATAAAACAATTTTTTTTAGAAATTTGAGCCACAACGATTTGCGAATAAACAAAATAATGAACACAAGTGTACAATCATTCAAGCACGAGTAGAAAACAAAAAAAAATACATGAACTCAACCATACTCTATAAATAATGTATATAGATAAGATGTGCTTATCATATTACAAGTAATTTGACTTATACATCATTGAAGCCCCGTTTCCATACTGGCAATTTACAATATCACAACAAAACGACAAGCTGTGCTAGCTTGATGAGTGAATTTTGTAACTTTGTCGTCTATTGTTTCCATTTCGGCGCAAATTGCATAGAAGTGGGTGCAATGACAACGTAGACGCTAACTTAGCACTAACGTGAGACCCTGCTCTAGAGACCTTGAGCACTATAAACATATATAAAAGTGACCAAGACTCACTTAATTTTGGGTATTTTCGGGAATCTGCCTTGAACATGTAGTTTTTTGGGGGTACTGGATCCAAATCCGGATACAGAATCACTCTATCTTTACTTATAATGAAGTTGGAATTTGAGAGAAAAGGTAATCAATTGTGAAATGAGAATCCGCCGCGCCACATTGGGCAGGCGCTAGAACAGCCGAGTTGAAATGTTGAGGATTATTTCCATTACTACAAGTTCCCGTCATTCATTCGATCATTATAGTCATGTTGAATTTGTGGTAATAGAAACGAGGCTTGATTGATCTATTACTTACTATTTCACTGCAATTGATCGATATCGATTATTTTATTCATTGATTGAGCAGTTGTATTATTGATTAATTGCAGATGACGTGACGGCATCTATGGGTCTCAGAGGCAAACAGATTATGAAAGAGAACAAAATCCACATGGATGTTCAAAAATTCGACTTCAGGTTCAACACCACCAGATTGCATCTCTATTTCGGAAATCTATTCAATGGCGATAAAGCCCTAGGTAAGTTTCATCATGGACAAGTAGCCTAATGGAGAATTATTAATGATTAATAAAATTGATTGTATATTTAATAATATATTTTTATATGTATATGTATATTTTTTGTAATAACGATGGACCCAATTAATGTATCAATGGTTTTCTGTACGATAAAAATCGTCGTAATTATAGCTTATTAAGTCCGCTGCTTTTAAAAATTGCGGTGAATTTCAGTTGCACTTTATTCTTTCCCGTTAAAAAACGGATGACACTACGTATTTTGCAATCGGCGGTAGAAGTGAGTGGTAGATCCATATTGGATTTCTCGTAACTGACGAATGAATCATGGTAGCCTCATGAAAATTTTACAGCACTGCCACTTAATTTGGAAGAAAGTACTCTAAGAATTTCAGCCTTTTCTTCCCATGTACATGATTATAAAAAAATAGTGTAACTTAATTTTGAGACAATCCTCGTATTTATAACCAGAAAATAGTAATTGGTTCCATTGTCATATATTAGTATTATTGATCATACTCACATCAGGTACATAGCGGAGAAAGACTGATCGCCCTAAATAATGAATCAGTAAGTAACTTGGTGAGAGTCATCGAATTAGTTTTCTCAGTTTTTTTTAAATCAGAAAAGAAGGTGTGATGTATGAGAAATGTGAACATAAACATAATTTGAGCCTAGGCTACTTCTTTTTCAATTATTTCAGAATCAGAGAATTAGAGTTAGAGTTGTGAAGACATGTTTGTTTCTTCCCAGAGAAAAGGAATTTGATATTTCTATTATAGTTTATCAATACTTACTTTTACTTTTTCGTGTCCGGACATTCTCAAAGTTTTCCAGCCCAGAAGTGGGCTAGGTCTTCTGCAGGTACATTCTCCCTCCAGAGGTCGTCAGCTGTGCAGTGAACAGGGCAGAGTGGGCACTGTGTGAGGTGGTAGATGTCCTGTGCCTCTCGCCACAGTCGCAGTAGATGTCATCCTCTGCTATGTAGCCCCACCTCGCTAGGTTGGTCTTTACAGGGGCCACTCCAGTTCATATCCTATTCAGCGCCCTCCAGGATCTCCATGGCAGACTGGTTCCAGTGGTCTCAGGTTCGCGGAGTGGGTACCAGTCTGGAGGTTCTGGCTGTGTGAACCTCATGAAACTTCTCCTGGACTTGAGTCGGCTGCGCGATGGCTCCAGCTGACCGTACATCATGTCTCTCATCGAAAGTCTGTTTGAACCTCTCCAAGTATTTGTGGTTGGCTCTTCTGATCTTGGGAGTGTTCATTCCTGCAGCTCTGTATAGTTTGTCAATGGGAGTTGGTTTCATGCAACCAGTTGCAATGCGACATGTCTCATTCAGGGATGTTTCAACCTTCTTTGTGTGGACTGATCGACTCCAGACAGGACAGGCATATTCCCCAACAGAGAAGCAGAGAGCCTTTCCTGATGTCAGAAGCACACTGGGGTTTACTCCCCATTGGCTGCTGCATAGCTTCCTGTTGATGTTGTTCCTGGAGTTGACTTTTGATGATGTATTATGACAGTGCTGTTTGTATGTCAGAGTTCAGTCCAGGGTCATGCCAAGATATTTTGGTGAATCAGTATGTTCCAGAGCCTTGCCCTCCCAGGTAACATTCAGTCTTCTCCTAGCCTCTCTAGATCTTAGGTGGAAGGCGCATACCTGTGTTTTCCCTGGGTTTGGTTTAAGGTGACTCTCCTTTTAGTAGGCTGATATTTCCTCCAATGCATGAGTCAGTCCTAGTTCCACTCCTTCAAAAGAACGATCTTTGACCAATATAGCCAGATCATCAGCATACAGGAAGTGGTGAGCATTGGGCGTGATGGGTGGTCATTTGTGTACACATTGAATGGCAGTGGTGCCAGAACGCTCCCTTGGGGGAGACCGTTCTTTTGAATTCTTCATCGGCTCTTTTTTCCATTCAAGCAGACATAGAATCGTCGGTTCTGAAGGAGGGTACGGATGGTACTTGTGAGGTGCATGTCTCCAGTCATCTTTTAAACCCTGGAGTGCAAGAGATTATGGTTGACCGTGTCGTATGCTGCTGTTAGGTCTATTAAAGCCATGCCTGTGACGACACCCTCCTCAAACCCATTCTCAATTTGCTCAGTGAGGTTTAATATCTGGCTTGTACAAGATTCACCCAGCCGGAATCCTGCCTGCTGTGGGATGAGTCTCCCCTCAAAGAACTGCCAACGCGCTGGAAAATTACATGCTCATAGAGCTTGAAGGGATGACACAGGAGCGAGATTGGCCGGTAGCTGGAGTCAGAGTCTGCAGGTTTACCTGGTTTCAGAAGTGCGATGACCTTTGCTCTCCTCCAGGCTTTGGGAAGGGACAGCAATGACAGGCAGCTATTAAAAAGGTTTAGGAGCCAATTTTCAGTCTCAGTTCCAAACTGTTTGATTTGTTCGGTGCAGATGTCATCCTCGCCTGTGGCCTTTCCATTCTTCAATTGTGTTATTGCTTTTTCCAGCTCGTCCATTTGGATGGGCTCCTCCAGTAATTTGGGGTCTGGCTGTTCTTGTTGCTCCATTTTAAACTTCTTTGCACGGCCCTCTGTCTTTTCGTTCAGGAGCAACCAATGTGCGACTTGGTTTGCTGTTACCTTGCCAGAGTGTGGAGTTGTTCCTCTGTCGCCACTGAGTTTTTTCAGAAGGTTCCAAACGATCTTGCCCATATGTGTCATGTCCATGCCCTCAAGGGTCTCAATCCACTTTGCTTGTCTGGCTTCACTTGTCATCAGCATGATTTGTTTTCCAAGTGCAATGGTGTCATCCTCATAGCGTTGCTGGTATTCTGCAAGTGCATCCTTCATTTCAGTTGTTATGCCCGGGATGTATCGTTGTCTGCATCCTCGTGGGATGTGTTTGCATGACACCTCTCTCAGGCACTTCACAAACCTATCATAGTTCTGCGGGGTTGGTGGTATTTCAGCCACAGCCTGGTCCAGGTCGCTGCCGTAGGTTTTGTGTGGAATCTCAGCAACTAGAGTCATTCCCTGGATTCGAGGTCGGGCAATGTTTTCGTCCCTGTGTGTTTCTTGTAGGCACAGTGCATCTATTTTCTGTTTTGAACTCTGTTAAGAACTTTGGTATATAGCTTGTTAAGTGCTTTTTGCTCGCATGGAGGCTCCTTCTGTGTCTCCCAGTTTATCAATAATAAATTAAGAAGGTAGCCTACCACATAGGACAACCATGAGTGGAATCACAGTAACTACTTTGTCTACAGTTACTGTAGTGTGTAGTTCATAATTCTTATTGATTACTGTATTCATATATATATAACCAATAATTATTTGAATAAGATATTATAGGAACATGGAATAATAGCTATGTGAATAAGATTATTTTGATAATAAAATGAATAGGATGGTAAAAACAAAACATTTTGAAACTTTTATTATTGCATTAACATATATGATGGTGGAAATCAATTGAAATATAAATTTGATAGATTCAAGTTGCCACTTTTATGAAACACTACAGGCTGAAGATGTGTTGCTATTAAATCGATAACGGAATGTTCAGTAAGGAATAAAAACACTTGGAAAACTCGAAACGGTTTAAGACATTATTGCAATAGTCCAAAGATATAATGCAGAACTGAAATGATGTATTTATTCTACATTACTCAATCTACCTTTAGAAATAAATTCGTTGATTTTTTTACTGGGGTTTGAACAAAACAACTAAACTACTTAGTTTGTAATACCCACCTCTCCAGCCCGAAATGGGAGTTTGGCCCCTAAAACATTTTTTATTTAGAGTGTAAGAGATTTGGAGTTTGCTTTGACAAACTGCTTAGCATAATGACTTCGCAAGAATATTTTCACAAGACTTTCCAGGTGTGGGTATACTTAGCAGTGAGGTGTATTTAGACTGTATTGAGAGGGAAAGAGACTGTACTAAGGTGTATTAAGACTCTCACAGCAGACAAAACTTCAACTCAATAATAACTAGGTAATAGTGTACCGGTATAAAATAAGGTGGCGGCAATAATTTTCAACAAAGCAAGCGCTGCTAATTCAAAATTCATTTCAATTTTAAATAAACAACATTTTTTGTTTCAGGTGACAATATGAACACATTTCTGAACCAGAACTGGAATGATATACTCAAAGAATTGAAGCCTGCCATTGAAGAGGCGTTGGGAGAAGCCTTCCGCGAGATTTCGAATAGAGTATTCCTCAAGGTTCCTTTCAACCAGATTGTTCTGGACTAGAGCAAGCCTCTCAGCTCCGTGAATTCAACCTGCTATCCTAGAATTTCACTTTATAATTTAATAAAAATCATCACAACGTTGCCAGACAACGAAATACTGTGAGACGCAGACATCATTCGAAAGTCCACCTTTTTCAATATTTTATGTGCTCTACAATCTACATTATACCATGAAAAATCAATATCATACTAACTTTGAACTTCTTATGATTTTTATTATACGAATGAGTTGCAAATACTATCAATGGTCGTTACAAATAGGCTTGCAGATTGCAGCCTTCCTACAGCCTAATCCTACATAGTTCATGACTTTCTTTCAAATTCTCTTATCCTGTTTCTAAAAGGCTGATAAATTATAAAGTATGTAATAATTCAATGTGATAATGCTTCATTATAATTACAGTACTGTAATTATTATAATCATTTATCTCGAAGTTTCTCTCGTGTTTGAATGATAGTTCGAATAAAGATCAGTTTACATTATCAATATTAATTTATAAGATTATTTAAAAAGATATATATTATAGTTATTGCATTGGGAAATTTTTGGAAATCCTCCTCTAAATCTAAGTGCATTTGAATTCTGATTATATTCTTCCCCACGATTACATATATTCAACTATCAATGGAACAAATTTATTACTTATTAAAAATTAAATTTAAATAAAAAATTAAATTAAATTAAATTTATTTACTTATTGAAATTTATTAAATTTCAAATTTATTACTTTTAAGTGTTTCTAAGGACATGGCAATAGTTTTAATTTTTCTACTATTGAAAAACAATTATTTTTCCAACTGTATTTTTCTCAATTTTAGTTTGGAAAATGTTGCTCATAGGATATCATGAATGAATAAATCTTTTTCAGTCCAAAAAATGTCTTATTCAGCTGATGAACCCATTGTCATAGAAAATACGAATGTATACCCCTTACGTTTCTCCAAGATAGTATACCTTTCTAGGGTTGGAAGCGATTACAGTATATTTTTCCAAATATATTTTAGCTTGTTCTTGAATCCGTACCCATGCACGTAACCAAAATTTTGTGTTTAGGGTGATTTTGAAGTCACGCCAAAAATAAACCTGAAATCGGAGTTTTCCAGCGTTGTATGGTCTAACTCTTTGAAATTTGAGTTATAAATGAAGAAGAAAACTCACAAAACATACACATCGAACCCTTTAAAGTTTCAATTCACTTGAGAAATCTATAGAAACGCAATGAAAAACTGGATAAAAGTCTCCTTTTGTCCAGTTTCTCATTGCGCACAAAATCAGCAGGTTTCGAGGGATTTTGCGACATTTCTCTGCGTTTTTTCAGATTTTTTGAGGAAAATAATGAAAATTCAATACAAAAGTTTAGCTATGGTGTGAAAATGTTATCTCTTTATCCAGTATCTCATTGCGTGATTTCTGAAGTAAATTGGAACTTGAAAGGGTTAGATATGTACCCATAATGTATTGTGAGTTCTCATCATCATTTTTATCACAAATTTCAAAGAATTGGTCTGATTCACAATAATTCTCCTAGTTTATTTATTTTTATTCAATCATTCAGACTTGCACAACTTCTAGAAAAGTAGCCTACCACAGGCTTAAGTCCAAAACGGTTACAATTCTGATTTGAATAACTTATATTTATGCCACTTTTACATTTTTGAGTTACAATGCAAAACAAACAAGAAGCACAGATTACAAATCCAAAAATACTTCTTGAATGAACTAAATTAATCACAAACAGTTATAAATGTCCAAACTTTGAAGAAGTTTGTCTCAATATGTAAGGAATCACTAAATATTTTTATTGATTTCCATCAAAGAAGAAAAATCTGTGTTACAAATCATAATTCAAATCAACTGGTGTTTGAATCGAGACTGAATGTCTTTATCGAATACTTGACAGATGGTAGTGAGCTGGATGCCTGCTGGTCCCATTCCTGGATGGATAATCCAGTCGGGGATCCCCGGGGATCCGGAGATCAAGCTTCATTGCCCCAGCTAGCTAGACGGAGTGAAGCGAGCCTCTCGACTAGTACTCAATAATAACAAAGACTGGAAAAAAATATGAATAATTTTTTATCTATCAATTTTTTCTATCACATTATTCGGCTCCAATACATTATCTTGAGCGGCTAGCATAGCCAGTACGCATAACTTTCCCATCAAGCTTCTGTGCACAGTTTTTACTCGTTCCATGGAAGAAAACGTCCTTTCCACACTAGTAACTGTCATAGATGATGAATTGAAGTAGGTTTTGTCAAAATTACCTGGTTCCCCTCTCAAGACCTTGAAGGCTGTACTAATCTATACATTCATTGATGATAAATGGAAATATTAAAAATATCACTGGAAAAATGTTAATTCAAATATTGAAAAATATTTTCAATATGACAAATGTTAATCCTGAAAATTCGGTGAGGAGTATTGAGGATTGAGGATTGAATAAAAATATCTACTTTTCTGTCACATCAAATTTTCTGTTGTCCTCCATCTTGGAACCAACATTTTGATTTCAACTTAATTTTTTTAAATTGGATACCGGTACAGAATTTCAAGAGAATATGAATGACAAAATCCCGACATCGATATCTCAAACCGTTTAAAAGTTATTCACATTCAAAGATATTAATAAATCAAATTAATATCCATAACATTTTTATAATCAGAATGGTAGCTGAATTTTAGTCTCTTCGTAATAGAGTGGACATTATAGCCTACTGATCAAACTTAGCCACGTCATAAAAACATTCACTCTATTCTACATATTTATTCACGGTAGGCTATATGGTATTCAAGGCAAAAGGCTTCTCAAAAATAAACAAAAACTCCGAATATTCTTTGAAAATTGTTTTAATCACTAATGTATCTTTATTGTAAAGTGATAGTCGAATCAAAAATTCTGATGTAGAGAGAAAAAGAAATTTACGATTTTCCATTATGATTGGATATTCATCCACCGTCACTATCTCTATCATAGGCCTACTCACTATTCTTATTGAAAGTATTGGAGTCTAACTACTGTACCAGAAGATCTGTCTTAATCATTCTATTGCAATGGAATCTAAAGGCACCTTATCAAAAATCAACTTTGCAATGTCCTTAAAAGTATCTCCAAAAGACGCCTGGGTCACATCCTTCACCTCATCAAGAACATCTTCCCAGTTGTCGTTGAGGAAAGCATTCATCTGAATTCCTGCGAAATAATACAGTACGGTTACACATTTGCAATAACACTTGAACTGATAAAATATGAAATATTTTAATTTCAATATACCATATCAACAAAAAACACACATACGCAAATCATCAAGGTAGTAAGTATTCTAATGTACGAGCATACTTTTTAGCTTTCGTAAGTAATATGGGAAGTAGGCTAAGTCCACTGAATTGGTTTTATGAAGTAGGAGAAGAAGGCCTCATTGGAAGAAGACTCCAAAGCAACCGACTTGAAATTTTTCTGTCCCACAAACTTAAAAAGAGGCTAGCTCTTTGATCTTTTGAAATTAAAGGAGGGAACGGTAAAAGTAACGGTACGAAATTAAAAAGTATTCCAATGAAATAATGGTTCTTTTATCATTGAATGGACGCAAGAAAGATCAACAAAAATATAATTCCAAATTTTGAACGAATGAGATCCTAGTACGTTGAATTCAGTTTGCTGAAGATCTATTCAGATTAAAATTCAAGAATTTCAGTAATTACCGGTAATCTATTATAATAGAAAAGCTGGACCTTTTTTATAGTGTATTTCATTTTATCAAGATGAAACTAAAGAAAATGAATATTACTAAAAAGGCAACCACTTTTGTAAATATAAAAAAAATGCAACTTTTCAACAAAATGGAAAACCGTCACACCTGAATGAAATTGAAATACCTATACAGGAAATTACCGGTGTTATACAATTGCAAATACAGGCAATGCTAATGAGCGTTTCAATAAAAGTGAATATATTTCAACCTCAATGGACCACGACTGGCATTGACAGATATTTTGTTATAAAAACTAAAAACTTTTAATAGAATATTTTTTGTTTATTTTGGGAGTGATTATTAGCTGTTAGCTGTTGAAGTGGAATATTTAATCCATATTTTATATTTTTCAGGTAAAAACATTTAACAGCATATTTTTTGTTTAATTTTGGAGTAGTTGTTAGCTGATAGCTGTTGGAGTGGAATATTTCAATCCAATAATGTTTGGAAAACGTTTGAACGAATGATGAGTCTCACCTCTGGCCTTATCACCATTGAATAAGTTGTCCAAATTCATGAATAGATGATTTGGTTTGTAGTCCCAGGTCACACTTTCTGTTATCATATAAGTTTTGCCATCTCTGACTTCAGGCCTTCCAGATAATTCTATATGTCCCTCTCCTCCCTCTGAAACATATTTATAATCACCAAATATCCAATTTTCTACAATATTTTTATATTATACATTCAAATAATAACAACTAATTGAAACCAAATATCCCTAATGGGTCACAAAAGCAAAAGGTCGTGTTGAGAAACAAGTTAAATCCAACTCCTCCAAGACAAATTCATTCAATTGATGTTAAACGAGTAGACGATTTAAGATGAATAGGCGGCTATTAGCCTACCTACATAGCATACCGTACAACTCCTATGTAACTATATCATCTGTTTTTTTCTGTAAACAGCTGTTTACCAACTTTTTCGGTGAGTGGAAAGCAGATCTATCAAATACAAGATAATATATTATATATTATATATCTATATAATATATATATAGATAATATATTATATCCTGGTTCATCCAGGATAAGCAGGCTCTCTTCGCACGCCTGCATTCTTCATTTGATCTTACTTCCTCCCGTCAAAAAGTCAAAAGAGATTTTCAGGCTCGATCCAATCACCAGTCTGTTATATTTGAATTATGTAGAGCAGGGTTGCAAAAATCGTTATATTTATCAGAATGAATAAATATTCAGTTATTTATTAATTGGAGACTTGGTTAAGATATTATGAGAATTATTGTGTCAGTCTAAAAGTCCTTTGAAATTTGAAACAAGAATTATGTGGAGAACTTAGCAAACATTCAAATCTAACACCCCTAGGTATGAATTTATTTGAGAAATGTAGAAAAATGCATTGAAAACACAATAAAAATTTAGAAATGAAACCCTCCAATAGCTAAACCTGTGAACACTTTCAAGTTCATTTGTTCCTGAAACCCTGGAAAAACTTACCCAAAACCCAAAAAATATTAACAGACATGTGTATTACATTTGAATAATCAGTGTCCATAAGATAATGAAAAAGCTGAAAAATGAAGAAAAACGCCAATTTCGAGCATACCTTCGGCGAAATATTCCGGCAAAATAAGTCCTCTCAACATAAGATATTTAGACCCTGGCTGAACCTCTGTACTTAATTTGAAAAGCTGTGAAAACGCAGTAAAAATGCTCAAAATTTTATTCTGGGCGTATCTTAAGCCGTAGGCTATTTCAAAGCCCTTCTGACTAAATTTGAACACATATTTTCTATCAACATTATTGAAAAAATTGAGAAAACACAGGAGAATCTTTGACGAAACATTGATGTCCTCTCATCGCCAAATTTCTAGAACTTCTCCAAATTTGAATTTTTCTGTCATTCTGTTATTGAAAAAGCAAAAAAAAAAATGCTGGGAAACTTATGGAAAAGAAAAGCTGTAGAAGCGCCTATATCGGGCGTATCTTTGGCGTTATTAAAAGTTCTCTCGAGATAAAATTTCTAGACCCCAGCTGAACTTCTGTACCAAATTTGAATATTTTCTCTTGATAAGTTCTTGAAAAATGTGAAAAAAATGCTAGGGAACACTAGGAAAACACAGTAAAACCGGCTATCTTAGGCGTATCTTTGGCGTAATTCTGACGTCCTCTCAAGACACAATTTCTAGACCCTTGCTGAACTTCTATACTTTTGAACATAATCTGTCAATTAGTTCTTGAGAAGGCCTGGAGGGGAACGCAGGAAAAACGCCCAAAAACCCCTACCGATCTTCACGGGTGGAACTTAACCGTTATTTCAAAACCCTTTCAATACAACATTATTATACCTCAGTTGAGCCTGTGTACCAAATTTTTATATTTTTTGCCAATTGTTCTTGAAAAAGCTGAGAAAACACTGGAAAACGCAGATTTTGGGCTTATCTTTGGATTTTTTTTTATAATCCGCTCTTTGCGCGCCTCCACTTAAAAGACCAACAATTGAAGAAACCTGCCAAGTTTGAACGTATCTGGTTCAGTAGATTTTTTGTTCTGTTGATTATGAATGAATGAGTGAGTGAGTGAGTTAGTGAATGAATGAATCAGTGCCATTTTGCTTTTATATAGATCTATAGATTATTGTTTACAAGCAAACCAACACTTACCGTTGAATGAGAAATTAAATTTCCCTTCGCCGAATATTGGCAAAACCATTATTTTTCCGTCTACCTTATAGTCACCGACGATCATCAAAGGACTGCTCTTCATATCAATGCGAATCTTACACTTATCCCAATCGGCACTGGGAAATAATTCAACAAATTCATATTAATTCCACCATACAGTAAGAGACTTTAGAAATATTTCAACCTTCTTGAACCAATTATAAACTTACCTTGAATGTATTTTCATCATAAAATTATAGTTTTAGTATTCGAAGGCTTGAAACATAAGTGAGAGGTTCTTATGAGAACGTAAAATATAGAGAGAAAACTAAAATAATTATCTTCTTAAAAAAATAATAACAATAATTAATAGAAAAATCTAAAATGGTGCTATCAAATATCCAGAAGAATTTTGCACAGAGCATATTATTGGATGGTAATTGTGCCATCTGCACACATTGAATCTCAGTTAGAACTAAAACCAGTTTGAATCATAAGACATGGCAGTATCGAATTTTGTGCACTTCTAATGAATTCAACACTGTTCTAAGGTGTGATTTGTGACGTAGAATTAAAAGGTGAAAATTTCCTTATTTTCTGGTTTTGTATGGGAATAACTTCCTGAACAATAGATATACGATGGAACGTTGTACCTATGACATTTGTAGATCTATTCATGCTTGAGAGGATTTAATCAGAGTCAGATCGATATCTTGATTTGGAGCCAAGATATACTTGTTTTATGAAACCATTGCAGTTTCGAACTTCGTGTTGTGGGGGGGTGGTCCTGGGGGAGAAGCAAGCGGTGTGAAGAAGGGAACTCTTCGGTTCCAGGCTATGTACTATGTATACTAAGACCCTGCAAAAATTCACCTTTCCCCTAATTTTTTACGCAAATTCCTGTTTTTGTCTTCATTCACTGGGCTGGGTTATATAAACCCGTGGTTTACTATAATGTCGTTAAACGTGAGGCTATCAACCTCACACCCCAATATTGTGGTTTTACAAAAGGTGCTGCAACATGGGGCTCAAAAGATTGTCGGATTAAAAATGATACAATGCTCATAATAGAACAATGATACAATGACACAATGATTGATTTTTATAAAAATTCAATGATAAACATCTCATATTAATGATATTAATATCTTTATTTTCTGTAGAAAACTATAAATTATTGTGTTTTCATCTACTAGGTAGTCTATTATCTCTGATCTAGCTTTAAGAAATATTATAATGGAAGAGAACTTACTCAACGGATTGTATTTCGATGTTGGATAGACCGATGACATCGGCGTGATTCAAGGCCAACGATATCCTAACAGAGTGAGTGCTATTCTGATGCACGAGGATTTCGTGTATGTGAAGTGGATCAATGGAAGGAACATCCAATTCTGGTATACCCACTGAAATTTTTATAATTCTACGTTATGTTTAGAATGTTTATGTTTAATGTTTACAATATGTTAGTATGGTTCTATAATAGAGAAAATATATTTTATTATATCTATCTATTATGATTCTATATGTACTCTCTCTCCATGAAGGTTGCTCTGTTATTTATTAAATTTGTTATAAATACATTCAAATATTGTGGAATTTTTCCTTAGCTGAGAAACACTGACAGTCCAGTCACTATATGAATTGGTGCAATATAATATATTGTAGTTATATTTTTTTAATATATTTTTTGGATACATGAGAAAAGTCCAGAACTAATTTTTGCATGCAAAAGACAAGCCGAGAGGAATGAGTTGTATAGATTTAGTTGTATGAGATTTCAAGATTAAGTACTGGGAACACTATCTTAACATGTACAGTATATCATGCCCTCATAATGTCACATATTCGGTATGCAATATTGGTTTGGGGGGGCTCCAGTCTCAAAAATTTAGATAGAATCTTTAGAATGCAAAAGAGAGCTGTGAAAGCGATTAAAGGTCTTAAGCCAATAGAGTCCTGCAGAGAGTATTTTAAAGATCTAGGACTACTAACTGTGCCTGCACTGTACATTTTCGAAGTGATCATGTATATAAGAGTTAAAAAATTTATAAGAAACTGTGACATACATAATTATGACACTAGAAATAAGAGTAAATTTTCTGCACAATACCACAGGACAGCTCAGTATGAAAATAAGCCTTCTTATATGGGTATGAAATTTATGAGTAAACTGCCGTCAGCTTTTAGAGAAAATGAGAATAAGGATATTTTCAAAAAGCTATTGAGAAAATATTTAGCAAACGGGGTTTACTACAGTATTCAAGAATTTATGGATGGAGAATGAGGCTTTTGGGAGGATTAAATTGCAATGTACATTGTGGAATGTGATGTATATGATATATGTTTATATGTATTCCTTTATTTTTTTGACAAATAGTCCTTGACGATTTCCTATACTTTTTAAAGAATCTCCAGGGAGAAAATTTAATCAAATCAAATCAAATAGTACGAGGAGATCCGATCATTTTGTCAATAGTTATTACTGTTTTGATCCTTGAGGTGTCCTTTCTCAGTGCGCGCTTTTCCAGTGCATTAAATGCATCTAACAGGTGATTCTAATAGAATATGATCTGATGAACTTTTATCATTGTGCGAAATCTTTGTGTTGAGGACAATGAAATTGGTGATGATGATTGAAGCTAAAAATGAGGTGTGTTTTTAAAATACAAGGAGCATGGTTAGCAATTGTACCTGCAAATCTAAATGAGATAGAGCGCTCCACCTGGTCTCAGGTTGTACAGCACAAAATTACGCCCATAATGATTTTGAATTAATAAACATTTGAATTTAAAATTCAACAAAATTGATTTTTTCTTGAAATTTTACTCATTTTTGAAAAATTGTAGCTCAGTACTTATTGGAGATAGACGAGCTCCGATTGATTTCATTTTATTCAGTATTTTGTAATATGAAATAAAGAAGAGTTAATTTATCTGTCCGATGACTGGATTTTGCGGAAATAGCTGAAAAATGAACCGAAAATACGAGGTTTTTTGCGCCACTCTGTATCTTTCACAAGGAAATTTTGCATGCAAAAATTGGTTCTGAACTCCTCTCATGTATTCAAACAATATATGAAGAATCAGAGGTACAATTATATAATATATTGCAAGCATACTTCCTTTTTCACGTCTATATTGACTGGACTATGATTGTATTGCCAATTATTAGCTGCGAAGATATGTTGGTTTCAACATTTCTTCATACAAAACTGTTAGATACTATATAGAGTTGAATCATGATCAATGTTTCTTTATTCTGTGTATTTATTCAAACGCATAGCCCATATTGTATTAAATTGAATTCATTATACACGTAACGTGTAAGAGAGAGCGCCCGAAGTACGCTCTCTAGGAAAAATAAAAACAGTCATTCTATTCTATAACAATACATGATTGAGCAATCTTCAGTAAAATGTGATATAATATAATAATTTTAGAACTAACCCATCCATGTTACCTAACAACTGAAAAAGAAAACAGAGAATATTAATAACAAATCATCACAGAAAACAACTGAAATCTTTCCTGTGAGATGTATATGATATAATAATCTTTCATTGGTGAATGAAAAGTTCTATAAGAAATTTTCAACTGAGATAGATTAATGATTATATTTCTAAATTTGTAAACTCACCGTTAGCCAGGACTGAAACCGAAGTTTGGATTGCACTTTTAAGACACTCGTTCAAATTCGGGTCATTTCTTTTACAAAGAGGCATTTCTTCCGCTGTAATAACAATGCCAATATGTAAGAATAAATAAATAATTTGAATCAAATTTATTGATCTAGTAAGAAATTATCCAAACAAAAGGGAAAACTATTTATAAATGTTTAAGGGTCAAGATGAAGATCAGATCCGAGGGAAATATTATAGGAAAACTATGTCGAAAAGTTTTTCTCCGATTTTTTGAGTTATATGAGATGAAAATCGCTTCCACTTTGTAGTTAAAATAATAATATCCATTAATAAACTCAAAAGTGACAAGAGCTTGCATTTAAAATTTATAAACTACTGAAGACTACGAGAAAACAAGATAAAAAAACCAAAACAACCAAACTATGAAAATATGAAAGATAATAGAGCAAGTAAATATAGTATCAATATGATGTACAAGAACAACAATACATCGAGTTATTAGGATGAAAACTTTGTAAGAGTTAAAAATATATCCACTGTGTGAAAATAGTCAATGCACATTAGCGGACGATAACATTGTTTTTAAAATTTTAGCAACTATTATATTGCATTTCTTGATAGAAATAATGATGTGTCCTCTATATTATGAAATAGGGAGACAATAATTAGCCTATAATGTAAGTAGTTTTTACATTGATTTGGGATAGGAAAGTTTCTTGGGAAAGAACTGATACGCGTAAAATCCCATGTGTTTTCTGATACAATAGAAAATAGAGGAATAAACTTGAAATACATTTTAGTTTATCATGAATTTTGCACCATATTATGTAAATGAGAATGAGACTTACGTAGTTTAGGGTGTCCATAAATGACGACTGCATTTACAATTAGCATGCAAGTTTTCAAAAAACCGACAGAATTAGAGACCATTTTGAATAAGAAGTTAAATAGATTCAAAACTCCTAAAAATGACAAAAAATAATGAAGTAACTCAACTAAATGCGAAGATCACACTAATGCAATCTGTTGCCAGTGATTATTTTTATATACGTGACAATATTCCTTTCTGTCCACTGGAGGACGAAAAAACAAAATGCCTTGAGGCTTAATTGGGCAAATCCTTGACAATTTGGGTGGTTTACTGAAGTGGACAAAACAGCCGTGCGTGATCGAAAACTTACATAATTACCACTCATCACTATACTTAGAGAAAATAAAAAACGCCAATATGCAATTACCCACTAATATCAACTGTGAGAATAATTAATGACTAGATTTTAACTGTTTTCCAGTCGGATGGAAATGCAGCTATTAATATGGATTCGAAACGAAGCAGTGGGTGGAAGTGAAAGAAGAAGAAATAATATTGAATGGAAAAGACGGGGGACAGAAATATATGGTAGATGAAGAACTGTGGAGAAGATTAAAAGTAAGTTAGTAGTGTGGTAAAACTTCCAAGAATCAGTGTTGTTGTTGATGATGATGATGATGATGATGATGATGATGGTGATAAGGAAGAGGACAATAATGAGACTGGTTGGAGGGAGTGAAGAAGAAGAAGAAGAAGAAGAAGAAGAAGAAGAAGAAAGAAGAAGAAGAAGGAAGAAGAAGAAGAAGAAGAAGAAGAAGAAGAAGAAGAAGAAGAAGAAGAAGAAGAAGAAGAAGAAGAAGAAGAAGAAGAAGAAGAAGAAGAAGAAGAAGAAGAAGAAGAAGAAGAAGAAGAAGAAGAAGAAAAGGAGGAGGAGGTGGAGGAGGAGAAAGAGTTATTATCTAATAAACACTTTCAATTACAGGTAAAATGTTATTCAACAAATCCTTGATAATTACATTTAATTATTGGATTTGGGTAGATAATTAGGAAAGTCTAGCGAGAATGTAAAATAATGTTTTTCAGCACGAGTGCTGATAAAGCTTTAATCTCTGTGAAAAGGCGTCGTGATTGATTTAATGATACGATTCTATTGAATAGTTTCTAAATATTTTGGTTATTTCACATAAATCATCATTGAATAAAAAGTCATAGAAATAATACTTGTGGATTTCAAAATTCTTTAACATTATAATAATTTCACAAAATGTATTTCGGGAAATTTGAATCTTTTCAGTAGTTGGCTGGCCTAAATTCTAAGGGCCGATTTCAGAGTTCGGGATTTAGCTAAGTTCTCGACTTTAAACAGCGGGAGTCAGAAAAGTCGTAGTCCACAGTTAAATTAAATTTCGAAAAACTAGAAAATTCAACACAGAATAAAGAGAATATAGTGTAAACTTTGAGCTATTTTGAATTATTTAGGAATGTTTCATTTCGTCAAGGAAAAACGTTTCCAATTATAGAAATGAGAAAATAAAGATTATCATAAAAACTACGACTACGCCCCGTTTCGGGAAGCCAATTTTCTGACTTCAGCTGTTTAAGTCTAGAACTTAGCTAGATCCCGAGCTCGGAAACCGGCCCTAATTTTAACAATATCCTAGGGATCAGAAGTTTCCATTGTTGTAGAGAAAGATAGTTGCATGTAAGGACTAACCATATTTTTTCTAACAATACAACAACAATGAAGCAGTTTATTGGAATTTAAAAATGGAAATACGAAGCAGGGAGTATAGAATGTAAAGCAAAATGTAATACAATAACATAGTAATACAACAACAGAGAGTAAAGAATGTGAAGTAGAATGTAATAATATTCATCATCACTTCATAATACTCAGAGTCGTATAAGTTGTGTAGAGTGCAAGTAGTTAGTTTCCAGAATTTTCAAAAAAACCTTTAAAAGTACCCCTTTTTTGAAAATCTGTAGCTCCAAAACCAAGAATCGTAGAATCCTGCGCGACCACTCAATTTAAAAGTTATGAGTGTTTGAAGTTTTGATACTTCAGGTGTCCTTATAAGCGCCTCCCCTCTAGGAAATCCCGAACTTAAGTGCATCTAACGGGTGATTTTGACAGAACATAGAACATGACCCTTATTTTATAACAATATATGAATCAATCAATCAAATTATTTGTTCATGAAAAACATACGAATAGAGTTAAGCTTATATGAGATATTCAATAATTCAATGATTTTAATTTAAGCCAAAGAAAATCAGTACATAAGCCAGGTCACATACACCATTCATTATACACAAAATATAATAATATACAATATCAGAATACAATGTCAGCTTTTAAAAGGTCCAGTGTCTAATTGCCTTTTTTGATGACTATTTTCACTATGTCCAACGTCTATTAATCATATAATATGTCCACTTCTATTACCAATATAATATCATAATACATTATGTTTTATTTAATGTATGTTACCAAAGTAATAGAGTATTGATCAAATAGCATCAACAAACAAGTAAAGTACATCCCATAGAATAATAAATTACATCCCAAAAGTTATTTGCCACTGTGTTCAACAATGTAACCCTCACAGCCACTCATTTAAAAAAACTCACTAATTTTATAAAGAGGGGTATCCAAGAGCCATTTTTTGACCGTGCTGGCAAATAAGCTACTTGGCAAGGACCGAACTCTCTCAGGTAGGTAGTTATAGAATTTCACACCTGAAACAGGAAAACAAGATTAAATCTTGTGTAGTCTATTTCTATAGACATGCAGATCCACACGATGTCCAGTATTATAATTATGTATATCCTCATTTCTGGCCAGATTGAATTCATCCTTTTTTATGGCTAACAGACATTGGAGAATGTACATATTAAAAACAGTCATAATTTTACAATGCCGAAAAAGAGGTTTACAGTGCTCAAGATAAGGAGCACCACACAACACGCGAATGGCTTTCTTCTGGAGGATCAATACTCTGTCTACCTCGCTTGAGTGACCCCATAGTTCCACACCATAAATGTCAAGAGAATGAAAAAAAGCATGGTAGGCCATCCTTGTGAATTCAAATGTCATTTCCATTCTGAAGCGCCTTAGCAGAAATATTACTCTGCTAAGCCTAGAGCACAGAACATGTATATGCTCTCATGCATATTCCTGTGCATGTTAAAATTTCACATCATATAATAACTACATTTTTGAATATACTTATAGAATGAACAAGGAAACAAATTGAGAACAAGTACTATATAAAATATGCATGATTAATAGAGCTGATACAAAACAATCACGGATTGAATTAGGAGTAGTGGCAGTAGTTTAGTAGTAGACACCAATTATTAACCTTTTTATCTTATATTATATCACATAGAAGAAAAATATCACAGATTGAATTACATATCACATATCATTCCTCTTATCTCTGATGATTTCACAATGCAAAAAAAAACTCTATTCATCTTCTCTTCTGGCAGATTTGACAACAGTACCATCAACCTGTCCGCATTATTAACTATATTTTGGTAAAATTCACCTAAAAATTGAATTCTACAGCATCTGTACATAGGACAGCGCAACATAAAATGCTCCAAAGTTTCCAACTCTCTTTAATTACATACAGGACAATAACTTGGAAGAGTCTATCCATGTGCCGCCTCTATCTCTGAACAAAAATATATACCCTTATCCGATGCCAGGCGCAGCTGAGTTATGATTCTTGAGCTCTCTCTGATATCAGTTTAATATATGAATCAAAATATTGATTTTTAAATTTGATTAAGAGTGCCTTGAAAGATATTAAATACGGTATAATAAAAAAAATATATTTCGGCTGTAGGACATGGTTTTCTATTTTCGCCAGTACTCCACCGCCACCCCTCTTTACTAAATTTCCAAGGATCTTGTTCAGAATTGATTATTATACTTTCACATAATAGCCTATGTGATTTTCTTATCATTACTTTATAATACTACTCCAAGTTATAAGTTCCAAATAAGCTGCATAGAGTAGAAGTACCGTACCTAGCGAGTTTTCAGAATTAAAAAAACTTGTAAAATACCTCTTATTTGAAAATCTGTACCTAATAGCTCCAAAACCTGGAATCGTAGAACCAGGTGGGCGCGACCACCCAATTTGTTGTAGGCTAAATTTTATTATCTTTAATTTTCTATTGAATGTTTTTTTTTCGAAAAAACCAAAGTTTTCGAAATAAAATGGAAAATAATGAAAAAGTCACAAAATTTGAGGGTTTAGGTTGGATTAAGGGGTGAAGCCGCCCACTGGTATGTCAGCAAATTTCAGATTGGAATTCCGTGCCGCAAATACCTACCTATAAAACCGACCAGTAAAATTATTTCAGGGCTGTTTCCTGAGAAATTTCAGTTTGACTGGACTTATAGCAAATAAGATGATACTCTAGGTATAGAGTATGAAAATAGTATATACAGTAATTATACTGTCACCGATGTAACCTGTTGTTTACTTAGTCTATGCTAGAATGCTACTGTACCCTATAGGTATACATTTTCAATAGTTAGGAGAGAAAAGAAGTTAGCATTTTCATTTTCATAGTAGATTTGTAGTTCCGGTTTCTATTTTTCTGATTCCAACAAACCACTGACTCTGCCTCTCCAGCATTTAACGCATACAACCATGAGCATCAATTTTAGCTCCTTCAATCGCCGGGGGGTGTAACTCAGCGGTAGAGTGTCTGCTTCGCATGCTGAAAGTCCTGGGTTCAAATCCCAGCACCTCCAACTTTTTTTTGCTTATTAGAACTTATGATTATTACAATGTTGATTTCGAAACATATCATCATAAATTAATTGCTTTCTAAATTGAAAAATCTAATCAATCACAATGATTATATAAAATAGAAATACTATTAAATGGGATGGAAAAACCTAAATTCCAGTACTGTATTTATTTTCAAGAAATTTATTAAGACCCTTTCACTTTCTAATGGAGAGAAATGATAAAAAATTCATTTAATTATTTTTTTGCTTACTTTAGAGTTTTTTATTGAAAAAAGGTACAGAACTAGATCTTTTTCAACATAGGCTCAAGTGCATATATCTCATTTTCATGTTTAACAATGGATGTTTAAAAGTACCTAACCAACAATGAAGTTTCAATTTGTAAAAATTCTGAATGGAAATTAACAAATGGGAATTTATTCCAGGCAAAAATTAAAATCTGAATTATAAATCAATTTTTCTGTTTTGTGTGTCAGTATACACAGTAACATTTCCTCGCATTTTCAACAGTAAAATTTGATAGATCGGATTTTAAATTCATTTTTACTTTTTCCGTTACTATTTTTGAATTAATGTAAACCTAAATTCAAAAACCTATCCCGATACATTGATATGCGGCTTTTGCAATTTATTTTTTTCTTAAATTTCAGTGAGATCACAAATCACACCTAAGTTACCTCCAAAACTTTTCACATCTAACAGTATATTACAATTAGATTTTGGCGGGCCTGAAAGTTGGTTTCTTATAGTGAATGAGGTCCACGTTATAATGGCAGTATTTGATTAGCATTGGTTTCTTTGTCTATCATTGAACAAAGCAGATAACGCTACCCATTTCTAGCTACGCAACGTTTCCAGATCGGTTTTTAACAATGTAGAAGTATAATTAATCAACATAATATTTAATCTCAATTATTAAAATTCATCGTTGAAACATATTTTTCTTGACGAATAAAACAGTATATATATTCAACAGTTATTACATCAGATATACCGGTGTCAGCTATAGAAGGCAGTGGCAGGGGATAGAATATTGGCAATTCCTATCTGTCTCCACTGCCATTATAACGTGGACTTCACTATAGTTTAGGAAAAACAGTTTTCTTCTGACAATCCTGATGCCTACAATCTTCTTTTCAAACAAACGATTAATAGATGTTGACGAGAGGTTAATAATATCAACTTTTATAAACCATAAAAATTTTATTTTTATTTTTCAACTCCTGTACAACAATATATTTATATATTTATATAACTCATATATTCTTTATTTTTATAATAATGCTCTTAGTCTAGCACAAATTGATCAGACAGATTTTGTATTTTTACAAAATTTATTAGTCATAAATCAATAGGGAATTGTATTCAACCACTATAGAACAGAATGCAATTAATAAATAATTGCTCTAAAGATACGATATTATGCTTACTTGGATTTTTTGGAAGACATAATATGCCTCATAGATTTAAAAAAAATGGAATATGTTGCTGTCAGTGGTTGGGACACATTCGCCTATTGATGTATTCTCAACATTATACCATTTAATGAAAGATGGACAACTGAAGAGATGATTATTGTCAATTTTTTGAAGGCGATCTAATGTCAGTATTCTTAACAAGCAGGAAAGTAATAGAAAAGGTCTCAGGTACCATATTAATCATTCATTATATTTAGAGTTGTATTCTAGGTTGAAAGTATTAAAATACAACGGGATGAGATGAATTTTAGCTTGTGTAAGCGATAAAATTTAGGTTGGATCAAGTTGATGATGATTAAGTTGATAATTAATTGACAAGTCTTTGATGTTGAAGTCATCAAGAAAAAATTAAAAGTTTTAAATTGTGCAAAAATAGTGAGAGTTGGTGCATGGAGTTATTTGTGGAATGAGAGTTAAAGTACAATAAATAATTTAATTAAACAATCGATGACTGTTAATAGATTAAGTTAAACTAGTGACATTACTCTAATGAAATAAACTAACAACAAGCATAATAGGGATCTAGCTTTCAGAAAATTGTCCATCCATCATCAATAATTGGTATACCGTAGCGGAATATCATTTATAGCATAGAAATTAATATGATCATAATATATAAGTGCAAAGCAAATGCGTTTAGGGAATGGAATGTATCAGATAAAAAAGTCATAATGCAAAAAATTATAGAAACATAAAAATAAGAACCATAACATTTAGTACAAAAAACATAGAAAATAAAGTCATAATACGTGAACAATAATAAAGTAAATACGCTTTGATTTTATAAAATGTAGCTTTGAATAGACAATATTTAAAAAGCAGAAGAGAATGACCCGTACATGAATGTACCAAATCACATATCCAAAACAACAAACACTTACTCTCATTGTAATTTTCATAGCAAATGATTCTGAATTTGCTATTTAAAGTAATAAAATAATACCTTATTCAATGTAATTAGAGAAACAGCGTTATGCATATAA
This sequence comes from Nilaparvata lugens, assembly GCF_014356525.2. Classification (NCBI taxonomy): domain Eukaryota; kingdom Metazoa; phylum Arthropoda; class Insecta; order Hemiptera; family Delphacidae; genus Nilaparvata; species Nilaparvata lugens. The sequence continues at coordinate 23,187,331 of NC_052518.1, read as the reverse complement.
AACATGATAGAAATTTCTTACTCTATGTATTATTATTAGAGCAAGACTTTATATTTCACCTTATTCATAAAAATAAAAACAACAAAACCGATGTCACTTGGAGTGAGAAATTAAAACATATTTAAAAGTACGCGTTGAAGGTAGTCATCCTTGATACATGAACATACATTTATAAACATAAACACACTTCCCTGTCGTTCGGAGCCCACCTAAAAGTTTATATTTATGTATATGAAATAATCATCTTTCCCCTTACCCACACAAAAACCGATAGCGTATTTTTTATGTTTAAGAATAGAATGAAAGATTTTTTTAAACAAAAAAGCACTCTACAATATTGAGGAGTTTTATGAACAATGTCCGGCAATTTTAATATTATTTACCCATCTGACGATTTTATATTAGATTAGTTTTAGGTTATGTTATTGGTTTGTTATATGTTAATTGATCATTTGATTTGATTTCAGTTGAGGTTAAATTATTTATTTTAATTGTGTACTTATTCTCCATAGTGAGTGATTGTTCACTGTTACCACTATTCAATGTATAATGCATGTTATATGAATAAAGAGATAATATCTAAATAACATATTATGTTGGTGAATACATTGCGAGAACTTGAATATCGTCTCGGCTTGTGCAGAACAACAAATGAATCCCATATTGAAGTGTACTGATGTGAAACAAAACTTGAAGATTCTCTCTTTCATTGTATGTACTTGTTGATGTAGTTTTTCATCAATTTACACATTAAATTTATACCTAAAACTAGGGAGTTCTTTTTCAAACACTCTGTATTTAAATTTAGAATTGAACTGGTTTTATACTACATTCATTGAACAAATTGGGCTTGTGCGTCAGTAATGGGAAAGATGAGTTGATGGTAAAGCAAGATCCACTTCTGTTTCTATATTATTTATTATTACATACACATACTAATATTTCAAATGATTGGGAGAGACAAAACGGGAGAAGACACTATTTATAGTGGGCGAACCTACTACTCCATCATATCAGATATCACGAAATTGTACAGAATCTGATAAAGATTTTTCAGAACTCAATGACATTTAGAGCTGCTAGTAGCAAAAACGCCTAATGAAAAAGGCGAAATGTTGGTTTATTGTACAGAGTCAGTATCAAATTAAATAGCTTTCTTCAAACACTAATTTTATAAATGTAATAAATATCTACTCGCTACGCTTCATTAATTTGAACTAGAATGACCGGAATATTTCATCCCCCGACATTCACATCCAACTAGCTCAACTAAACGACCTAATGTCTCATCCAATTTGAACGACATTTTGAAAAAACTTACGCGATTAAATCTAGAATCATCTTGAGCTGGCTGTCTCAACTTTAAAAGCTGACATGGAAGTTACTTTCGACAAAAACTTAAAATGAGGTCTATCCTCCTGGAAAGTGAATTGAGTATTCTGATAAGTGAAACATCTTGGCAAAAGCGGATATTCACTTCTTGCTGAAGTGGAAGATAACACCAAGCTTACAATATATGACAATAAAAATACAATGACAGCTTATACGGTCTTCATTTCTATACAAAATGTAGTGTATAATAAAGATGATGATGATAATAAAAGAAATTAATATTATCACATATATGTTTTTAAAATCAAGCATTGATCATTTATAAATAATGGTCCAGAGATTAAATACAAAAGCTGAACATTCAACAACGATTATTACCAATTTGACATTTCTTCAACATTTAAAGAAAGAGCCACAACATTCAAGTACATTTTTCAAGTAAGCACATATTGTTTTACAATCATTTCTAAGTATGACAAACAGTCATGAGAGTGATAATCGTCAAGAGAACTTCACACCTATGAGGAAATACGAGTCTGTTAAACAGCTCGATCGTAAAGTGCATGTGTCATATATATAAATATATATATCATATAGAGATTGATGTGGTGAGTATGCAATGCGGACATCCAATGAGAGAGAAGAATGGTGGAGAAGGCAGTGTCCTAAAAACACAAAAAATTTTATTATTTCACATGATTCTATTGAATTTATTCTCCATTTCTTATGAATGAAAATTGCAGAAATAAAATATTAAAAATATTCATCACAATGCGGCTGGATAAACTTTGGTTTAATTTTATTTGGGTTTTACGATGTAGTAGATTCATAGCTTAATTGGTTCATAACATATAGTTGTACAGGTTCATAACATTTACTGTACAGTAGTATTTTACATAGTCCAACATCTTTAAGCCCAATTCACAAAGAAGTGGCGCATGACACGAAGGTGGCTCTCATTTTTCCTACTTGCACGCCACTCCGATATATAGTCCAATGCACACAGAAGTAACATGGTAACACGTCTCTTCTGTTTGCATTGGACCATTGTTAATAATTGTGAACGGTATAAGGAGGTGGTGGGAGCTAGTAAGTACCATGAACAAGAGTGTAAAGACAGTTAGTTGGCATAGCGTCTCCAAGTCGACAAAATGTAAATGAACATTACAATGTGTAATGTTCGTTCGTTTGCAATAAAAGTTTTGTCGATTTCGAAGTGTGTTGTTGTGTTGTTTAATTTTCGAATACAGTCCATTAAGCCTTTCGTAGTTATAATACCAGTTTCGAACAACCATTATATTATGTTACTATGAGAGTGAAAAAAGTCTGTGCCATACGCCACTTCCGTGAAAATTGGCCCTTAGAAGTTTAAATTATTTCAAAAACTTCCCTAATTTTTACATCATTTTCGTAAACTTCCCCCCAGATACATCAGACATACAGATTTTCAGTTTGTCTGGCTTGAAATGACCCTTGATCTTGTATTATGTGGAACGTCCACCAAGGTCCCTTTTAGATTTACACAGCGAAATCAGGAAAGATATTGACAACATGACGCCTCACGCCTGCTATGCTTGAAAGAGTCATGATAAGCCAGAACATTTTCGCGATGAAAAGAATCATCTCTATGAGATCTCATCGAATATTCCTCTAGCTGTTCTTCCTGTTATCAATATTTGTAGTAGTAGAAGTCTTGAGGGTAGTTGATAGAAATGATTATAAAACCTGCTGATTTCAGCGCAACAATTTCTTGTCACAATTCAAATATTAATTCTGATTGGTCGGTGAACCCGTGATAAATCTAAAACCTGTACTGGAAAGACTTCATTGATCAATGTGTCGGAAAAGTGTTTCCGTCACAAAAAGGTGACACCCACTTCATCAAGATTTCAGTTGATCAAGAATCAGTCCAAGTTTGCAACTTCAGTACGTCAAGTTCCTTTTGATATGAGAAAGTCCAATTGAAACAGTATCATATATTGACGAACTGGGACCCTCCCTATTCACTTCATCAAAATTTCAGTTGAGCAAGAATCAGCACGGTTGGGCTACTTTAGTACGTTAAAACTGCAAAGGCTAAAAATAATCTTTCTACTGGTTATATTTTTCAAAGTTTTTCGATTTGTATTCTATCAAGCTATCAAAAAGAGAAACTTTTCTCAGGAAACATTTTTTTCTCGATCATTACTTTTTGTGATATGAGCGCCTGAAGTTTAGATTTTTGGGACAGAACATTTCAAATTCAGTGAGAGATAAATCCATGGAATTAAGAATATGAATTCTTTATGGTATTGTTGATTGAATAAAACAAAAACTTTTCAAAAATACCAATTTTTGAGAAAGTTATTCAATTCAATATCCTTCTCAAAAATTTGTTTCAGTCAATCCACAATACCGTGAAGAATTTATCCTCTGAATTCAATGGATTTATTTCTTACCGAATTTGAAATGTCCTGTCCCAAAAATTTTAACTTTTGGCGCTCATATCTCAAAAAGTAATGATCGGGAAAAAAAGTTTTCATAAGAAAACTATTTCATTTTGATAGCTTGATAGTATACAAATCGAAAAGCTTTGAAAAATATCACCACTAGAGAGTTTATTTTTAGCCTTTGCACAGCCTTAAGCTTCTGTTTGATTTAGAAAGTCAATTAGGTCTCTGCCCACGGCACCGTATCATACTAGGACTGCTATAGGAACGGCACATGCAACAAAGAATAGTTCACGTGCATTATTGCCTGGTAATGCCCACTAGAAAATAAACAATTACAATAGAATCAGCAAAATCAAACAAAACATTCCAAAGAGCAGAAAAAATACAGAGATCAAAAAACAAAAATGAATAACTATTTAAAATGCTATGCTTGATAAGGAAAAGAAATACTCCCTCTTAATCCACTCTTTCATGGTTTTTTTATTAATTTTTAAATTTAAATCAAAAGGTATTTCATTGATCAGTTTACTGCTCGTATAAATAAGCTGCCTTCTGATCAATGAAAGTTTTGTAGGATAAACTTTGTATTTCTCTATTACAGCTGGTCTGAAATGATAAAGGTTCTTGTTCAGCTTTGGGAAGATACTTTTATTTTTCATTAGGTACTTTAACAGGACTTTGATATAGAGTTGTCTCACGGTAAAAACATCAAAATCTTTGAAAATTAGATTTGTTGGGTATAACCTTGGTTTGTTTAAGATGGTCTTTATTATATTTTTCTGAATGATGAAGAGATTTTCCATGTGCACATCATATGCAGCACCCCATATTACTAAACCATATTGTAAAACTGATTGAACAATGGCATGATAAACAGTTTTTAAGTGATTTAAATTCAGTATTTTGTTTAATTTATGGAATTTATAAGAAATATATTTTAGTTTTTTACACAGAAAAGAAATGTGAGGCTGCCATTTCAAGTTTTCATCAATTATTACTCCAAGATATTTAGTATTATTCACTTTTTCTATTTCTGGGCAGTTACATATTTGAAGATTTGAGCAAAGTGAATGCAGTCTCAGCTTGAAATGGTTTTCTGGTTTTCCTGTTGAATTTGGTGAAAAAGTTATGTATTTTGTTTTATTTATATTTAAACTCATGGTGTTTATGTCAAGCCATCTTTTTACTGTCAATAGATCACTTTCTGCATTACTAAACAAGCTCCGCCAATCAGCACTATTGAAGATTATTGCTGTATCGTCGGCAAATGACACAATCCTGCCATTTTTCAATTTTAATTTCAAAAGATCATTAACATAGATGAGGAATAAAACAGGGGATAAGACTGTACCCTGAGGTAGGCCATAAGAATTGAGGTTTAAGGTGCTTTTCTGTGAATTTAAGTACAATATTTGGGATCTATCCTGTAAATAGCTTTTGAATAAATCTAAAGTAATTCCCCTTATTCCTATTTTTTGTAATTTCTTGAAAAGGGTTTCATGTGGTATTGTATCGAAAGCTTTTGATAAGTCTAAAAATATTGACATGGTTTTATTTCTGTTGTTTAAATTACTACTAATCTGATTCACAAAACTACACAATGCGTCTTCTGTGCTTTTATTTCTTTGAAAACCAAATTGCTGTTTCTCTATAATATTGTATTTGTCTAAGAAGTTTATTAACCGTAGTTTAATAAGTTTTTCAACAATTTTAGCTAAATTGCTTAAAAGGCTGATTGGCCTGTAGTTATTGGGTTTAGTCTTGTCACCCCCTTTGAATATTGGTTTCAACTTTGCAATTTTGAAGTGATCAGGGAAAGTACCTGTTACAAAAATTTTGTTAGTAATATCAGCTAGAGGCGCCGCTATATACTGAGCAATTTGTTTCAAAGTGAAGTTTGAAATGTTATCTGTCCCAGGACTAGCATTATTTTTCAATTTAGATATGACTTCTTCTACTTCTGAAGCTTCAACTGGAGTTAGAAACCATGAGTTTTGAAGGGTACCATAGTTATTAAATTGCAGAACCTCTTCATTCCTACTGATATCTATAGCTTCTGCATGTCTCATACCTACTTCCGCGAAGAACCTGTTCAATGTCGATGCTTCCAATTTTATGTCTTCATTAGCATGATTACTTTCGTCTATAATATCATTTATGTATTTCCAGAGAGTTCTGGGGTTTTGACTATTTTTATTTATTTCATTTGTATAATAGCTATTTTTTGTTGTAATTATCAATTTATTCAAAGTGTTTTTATACAATCTTAAATCTTCTTTTAATTTATTATTAAATGGCTCTTTTTTTAGTTTTTTGTACATTTTATCCTTTTTATTGATCGCGTTAATTAGTCCTGGAACCATCCATGGCTTCAAGGGTTTGTTTTTGTGTGATATTGTTATCTCCCTAGAGGATGCATCAATGAACTTATTCAGTGTATCCACAAAAGATGATACCATCAGATTTACCTCACAGTTATTATCTTTGAATTCGGAAAACAAATTTTCTTGGGACAGACATTCTTTTAGTTTGATGTAATCTAATTTTTTGTAAGTAACTTTTCTACTTTTTATTCTGTTTATGTTACCCATATATCCCAAATTAAGTGAAACGGAAAAGTGATCCGTTATGTTGGTTTTTAATATATTTCCTATTTTATACTTAATAATTTTATCAGAATTTTTAAGAAAAATGTGATCTAGGCATGATTTAGAATTCTCTGTTACTCTTGTGTGCCCGGTAATATAAGGTTTATAACCCTTTCCGTTCATTATATCTAAATAATCATTAGTCATTTTATCATTTGAACATAAGTTTAAATTTATATCTCCTGCCAAACAAACATCGACATCTTCCGGAATGTTACTCAAATACTCATCCATACTCTCCAGAAAGTTTGATACATTTCCATTTGGAGATCTATATATCCCTATAATATTTAAACTTTTACCACTAGGTGTTACAACGTTAATACTAATAGAATTACACTCTCTAATATTGCAATCTAATATATCAAAACTCAAAGAGTCCTTTATATATATGCATAGGCCATCACATTTATTCAAAATAGAGTTCTTATTCACTACTTTATAACCCGATATATTATACATAAAAGGTATATTAACATTACACCAAGTCTCTGTAAGTAATATTATGTCGTGCTTAGTTTTATAGTTTTCAAGAGTGCATATGAATTCATCAAAGTTCTTACCTAAGCTACGGATATTCATTGAATATATATTTAAAAAGTGAATCTCTTTCTCCTCACACTGTGGTACATAATTTAAATAATCTTCAACTACTTCAGTTGTATTATTTTCAGAATCATATAATGCAAAGATATCTTGAATATTCGTCATAAGAAAGTAGGAGACAGTTCAGATTGTATTATCTGTTTCACGATAGCCGAGATAGCTTGTAGGTCTACCTGAGATAAGGAAGCCGTTGTTGGCTGCGACGTTGAAAGAACCCCTCCTCCCTCCACCACTGCGTTGTTTTCTGACCTGTTAACCGGCGTTTTACACGAAAAGCACCTCCACTTTGACTTGCTATCGGTTGACATTTTTCTAAAGTTTTTTTCGGTGATGGATTGACACAAATAATGCAAATTCTCCTTACATTCACTACATTTGATCATATCCTCTACAACAAACTCTGAATTACACTTTTTGCACTGCATTTTAAGGCTGGAGTAAAATTTTCAATAGAAAGATAACAGAGCAACGCAGATAAGCTGTTTACTGCTTCGAGTCTGAAGCGCAACTCCATAAACGCGGATATAACCCGTTTACAACGTGTATGAAACGTTATCAATACGTAGCAGTGGGTATTGGTATGTATGTTACGTGCCGGTCATGTTCCTATACCGGTCCTAGTATGATACGGAGCAGTGGGCAGACACCTTTAGGTGTCTAATTCTTAAATTATAAAAAAATCGTAATATCACCAGCATATTGTTGTCATTTAAAATCAATAACCTAACCCCTGATCTTTCCTCAACCTAACCTCCAACATACTTCTCCCTAACCCATTCTCACTAATCTCTAACTAGTGTGCAACAGTGGTTATTATAATATTAATGGATACTAGCTTAATAATAAAGATATATAAACAGAGTAGCTGACTCGAGTATCAGCCTGCAAAGAAAACTTGACGAACTGAATGGATCAACTTGCCATTTGTATCAGTATCCAAGGTCGAAACAGACCCTTGATGAACTGAGATCTTGACGAACGAGACCCACCGTCAAAACTACAGCTACTTTGAAAACATAAATTGTGAAACTGGAATGTATTCAACGAGTCATGGACATGATTCATTGACAACAAATCATGTATATCTTGTGTTTATGTCTACTATTTTAGATGAGAATCAACTATTCAGATATTATAACTAAATAGATTAAACTATTTAGTTTTGAAACACTCTGTCCAATACTGAAATAGGCTGACCTTAATAAAGAAGCGTTGGTGTTTGTGGTTATTGATGCTGATGTTGTTGTTGAATCTCGATCTTCTCGACAGTCATGTCGGGATCGAGTTCGGAGGCCTCCTGAATGGCCTGAGTGAGAGCCAGATCGTGATCCACTGGGTCCCCGTCGCTCTGGATTGTTATCTTCTGCTCCGAATGAGTCTCCACCACTCCGTCCTTCTCAGTTTTGTACTGAACACAACAAATTTTCACATTCATTGTAAATATATTTCATCACATTTTCATACAATTAAAGTTTCTTCAATTAAATTGGTAGTACTACAATGTGGTGTACTAAGCAACACAAGCTTTCAGTTTATATCAATTTTTCCACAACTTTCATCCATCAAATAAACTGAACACCACTAATTTGATCCATTTTTCTACAATTTCATAAATTACAAATTACTTCCTTTAAATATACTGAACACCACCAATTTCCAATTTCTATTCATTTAGCCACAATTTCATACATTACGAAATTACTTCCATTAAATGCAAACTTTCAAATTGAATCTAAATTTATTTTACTACTATTTCATACGATCCAACATTTATTCCATTATTTTGCTAATCGAATGTCCGGTTTCTTAGTCGTTCAATAAACACTTTGTCAGTTGATTATATTTATCTATTGATCCATTAATATGAAAATGGCGTTTCTCAGGAACATTGTAAACTTATTAAAATCGTAAATCTCTTGCATAATAAAACCGATAGGTTGTATTATTCATCTTATCAATACATATAATTTTGTTCAATACCATTATAAGGATAAAATGGAATTAGAAGAGTAGGTAGATTATGCAACGATTTTATAATGAAAGTCTTTAAAGCTTGAATTCCATATCACACTATATAAGCAATCTCATTTGAACTTATCTAACCTACAAAATGTTACTTACCTTCATTTCTAATTATATGTTTGAGGAATATTAAAAAATAAAATTGCCTTGGAGCCGTAGATGGTGCATCTACGTTAAACGCACGTTAATCTAGGTTTACCTGAAGAAATAGTCGTTTAAACTGAGATGGAGCTCAAGGACCTTAGTATCGATAAATTAAAATCAGGAAGTACTGTTTATGGTTTTTCAACTTTAAATCCGAAATAGCGATTTTCTCACAAACAGACGGCTGTTTTTTTGAGTTGTGTGGCGGAAAAACTAAAGCAGCTTTGTGGACAGAAGACGGTTGTCTCCTGTGTGGTGTAGCGACAATTAAGTAGACAGTTAAAAACTATAACAGTTTAATCGAGTAGTGAGAAAACAAACTGACCGTTGTAACTTCAACCGTCCTTGTTTTGCTGCTGATGGTTTGTGCTCCAACGATAACAGTTCTTGGTTCGGTTTTGACGAGCGGCACTTCAGTGGTTGAGCGTACAGAGGTGATCTCAGAGCTGCCAACTGCCGGTGTGGTGTACACGTGTGTCTCAGTCTGCACTATTGGATGACCGGCTCCCTGTCAAAAGCAATCAATCATTCATTCCAAAGTAAATTGAAGCAACATATTTCAAGCAATAACATGTTTTTTAATATAATTACTAGAACCCTTTGATTTTTAAAGATGTGACTTCTGCCAATCATGCCATTATCAAGGGTCTAATATAAGGAACAAAATGTGTATCTAAAAATAAAACGATAGTGAACTCCTTTGAGTGTACTCCAATGATGAAGTTTTGAAATCAGGTGATGGGAAATAGTTATTTGTGCAACTGGTGCTCAAAGTGACAGTTCGCTGGACCGAAAGAAACGTTTACACCCAAGCCGTAGGCGAGGGCGGAATGGCTTCTTGAGTGCAGCAGAGGAACTTTGCGCACGTATGTCACATTTAATTTTTCCTACAGTTACCATTGAATATGAAAAGTGGGTAATTATGGGTAAAATTCCCTGAAATCCATCAAATGTTTGTATGTGTTATTAATAACAACCTTAATTCATTTAAAAATTAATAATCCAAGTTGAAAATTCTCAGCCAAAGTTCTGATTTTTATTCATTCAAGAATCAGAAAAAATACAGATAGAACAAAAAATTCGCATTCAAAATACACGCCAACAGCTGATTGGGATGGCTGCAAGATGGCTGAACCGACAAGCGTGCGACCTAGCGGGAAGAATCGTACCTAAGTTTGTTTCAGCTAAAAAGTACTGAAACAGGATTCAGAAATTTAGACTTTTGTTCAAATTACCGAGAAAAATGCTTAAAGTAAACTGAAAAATATTTATAAAAATAACATAGACAACAGAGAATATTTATTGTAGTATTCTTATGTTTTTAATTATTTTTATTTATATGGATATCGAACGGTAATCATTTAACCTCAAAATTCGAATTTTATAATGTATATTTGCTACTTTTCTCATTGCTTGCAGTTGAAATAATAATTATCAATAGAAAAGAACTATTATTTATTATTAAATGATGAGAATTCGTAAATGATGATTATTTAATTATGATTTAGATGAACATTATTCTTGTTTTGGATTTCTAGATTGGGATTTTATCATAAATGTAGGGTAGCCATTGAAATGATTCTTATCTAAATCTAACCACAGTCATTGTTGCCAACTCAATTTTTGTTTTCGTGCACTAATCCTCCATATAGCCCACCAACTATTTTGTGTTGCCATGTTGCAAATCTGGAGTACGCAAAGTAATACTTTGCGCACTAGAGCGGAAAAGTGATTCTTTGCATTCTGTAATCAGTGCAGGAATGGTCACTTTTCAAGGTAACTGTAGGAAATAGCTATTTATGTATTAAGAGCGTAATGCGCGACTTTATCGCTCGCGCAAAACAGTTATCACGCGAAGCGGAGCGTGATAATTTTGCAAGAGCGATAAAGACGCATTACGCGCGAATTACATACACAATTTATTCTACAACTGTTTTACGAGGAGAATTGAGTGTGTAAATTCTTTCTTTACGCACAGTTGTAGAAAAAAATATTTTCGCTACACTACATGAACTAATAACGTATTTTTGTAAGTTGTTTGGAGATATGATGGCCTGAAATGATACTTGAAAATCAGCTTTCTAATGCTACTTATACTTCAAATACATTTTTCTACAACTGCGCGTAAAGAAAGAATTTACACACTCAATTCTCCACGTAAAACAGCTTATTTCTGAGGAGAATCTACTTTTTCGCTCGCTAACCATCCGCGCATGCGCAGTAGATTTACTTTACGCTCCCAAATCATTCGCGCATGCGCAGAAGAGTTTCTTTACGCTCCCTAATCAGCTGATTGTAAGCAGCTCGCCAAAAAGTCAGATCTTAACCTAAAACGTCGGTAATTGTAACTCCGCCAATATAAGTAATTTAACAGGTTTGGGCAGTAGTAGAAAAAATTTTGTATGTAATTCGCGCGTAATGCTTCTTTATCGCTCTTGCAAAATTATCACGCTCCGCTTCGCGTGATAACTGTTTTGCGCGAGCGATAAAGTCGCGCATTACTCTCTTAATACATAGAATAGAATATGTTTATCCACCAATAAATACAATTTAATGTACATTAGGTGTCGTCAAGAATAATCCCATAAAACTACTGAGCCATTATAAATATATATTATCACACAAAATAAATATTCACTACATTGACGGGCAAATTGAAAAATTCTTACATAAATAGCTATTTCATTTTACATGTATAATATCATTTATATTTTCATTATGTAATGTATACATTCTTGAATAAAATTGGACAGAGCTGGTAGATGAGAAAGTTTCTAATACTTTTAGTTAATAATTGATAAGTACAGTAAATTATGTGTAGATAACTATTCAATTTCATCACATATATACTAAATTTTAAAATGTTGAAGTTAAACTCTTTATTTCTACTTACGAACACAGACTGACTTTTGGTCGAGGTTCAACTGTATGACCAAGCTCACAATGCATATAAATATGCAACGTCAACTCTTACGAATACATCTGAATTAATTGAGAGAAATATTACAACATGTTAGTACCGAGTACGGATGTCAAAACTATACGTGTATAAACCAATTCATTTGGAAAGTGATCACTATTTTATTCTTACAATAAGTATATCATTAAAATCAAGTACATCACTCACTCAAGAAGTTTTTCAAATATCTAAGATGATTTTGTACTGTGTCATTGAAGAGGAATTATAATACAAATTGACACCTTGATCACCTGTATGTACTCATACGACCATTTTTCACCCGATAATGCAAGCATTGTGAGTGTAGCCCAACGATTGAAGGACTGAGGCCGGGTTGCACAAAAACCTGTTAAATTTAAAGCATGATTAAGTGTCATGAAAACCAATAAGAGAAAGTATTTCTGAGAAGAAGGCTCCTCTGATTGGTTCTCGAGACATTTAATCGAGATTGAAAGTTGACAGACCCCTGTGCAACCGAATCTGAGTCTTTTCTCACCTGGAAGCGGATGTTCCGATAATCTTCACCGTCACTATCGCCGTCCCCGCCTTGTCTCGGTTCGGAAGGATCCCCATCCCCATCCACAGGCGTACCGGAGTCATTCGATTCTGAACTAGATGTACTAGACCTTCTAGATAAGCTCAGCTGGGGTTTCCGAACATGCAAAGTAATATTCAAAGTCCAATGCAAAACAATAAAAATGCACAAAAAACAAAATGAAAATAAAATAACAGTAACAGGTTGTAAAATTCTCAAGAGGGAACTGAAATTTCACTCGATACTCAGTGAAGTTAAACAACTCAAGTAACATAAAACTTGCGAGCTTGGTAAAACAAAACGAGGGAACTGAAATTTCACTCGATACCGTACTCAGTGAGGTTGAACAAATGCAAATGCAAATGCAATAACAGAACTTGAGATCTTGTTAAACAAAACAAAAATGTATCTTTATAAAGAAAAATAAATTACTTTACAAAAACTAAAAAACCAAGTAACATACAACTTGTGAGATTTTTGAAAGAATAATCAAATCAAAATTTTATTCACAATTCAAACAATTGAGGGTTCTTTAACCCCTTAGGTTTTTCGGCGGGTGCCCAGTAACAGAAATGCTAGTAACAGAAGTTAAATAAACTCAGACAAAATAATATGTCACTACAAAGTTTCCAAGTAAACGATAAAAGGAAACAAATAAAAAGTAATTGTTTGAATTGTGGATAAAATTTTGTTTTGATTTGATTATTCTTTGACAAGTTGTACGTTATTTGGTTTTTTAATTTGTGTACAGTATTTTATTTTACTTCAAAGAAAATGAGAAACTACAGATCAAACTTTGCAAAACAATTATTAATAAAAAAGGTAAAAAAAGGAATCAAAATAAAAAGGGAAAATTAAAAACTGTTTCACACTATTAAAAATTAATTTTTATTGTCCAGAAAACTAAAAAAATTACTTTTTGTAAATGAAATATTAGTATATCATGTAAATTAAAATATTACAAAGCCATGCAAGATATGATAATCATACAGCTTTTGCAAGAGCTTCGGATAACTGAAATGGACCACATCGAAAATCATTCAAAATCTAGTACCTATATGATAATAAACAAAATGGAATTATTTCATCAAGTTATGTCAGTTTTTCATAACACAAGCTTTTTAAAATTTATTGAAGCGAGCAAAACAAGCTGCTTGATTACTTACTTGATTATTGACTATGATGATACAATTATTGCACTGCCAGTTTTATTGTATTTCAATTGACTATATTGAATTAAAATGACGGAGAATTAGAGAAAAATGTATTTATAATAAATACTTGTCTAAAACAAGCATATGATTACAGTAATCAAATTTGACTATTTCTAATTTGAAACTAGACTCAGCTTGTGATTTAGCATCAAGTTCATATTTGTATTTTAGTTATGCTAAAATTATAATAATGTAGCTATCTCAACTGTGATTTAGACTTCATACAACTCAATGCAACAATATTCAGATCTTATTAGTTCAAACTAATTATTAATAATGTACTTGAGCATTGCTATAAACAAGATTCATTGATAGGGATTGTGGTATCAAGGTTAATAGTTTTTATAGTTTAAGATTTTTGCATTGAAAAGGTCTAAAGCGTAATCAAACAGATACAAATTGATAACTTGCATAAAACTGAATGTAAACCAATCCATAAATTGCATTAAATCAAAGTAAAATAGATCTAGTATGAAACTTAATGAATATAAAAGCATAAAATTAATAGAATTGAAAAGGAATAGAAAATTTTCATTAAGTTAAATTGAAACAAATGCATATATTGGATAACATTGAAAATAGATTGGAACTTGCAAAGTGCATTAAACTAGTTGGGTTGATCAACGAACCTGATTATCTCCGCTGACAATGGTCGAAGTGGTTCGAACTTCCTGAGTTACAACTCGTTGTTCTTGTCTGGATTCATTTGTAGTGGTGGTTCTGGCTACTGTCTTCTCTTCAATCTAAAAAGTAGAATAAAAATCTATTACAAAATAACATGAAAAAATAAGTCGAATAAAGATAATACGAATATAGATAATTTTGTTCTTTTAGGATAGTTTTATTCATTCTACAAATATTTTGGTTTCAACTATGACATCTTCATCAGTTGTGCATTGAGTTCCAGATCATTATCATAATTGGTAGCAAATGCAATTTTGATAAAGCATTCATAATTCAAAATATCAATTTTTGGGAAATTTATTCTTTTTTTATGGAATTATATCTCATGATTCATGACTCAATCTGAGATTTTTCTATTGATCTCATAAACAAGACTTTTGAGAAATGTATGCTCAAAATTGTATGTTATTATTATTTGTTACCTATTGTGAAAAGATCTGTTCCAAGAAAGTCAACTTATTTATTTAAATATAAGCGCCTATATTAAACTCATGAAAAACAAGGAATTCACTTTTCTTATATCTTGACAATATCGTTGATTACGTGGCTTCAAGAATGTCAACAGAAAATTTTTCTCAAATATCATGTGCCCAACCATAAAATAGAAATTCTTCACACAAATTTGAAATTGATTTCAATCCATAAAAATCAACAATGGAAAATCAGTGTGTTTCCACACTTTCATTTTAGACTAGAAACTATAATAGATGGTGCTCTGTACCTTGCTCGTCTTGGCATTGGTCTCAAGGTCCTCATGAGTGGTTACAGTTCTAGTAGTTACTCCAGTGGCTGTAACGTAGGGTGAACGACCCAGAGCATCTTCCAAGCCTTCAGCCTTCACAGGAGACAAAAACAACTACTCAATACAACAACACAAGCAGGCCACACACATGCACGTTATACAGTCAACAAGCCGGTAATGTCGCTGGCATAAATTTAATTTAGAATTGAGGCATCTATTTTCGAAATGTTCAGAGTCCATCTACATTCATTGCTGAAGAAAAAATAGTCAAACTATCTTATTGTTGAAGAAAACAGTACAACAAATGAATGTGGTATTCAACTATTTTTGTCACACAGTCGTGGAAAATATGATATGACAGACGTCATGCAAAATATGATATATAGCAGTTTATCTGCTATCAATGAAATGAGTTGGTTGAAAAAGCATTTTGGGACCGAAATAGTGGTTTAAAATATTCCCTGTCAGTTAAATTGACCAGGAAATTAAATTGAATTAAAATCTAATGACCAAATTAACGTAACTCAAATCCCCATTTGACAAAATGGATATGACGTTTTGAAAATGAATGCCTCAATCATCTTAATAATTGAAAAGACTTTACGTAGTCACAAATATTTATCAATGGAAATAACGAGAAACTAATCACGGTTGTTACGCCACTATCAGTCTCTAGTACACTAGTTACTATCAACAATTGAATAGATTTTAAATGGTGTGAAAACATAACTAGTTTCTCATTATTTCATAAAATAATTAGTGAAGAGCACTCCAAATTTTCAATTTAAAGTCTGCCACAATAGTACATTCACTGCTACCCATTAAGATAATTGTACAGTTTAATCATTCAACACGTTTTTCTACTCTTAACGAATGGATATTTTCAGTACTTAAAAGCAGATTTCATCCACGATTAGCATTCACAACTAGCTAGACATGCATGCCTATGAATTGTGAGAGCCATCTCACTTTATAAACAATTTTAAAATTGCACACATACTAATAATGGTAGCACAAGATTCATTTGCTATCATTTGAAGTTTCGAAAATCCTTTCCAGAATAGAAGAGAAATGTTATCAACATTAGTAATAATCCCGTTACATTATATAGTAAGAGAAATCAATTTAAATTTAACTATTGAGGCTCTTTGCAAATGATCTTCTCTAGAAGTATTTTGTTTTTAATTATGTTTCTGAAGAAAAACAATCATAAATAGGGGGCTTTTCTTATGAAACATAAGATGTTTTTACCATGAAAATGCATCTAATACATTTATTGCAAGTAAAACCCAATACTCGACCAAGAACAAATAATAATCTATGTACAGTATTTTATGAAACTTTAAAAAAATACTAAATCTATTAACCAATAATTGATCAGACAAGGTTACCAAGAAAAAGGATGCCAACTATTCAAAACTGTTTTAATAATACTGCTTAGCAATTTATGTAAAATATATAAATGATGATAATGAAGTTATGTGGCGATAGCAAGTATTCTATTTATGTTTTCATTTAGTTTAAATTATTACTGTGTTATTATTATTTTAGCATTTCATCGCTGCAATAGGTCCCCTTCCTTCCAGAGAATGTTTAAATTATATTTCAAAATCAGATACCAGTTTTAACCAAATCACAAGAAAAATGAAAAATTAAGCGGGTCTACTGATAAAATAATAACATCTTATTTAGTTATCTTATTTAAAATAGCTAGCTGTTTCTTTTTCACTCTATGCCACTTAGGTTACACATTTTGAGAGAAACTAAAAAATGTTGATCACATCAATGAAAAAATTACTTTGGTTTCTAAAAAAATAAATAAACCGTTAAACTAAAAAAATGTAAAGAGAACTATTGAATAGGCTTTCAAACTAAAAGTGGGGAAACGCAAATGGATAACTAAGAAAATAGGGAAGAATCAAACTAATCTGAATTTCCAACGGCAAATAATAGCTTATGATAGCAAATGATAGCTTTCGAACAAAACAAATAAATGCTAATGACCAATAATAAATGAGCATTCACACTAAAAAACTTGAATAAAAATGATCAAATGAAAAACTTTTCGAACTAGAAAACGTAAATAAGGTTTATGAGGCTACAAGATACAATAATAGAGCTACCAATCAGGGTATTGATAAAATAAAAAAGCTTTCGTACTAAAAAGAGGGACTAAAAATGATAATAAAGTAAAAAGACATACCGTGTTGACTTGCGATGACAAAGTGACATCTCCCGACATCAGATCTTCGACTTTTTCCTCGATATTCTGAACCAGACCACCTTCCCTGTCCTTGACCACACTGGACTTGGTGGTGGTCTTGACGATCTTGGGGCCATCGGCAAGCCTCTCAGCATTGATCAAGTCGCGGCTAGTCTTGGGGGAATCAGCTGCTCCGAAGGGAAACCGCGAATCTGGCGCTATACCTTCGTCATAGTCCAAGTTGCCACTGCCGTCTTTCACAAGATTTTGCTTCGTTTTGTCTGCTCCTCCTCCAAAACTACTCAAAACTCCACCCTTCTGCACAGAACTGTGACTTCCTTCATCGTCTCTAGATTTAGTTGGTGCTGCTCCAAAACTGCTTAATCCTGCACCCTTGCCTTCATCCTTAGCACCAGCATTTGATGCTTGATTTCCTCCTCCGAAACTACTCACACCTTTTTGCAAATTCTGGTAATCCTTGCCCGACTGGAAAATGCCACCTCCTTGCATATCCAACTTCCTTCTCGCGCCCGGAGACAGGTTATCACCAGACTTGAGTGCTAACTCCTTGAGAGCTGCCGACTCGACATAATCAATTCCGGGCGTCTTGAGGCGTTGAGACGCTATGAAATCACTGCTAGCGTTTGTGTCCGGCTCGAATGCTTTGTTATCATTGGGTGAGATTTGTTTGGTGGGAATTTGTTGTCCTGGTGCGTAATTGAAGGCGTAGGCGGTGTTGGTGCGACCAGAAGGTGACTTTTGGCCTTCTTCGGTTGGCTGCTGGTTAGCTGCTCCAGTCTTCTCATACGAGAATGCACCTTGGAACTTGCCACTCTTCTTCACCTCATCGTCGGTTTCCACGTAGTTGTAGGGCTTCACATGGTCTTGAGGGTACCCGGGAAGTTCGGGCGTACCGGTGGGAGGTCCGCCACCCTGCGTTGTTTTCTCAGGTGTGGTCAAAACTGACGAAATATCAGTCGAGCTATCTGCTCCTACTTTATCTGTATCTACTGTTGAAGCGCTAGTATCCAAACCTTCATCACCCTTCTTCTTATCCTTACCCTTTTTATCCTTATCCTTCTTGTCTTTCTTGTCCTTCTTATCTTTCTTGTCCTTCTCTTTTTTATCTTTATCCTTCTCTTTCTTATCCTTATGTTTATCCTTATCTTTCTTATCCTTGTTCAACATGGACAACGAGGACAATTTAGACATCTTACCCTCTTCACTGGCTGGACTTTCAGCGCCTAGATTATCCTTTCCTTTCAAGGAGGCATCCTCCTTACTCTTAACCTTTTCCTTATCCTTATCCGCGGCACCTTTACCTTCCTTCTTATCCTTCTCCTTCTTGTCTTTTTTGTCCTTCAAAAACATTGACAAACCTTTGGAGGGGGAGTCCTTCTGTTTCTCCTTGTTGCTCTTGTCTTTGGCATCTTCTTTGACATTCAATTCCTTTTCCTTTAGACCTTTCGATGTTGCTGTGTTCAAGTCCTTGTCTTTCAAGCCAGATTTATCACCTTCTTTGGGGCTTTTAGCTGAGTCCTTCTCTTTATTTTTTGGACTGCGTGTGAATGATGAAAAGAATGTCCCTGGACTTTTCTTCAATGCCAAAAGTAAGTTGAAGAGACGATGATCGGACAGCGCAGATGTCGGATGAAAATAAACAAAAAGAAACAAAAACAACAACCAATAAATAAAATTAAAACAACGATACACATGCAATACTCAGTTAAAAGAAATTGGAAGTTGAACTAAACATAAATAAAATAAAATGTTTATAGTGTTGATTAAAAAGCGCAAGCAAATAATTACCAGAAAATAGAAGATTATACAATTTTTAGGCATCATAAATTAATATGTTGTTTTCAAGCTTATATCACAGAAGCAATTGAGCGACTAACTCTTCATTCAAATTAGGATTTCTGATTAGCTTAATATGATATCGAAATTATATTTCACTTCTCAAACAATAAATACATTATATTTAAACAACGTTTTAAACCAAGTATATCTAGGTTCATGCTGTTCTAAATGTATTTACAAGATAGTTAGTTTTAATCGTCGATTAATGACAATGATAATAAGCTAGTTGCAAGTACTCCAGTTAATATGAAACCAAAAGAATTAAACAGCCACATCGAAATTAGACTGATCAGTACCAAAAAGTCTAGATTTATTGATCTTGTTAACTTGTTAACTCACCAACAAATGATCATTTAATGATTATTTGGATTTCGATATTTTATTATAACTAGTGCTTTTTGAGATGGATAATCTATTTTTCACGATTAGCAAATTTATTTTAACCGAAGATGTTCAGTGAAGACGTTAAAAATAAAATCTACTCAGAAATTGAATTGGATAAAAAAGATTTTAAATAATAAATAATGAAAAGATTTGAATTGAATTAATTATTAAAGATTTTGCACTCAGCATTTTCAATGTTGGCTTCGAAATGTTATAATTATTCAAAACCATCCGGTTCTTCTGCCCGTTCTTGAACGACAAACCCAAACCGAACTAGTAAACAGCACTTAGCTTTTTCAATAGTGTGAAGGTAACATGAGCATTTCTAACTTACATGATAATACTACTCAAACTCAGAATGTAGAAAAAACGGAAGGACATGGAACATTATTCATACTATTATTATATTATATTCGTAAATGATAATACTACTCAAACTCAGAATGTAGAAAAAACGGAAGGACATGGAACATTATTCATACTATTATTATATTATATTCGTAAATAATACATATCATATTAGATTCTCAAAATATTGTATTTGTTTGCTTCATCCAATAAATAAATATATGAGCAACTACTTCAACATAAAATACTATTCAAACTGAGAATAAAAAACTTAAGAGCATGGAATATTCTTAAACATAATCTGATCTACTACTTCAACAAAAGTAGATAACAATAAAATTAATAGATTATCTGACCAGCTACATTATGAACAATTAAATAAATTAGAATGGAGTTATGATACTACAGTGGGTAGTTACCACAACTTCAAAGTAAGTGAAGCTTTCGTACTGGATGTGGATTACTTAGTGCAATTTATGAGGCTTATGATTCCTCTAATTAATAAATAATTTACATTAATTTAATGACACTAACCTTCATTTTGGACATTTGGTCTTTGTGTTGTTTGTCGTTCTCGAGGGCGGTCGATTGTTCGCTATCGATGAGTGCTGTGTTCGAGTTGATAAGATCGACGTTTCGATTTTCTTTTTCAGCATCGTAGTCGCTTTCATTCTGCTCGTTGGATTGGTCATTCGACAAACCACTGAAAATTTATAAATAATTAATTTCAATTAACAGCAACGTGGAAGGATTTTTGTATGAGATGGATAGCGCGATTCATAAAAAGAAGTCAGAATTGTTATTGAACAACGCTTTTTGGGATGTATCTGAATGTTTATTTATATTTTTGAATAAAGAATTTGAATTTTGAAGTTGGGACCGTATTCTTTTTAGGGCCGATTGAATCGTTGCACTTGGTTGCCGAGCAACTAGCAACCAAATACAACAATCTTACTGAATTGTCTGGTGCTAGGCAGCAGCTAAGTCGCACTAGACTATTAACATCCAACATAGCAATTTGATGTCTTTAATAATTTAATAAATTGGAATGGAAGTCAAGCTACTAGCATTAGTTACCAGAACTAATGAAAAAGAAGCAAATTATGAGGACTCTACATCCACAAACTACTAATTCACATTAAGCTCAATATGATAGAGCTTCTCACTTGTGGAATGTGAATAAAAATATGAGGTTAAGGTTAGGATAGGTTTTAAGTTGCATTCCTTCAAGTAATACAATGGTTACATTGTAAAATAGAAACATAATTCTAAAAAAAAACACTGGTGAACTTGCGTTCAACGGGACACCAGTCACTGCTCAGTAACAGTTATCACACAGAACAGAACAGTGCCAACGAAAACGTTACCAGCGCATGCACATTATGGATGCTCATTCCACGAGGAAGACGGTCGTCTAAAGCTCAACTCACACTTATGCGACTCAAGTAAAGAAGAGACTCGACTCTAGTCGAGAGCATGTGTTTCCAAATGGTGACACTTAGACCAGTCGATTCTTGTCTCCGCGACGTCACCCATTTGGAAACACATGCTCTCGAGTAGAGTCGAGTCTCTTCTCGACCTGAGTCGCGTGAGTGTGAGTTGAGCCTAAATGACACTAATCAAGAAGTTGACTTAACCTCGTCTTTATCAACTTTTCAAATATTAATCATTTGGCCTTTCAACCACTGGAACAATTTTAAACAAAACACTGAAAACTTTAAAAGATTCCGAATAAAACTATAAAAAACAACTTTGACAGAGAATATGTTATCCTGGCCGGCAAATATTCATGTTTCAACATTTCCATATTTTGAATTATATACATCAATAACATCATAGAGCTCTGTGACATTCTATAGTAGAAGCTAGATTTTATAGCTGGTATTAAAATCCCCAATATACGGATTTGCATACTCACTTTCTCTCTGCTTTTTCTTTATCCTTCTTATTTTTGCCAAATCCAATACCAATTGTGGGAAGAACAGCTACTCCGCCAGCAGGCTTATACTGCAAAACAAAATCGACAATAAATTATAGAAATGAAAATTGTAGGAGTGAGTTGGAATGGGTGTTTGGAAGAGCACATAAAAATTAATGAAGTTTCAAATTGATTTTATTTTAGATTTACTATTAATTTGCTCACGTAAAAGCAAATTATCAATACTTATACCGGATGGCTTCACTATGACAAAAACTAAAAATAAGTTTGATTAATCACTTTCAATTCATTTATTTATTCACAAGCATTATTTTCAAAATGCAATGACTCTTGGACTGAGTTAGATGATTGATTCAAATCAGAGACCCAATAAGTAGCAGACCACAAAATTCAAAAAACAAGAAAATAGTTGAGACATGCACTTAACACATCTATTACATTCATATTATTCACATGAATAATTTTTTTTCTTATTTTACAATATGATTATTTTTATCCTATATACAATTCTAATTCCAAGTGAAACACCACAATGTACTGATATGGTATCAGGCTGGAGTATGATAATTATGATACATAGAATGAGTGATAATGAAAACAGAGAACATGCTCATCACAGTTAAATTGTTTCAACATTAAAATAAAGGAATAGTCGAATTTGCGTTGTTCAGGGTTGATCAATATTTTATACAGCCAATGAATGATATTTTACAGACTGGCCACTAACATAAGTAACGTTTCACATGTCCGATACATCTGTGCAGTCGAAAACGCGCTGTACAGGCACAGAATACATACAGAATGGAAACTCGACCAGAATGGTGTCCCCAAAATCCGCCATCTTGAAAGAAAGACAATCTAGCTAGTGCCACATAGAGTAGCAATGATTTGGCAGTTCTGTAAAATAGTTGGTCTCTAGTTGTTATCAGTTGTTCAACTTTGTCGCCTTGTGAAAAAGTAGCATGTATCGGAATTTATAAATGTTTTTCCAATCACTGAATTAATCATCATTATTCAGTATGATATTACAAATATTATTTGATATGATGTAATGATTTGAATTGATTCATTTAAAGTGATTTGATGGTATTTTTTTATATGAGAACAAAAGTAGCAATGCTTCAATACTTCGATTTGAGTGTGTTTCGAAATTAGCGGTAAATTTAATTTCAACCAAGATGGCGCAGTCGTATTGCACTCAAGGTCTTGGTGTCATGTAAAATGCATTGGTTTGATTGGAAGTTACCTTTCTGAATGTATTCTGTGGTACAGGCGAACATTGTAACTTTTATGTGTTCTATTTTTAGGTGTACTCGAAGACTATTCGTCTGACATGTGAAGAATTACGTTAGTGACCAGCCAGTTAAAGCAAACCTTATGATATACTTTTGCTAAAACCTTATAAAAACTCAAAAACTAATGAGAATCACAGAAGCAATTTTGGGTCAAAACAAACCGAACGGTAGTGCTATACAGCTTACATGACTTATTTTTCTCTTATATTTGTTTTGTATATTGAAAAACTCTGCAGTTTGCCAGTTTAACATGATGAGTGATATACATGTCTCCTGAGACTTTTACTTGTACGGACTTCCAGCCTGACAGGCAGGCATAGCACAGTGTGCTATGCTAGATACATGTAAAACTATCCAGGGTGCTAAATGATTTTTTTGGTTCATTTTCCATAAATAGAGCCCATAGACCTAAAAACCATTACAGGACCGTTACAGGCCGAATGATGACTTCGGCAGAATGATGACTTTGATTTTCAATAGCTGATGTCTGGCCGTTTCCGTTCTACACCATAACATTGTTTGTAGGTACTTTTTCAATATAGATATACGGGAGATCAATCGTTATCTTCCTAGATATATATTTTTCCTTTGTGAAAGAATAGTTTGCAAAAGTTATGTAGCGCATGTTTATTGATTGAATCATAATATTGATTATTACTGGTATAACTATAATTTTTCAAAAGTAAGCTGCTGGGTTTGTTTACTATCTGTTAATGACCATTGACACGATAAAATTGACTAATAAATCATTCAGAGCCCATGCAACACATTTTTATTGCCAAGTGGGATTCACTAGACACTTTTCCATGTAAAATATAAGTAGAGATATAATATTTCAATAGATTATGTGAATCTATATATTTTCATCTATCTGCCTGGATACTTTTCCAGTAGAAACACTAGCTGCATTCTTTCTTATCTATTTCCTTCATTATTTCCACCAACACATCTCACATTCTATATATTTTGTTCAAAATCATAAATATTTCTCTACATTGATTTTATCTTTGAATATTACCAACATGAACATGTTAAATATTAATTACTGTTATATTAATAACATTTATTATTAGAAGTTAGTACTGTACTGTTTTTTTCAGAATAAAAATGGAAGAAATAAAGAAAAATCTAGATTATAACTATTTTCTAAATACTGCCTCCAGTGCTACAGAAACGCTGTACACGTGGGCTATGGAGAATTCAAATAGATACATTCATACTTGAAAGATAGTCCTAGCCTTCATTACTGGAAATAGTTGATAGATTTACTTGTAGAAGGCGATGTTGTCAAGAAGGTATACAGGAACCGAGAGACTTGTATGGCACAGTGGGCCAGACAGCTACAAGACCTGGGAGACTTGTTTTTTTTTCTTTTAGGGCTACTTTTGAATATGAATAAGAATATAAATCTTAGTACCCTGACGAAATATCATGTCGGGACGAAATTATTTTAAATGCGTACTAAGATTCCTGGGAGACTTGTATAGCACACACGGACAAGGCGACTTTTCGTAGCCGCACTCCTGTTAAATATATTTAAATATATTTTTTATGCAGCCGGTTGAAATTTGATTAATTTTGTAATAGCAATTAATAACGGAGAACGGTTGATGAAATATTTCTGAATGAGTATTCTAATGAAAAATAAGTAAATTCAGTAGATTCAGCATGTAATAGTAGAATAACCAATGAAATATTGGAAATGTTCTATCTACTTTCGTTGTATCAACAAAAGTTTCTACTTACAACTAAAAACGAGTACAATAATTGGTAATCACTAAATTGATCATATATTTTATTTGGTTGAATTTTCGATTCATTTTATCAAAATAACATATAAATAACATTTTATAAAAGATGATTCAATTTATCATCACTCATAAAGTCGAGAAATAAGTAGAATTAGTTAACTTTTATTACGTAAAGTAGGATTTTTGAAGCAGTTACACCCAACCCAAGCATGCGAAAAATGAGAAAAATCAATGTTAACAAGAAAACATTAAATTTATTGGAAACAAGCAACATTTGAAAAGAAAATAAAAAGAATGGTAAAAGATGAAAATACACACCATGATTAAGTATTTGATATTTTAATTTGCTCTCTAAGATTCGACAGAATTTTTACTTTACTAGGATCAAAGTATTCAAGTAAAAAGTACAGTTACTGTCGTATATATTGTATACTGTCGTTATACATTGTTATAAGCCATTAAATTTTATAATTTTAGAGATTTTAGGTTGGCTGATAGAAACGGACATAACTTCAAAACCAGGTAGTAAAATGTGTATAAATACGTGTATTTTACAGAGTATATATACAGATAAAAAAACACCTAAAAATAGAAATATACATTAATAAGCTAGAGCCGACTGTCAATCAAAAGAGCTGACAAATTGTGGACCAATGATTGAAGGTAAAATGGTAGAAAAGGAAGCAAGTAAATGGATAACATTGAAAGAGCTGATATCGTTATTGATTTTGATCATTCAATTTGAATGCATGAATTTTAATGAATCAAAACAGTTTGTTGAATTGAGACAGCAATGTTCAACATAAAACAGAATAGAACAGGAGTTTATGTGAATGAAGACTTTTTGCCAGTAGCATGAATTGTATATTAGAATGATGATAATTTAACAATTGAATTCTTCAATTCTCAATTAATGTTTCACGGACTTATACTTTTGTTTTCGGATCGAAGAAGAACGGTTGATGAAATATTTATGAAAAGAGACTACCAAGGAAATGAGATAGTAGTTGTGTTTATAGATGCAAAATAGGAAGCTTGATTTAATCTGAAAAAAAATGCATAGCAAAATACAAGTTGTCCCCAAAAGAATGGCCCAGTTTTTTAATAGATTAATTAATTCATTAGGAAGAAGGACTGAACATCAACAAATCGTTCACTCAGTTACTCAGAGATTACTGAAATTAACAAAAATTCATTATGAAGGATCAATGTGTGTGAGGATAAAAAACCAATGCCAATACCTTGAAATCCATCCCCAGTTGTGTGTAAGGTACCTTCTGGAACACCTACATCAGCTTACACTCTGTTTTCAATATGACAAGAAAAGGGAGTACCGAAAACAATTATTTTGCTATTCACGCTTCTCCTGTACTTCATGCCATTGAAAAAATATCAGCCGGTGTAGCATCAGTTGGAGTAGACATCTTACACACAAAGTTGCTGGATGTCATATATGCAGTGATTGGCTGTTTTCACACACAACGATTTCGCGACGACACGACACTGACATCCAGAATGTCCTCCGATATGTCGGCTGGCCGATTGTCAATCGGAAGACATTCTGGGTGAAGTGTCTGTGTCCGTGTTGTGTCATTGCAAAATCGCTGTGTATGAAAACGGCGTTTTGTTGATGTTAAACCTTCTTTCCAATTTATTATATAATAATTTATATTTATAGCTAATGATCTATTTGTAATCGGGTCATTCACTTAGGGACAACTGTACTTAAAACAGTGAAAGCGACTGCGCCAGCCAAGTGTCAAACCAAATACAGAAAGTATAAAGTGTTACCATTACTTACAAGGATGTTACTTTTGTACTAATAATAGTTCGAATGGGAAAGGTCCAATCGACGAGAACTCCTAAATTACTCACCTGCTGAAGAGGACCTCTCTCTAATTGATTTATTAATTTATTTAGTCTAGAATGAAATTTTCATTCCAATAGAGATGTGATAAATTGTATAAGAAGATCATTTACTTGGAAAGTTGGTCGGATATAACAATTTCACATGATAATAAAATGAGAAATTACCATAGACAAAAGTCAACATCAACACACAAGAGCTATGAGTCTTATTAATTTATGAACGATTCTGAGATTAGAACTTGGCAAGAAGTTCGACTTTGTTAGAAGGAAACAATAACGAAATCGTTGGTACAGCCCTAGTAAGAATACTTTGATTCTAGTAGTTAGTTACCAGGAACCCAATTGAACTTGTCCTGTTTCAGATTGAAAACCAAAGATTCAAGTTGTTTGACTTTAGTATATCGTTCATCTATACGGTCTTGATACTTGACAAATATGATTTTCCTATAAATCAATAATTATAGTTAGCTATACCTCACTTTTAGCCGACGATATACTTGATATACTCCATCTACAACTGGGTAAAAACGTTTTCCTGGATGTATGTTTGTTGGGGCGGACATGATCCGTCCCTAATACATGTTTGAAGTACATGTACATAATTACCTTCTTCTAAACTTGATACTAAGTGTTATATGAATATTATAACCTTTTTATTGAGCACCTTTAATATATTTAGAATAATACACAGAATTTTTTATATAATCTCTATTTCTTTAAAAGACGTGTTGTATAGTTTGGAACATTTTTATTTGTCTCACTAAGGGCCGGTTTCCTAGCTCGGGATTTAGCTAAGTTCTAGACTTTAAACAGCTGGAGTCAGAAAATTGGCTTTACGAAATTAATTTTCGAAAAACTAGAAAATTGAACACAAAATGAAATAAGGAGAAAATCGTGTAGTTTCAGCTATTTTGAATTATATAGGAATGTTTTATTTGTCAAGGAAAAACGTTTTCAATTATTCTTCTTCTTCTTCGATGGCCCTACAGCCTAAATCGAGCCCTGGCCTCCTGAATCCTGCCTCTCCAACCATCTCGATCCCTTGCCTCCTCTACCCTATCTCTTGCATCCTTTGAGACTCCATCCATCCATCCATCCATCCATCCATCCATCTAAGCCTTGGTTTCCCCACTGGTCTCCTTCCACCTGTTTGTCCTTTCCAAATATAGAAATAAGTAAATAAAGATATCATAAAAACTGCGACCACGCCCCGTTTCGGAAAACCAATTTTCTGACACCAGCTGTTCAAAGTCTAGAGCTTAGCTAAATCCCGAGCTCGGAAACCGGCCCTAAATGAAAATACAAGCCTTAAATTTGTTTTACGTCGTTTAAAATTTATGCTCGGTTCACGCACGTTTATCAAATGTAACTGCCTTAAAAAGAGATCCTCATTCAACGGAGCCATTGAATGTTATTGGAAGCAGTCAGCAGTCATTTTTTGAGTGAAAGTAAACATCAACTTCAACACACAAGAGCTATGAATCTTATTAATTTATGAACGTTCTGAGATTGGAACATAATTATTGTATGCTAGCTAGGGAGACAATCTTAATTGGTTTGAATTCGTTCTTAAAAATAATCTTACTATCTTATTACTTCGTTCTAATACACCTCTAAGTAAAGATAGCCCTAAAAGCTTTATTTTACAGTCATTATATTTGACAAACTTTTATAAATGATTTTATTTCCTATTAGACAATGCCTTTGTCAATAATTATTATTAAACAAAATCCCTTTAGTAATTTCAATTTATAGACTTGTCATTAGACCTTGTCTGGTATATATTAGATATTCCTTTGTTAAGACAATCAAATATTTGCTGACTATTCATTCAAATATCTACCATAATTTATAAGGCCAGATAAATTGTCATAAAATTAAATGACTATATAATGCAGCCTTGAGTATTGGTAACACTATAACATACATTCTGTGAAAAAGGCGCTTTGTGCAGAATTTGATGGCAAAACAAACAAATTTGTTTCTCTCTTCAAATAGCTACCTTTGGCTTGTCCTCCGATTTTGAATTTTCTGCCTCATATTCGCCTTCGGTGGAACTTATGGAGCTCGAGCTATTGCCACTCGGATGACGCCCGAGCTGGGTGTGAAATGACAAAAATTAATGATAAACAGCCGCATTCTATGAGAAACAGCTGCTGCTAGTTCAGTTAATGATGGAAACATGCAACGTTGAAAGATAGAAGGTTGGAAACTCATCAGCTGATATAATAAGATTCACTTTAAACTGTCAGTGTTGTTTGAATGGGAAACAATGGTGTTATTTATAGATGAGCTGAAATTTTCTGGAATGAACGTTGAAAGTGATTCTCACAGGGGCTATGGTAGTTATAATATATGTAGTAGGTATGGTATAATGCAATTCACTTTACATTCAAGATTCAAACTTTAAACTTTCAGCTATGTTTTTGAATGGACATTTATGTTGTGATTATAAGGAATGCTGGCAGTAAAAGTGTATCTATTTACTATTTATACGGTCAGTTGACATTCATGTATCAATTTTTTTTGAACTACCATGCATGTACTGTGAAAGGTTATCTCACACCGCCGTACCATAGCTTGAAATACAACATTTGAAATACGTATCTACCAATTTTAAAATGTCCGTTTCAAGCAGGCTTAACATAGATTAACATTAGGAGATACGACGGTTACATCTTTCAAAAACGTATTTCAAGCTCCGCTACGGCGGTGTGAAATAGCCTTAACGGAAGTAATAAATTTCTAATAATTAAATAGCCCATGAAATTGAATAATAATTAATTTAAATAACCCATAAAATTGAATTTTCTTTCAAAATAAGCCAACTATAGCAGTTTTATACCGGAAAAAGGATTAGTACAAAAAATTAGAATTCATCATACATCTTTTTAAGCAAGCACTAAAAATTGCCTGATTGATTTCAAAATTTGAATTTACTATTCAATGGCCAAGTTCCTTGTCCGAATTTTAGTTTATCTTGAATTTTTAATAATTTCGAAGTGTGTTCTCCTAGTAGCATAATTTCATAATAATCTTAATTAATCAGGAACATAATTTGAAAGGATGCTACTGAAAGAGAACATTATGAAATAATTGAAGAGGAAACCATCAACTTGAACAAGGAATCTCGATGTCGAATCTATCATGCGGATATGTTGCATAAATAAGTTATGATAAGTTAAAACTACTAACCGAAATCACATTCAGAAATCAGTAACGTAATTTATTGTGCATGATCAATTATCATTATACTAGTCCTATTTTACGATAAGGAATTGTAATTTCGAGAATGTCATTTCATGTTTTATACAATTATCTATTAGATATTCACTATTTATCCGCCATAAGAGCTGGAGAATTCAACACATTGATGTTATCACACCAACTATCCCTACAATCAACTGATGAGTGTTCAACAATCTTTCTATTAACCTTGAGACATATGAAACATTACAGTGTTAGTACTTGCAGTGTCCTCCAATTATTAGTTTTTCCCTGTTATGCACTGAAAATTTAGTCCCCAAGATTCTGATGTAGATAGAATGCAATAGAAAATGACCAAGGAAGGATGGAGATTATGAGAGAAATGACAGAGAACTCCTCCTTTTCCCCACCAAAAACATAAAACAAAATTGTAATAACACGGTAATATGCAAATAAAGTTATCATAAAGCCACCTATAAGTAATAATTTAAAATAAAATCTAATTGATATTATTCTAGATATTGTGAAAAATTCTGATTTGGTTTAATTGGAATTTCGTTTTACCAATCATTTTGTATTTAATAGCAGCGGAATAATTGCAATTTTAGGTATCCTTCTATCTACGCTAGAAGGAAATTAATTCTATGGTAATTGAAGCAATAAAAGTCCATGTAAATTAGAGGTTGGAACAGTCACAAGATTCAGTAAATTCAAAAGTTTCCACACTACTAAACATTGAGGATACAAAAATGGTCAGTTATAAGTTTTGTATCAAAACTTCTAAAAATGATTGTGTAATATTATTTAAAAAATGCTTACAGTATTAAATAAGCATTGGAGTATCCAAAAGTGGTCACTTTCTAGGGTTTTACAAATGGTTAAATATGATACTACTTGATGAAAATACAACTGATGATGGATCATGGTACAGGTACAAGCTATGTGTCCCAATAATTCATTTCTGACAAGAAAATTGAGATTGGTGTTGAATTCAATTTATTTTCTTCTTTCAATTCTATTGCTTTTTTTAAATTATTTTTCCATTTGACGGTAGACTTGAACTGAAATTTTCCACCATCAAATGCGAACTATAATAATAGATAATAAAGGCATAAAGTTGACACATGATTGGTATAAATACAGAATAAATGAATCAATTATTGCGTATTTTGCGGAACATAGAACTCAACATATGTACAATTTTGAGAACGATATCATCAGAAAGTAGAAAGTAAGAAATTGATAACCTCAGATGAAATCCCTAGATAACATACCCATAACATGACCATGTTTTTAACCTCACAAAACATTGTAAGCAAAACGACAAAGTGAATCTCATTATGTAACTACAATGACGTTAAAATTGTTGAATTTTATGCTGGTGTTATGTGCATCTATATTTCTCAATCAATCAATAAATAAATTTACTGTAAGAAAAAAAAAATCAAAATATTCAAGCTCCCGTGATGTCTATTGGTTAGGCTATGTCGATGATTTCTCCTGAAAATTAAGCTGGTGAATTCCCCTTTCTACAAATGGACTGATATATTTTCAAACTCTGCAAATTTATGTGGATACAAAATAATTTTAATTTTTTTTAGAAAAACACATTACAATAGAATATTAAGTATGTTTCTATACTTCTGTAATTTTGATTTGGAATGAAAATGATTCGGTTTGAAGTGAAACACCAATGCTTTGTTTAATTTCCTCTTCATTGGGCATCATAACAAAGGCGTTAAGACGAGTTGTTGGATTCTTCAAATTGTCGTTGGATAATTTTCGTTTGTTGGGCTGGGGTTGAACCAAACGAGCTTGAGCACGAATTCTGGGACATAAAACACAAAGAAGTAACCCGACACATGAGAAGTATGATAAATGATGTCTCTAAAAGTGCATGAATCCAATGTTAGTTCTCATTGCCTACGAACTTTCAAACTGGCTTTATCCAGGTTTTTATTAAACTTTGTTCAAAACAAGCATTCGCTCATTTGTCTAACCCATGCCTTAGAGAAGGAGAATAGTAGGTATGAAAGAGAGATCACTCACCTTGCCCTTCTTCTCCTCCTTCTTGGATTTGGCGGGAGAAGTGATCTTTGTGATACGATCATGGTCCATGTCAGGAATGTGATCGGGAGGATAAGGCATCGTGTGACGTTTGTTAGCAGCATCGGAGCTTGGTTCAGCCGTGGCTGAACGTGGACCACCAAGAGCTACAAAATCAAAGATATTAACTTAAGAAAAAATGTTGACATCTTGAAAAACAACAGATTTCTTGCATGGATAGACTGCATTTTTATAGAGTGTTTCAAACCCCAACAATGACCCAAATGGACCAACATAGCAAAATAAAGTTTTTTAAATGAAGTACGAATTCTGAAAAAAACAGATAACTTACATAATAGATGAAAACACAACATGATAAAAGCTGTATTCACGAAGTGTTTCACAACTTATGACCCACACACTACAAATTCGAAGATATTAACTTAGGAAATGTTGTTCAAATTCTCAAATCAACAGAGCCTTTTTCATAAGAGACCGTATAAACAAAATCAATGACAAGAATTAGAGCGTATTTACAAATAATGAGTCAACTAGGTAGGTTAAGGCTAGTTTATTTTACTAGGGTAGGGTACCTATTTGGTTTTGATTAGAAAGCTCACACTCAGAGGCCCGGTTGCACGTATATCTGTTAAATTTAACCATGATCATCGTACTCATTCAACTAGTTCATTGATTACGTTGAATAATGTTTTTAACAGTGGTTAAATTTGATAGACATACGTGTACTCGGAATAGGAGTTATCCATGTAAAATAGACGAACAGTGATGAGCATCAAAATGAGGTAAGTTTCATTATTAACATTATGTATCTGTTTTCATTATCTAAGAATTTTTAAAGTTTATGATACAATAAACAAGAAATGTGATGCCATTATGAGGTAGCAAACTGAACCAATTAATGAGAACTATTCACAGGACGTTCGTTCAAATATTCAATCACAGTGTTCATAGCAATTTATTTATTTATTTATTTATTCATTCATTCAGAAATACACAACTTTCAGAAGAATACCACAGGCTTACGCCCAAAACGGTTCCAATTCCAATATATACAACAGTCATACTGTAGCTAGTAATGGTTCACTTCCACATTTTTCAATTAAACACTGATTGAATTTACAATTACAAACAAAACAAAAATCATTAAAAACAAATTACAATTAAAAACAAAAATCATTTTTAAATAATAAACTTCTAAAATGAATTAAATCAATTACAAATTATTAAAATTTCAAACTTTGAAAAAACTAAAATTTTGAGACCGAAAGAAAAACACACTATTTAGAACTTACCACAGCTGTATATCAATGAGTTACGTACATAACATACATATTCACAGGAAGGTTCGTTTAAAGAAAGTTCTCTGTTTAGGTTGCATGATAAACTAACAATTTTCTCATCGATTTTTGCTAATAGAATGTGAAGATATTAAAAAAATGGTAACTAATGATAACGAATTACAATTGTAACAATTATGATAAAAAGTAACTAAAATTGTTTCCTTATTGAGCTGCTCTTTTTAACAGATACGTGTCTAATTGCTGTGTAATTGGATTGTGTCTAATGGCTGTCTTATTGAGCCTTTAGCTGCTCTTCTAACAGATACGTTCTCTCCATGCTCCTAGAAATCATTCTTTTAATAGCAAACAAAACTATTAATGAGAATTACTGCTTACAAGAAGGTTTGTAATCTCTGTGTTCATGATGAACTATCATTTTCTAATTGAGTTTTTGCTGTCTAATGGATTGTGTGAGTGTACATGGCAAACTATTCTCTCATTCTACATAGCTATTAATGAAAACTACTATCTCGAGGAAGGCTCATTCATGAAGTGATACTCATCTGATTGCCATGTACACGCACACAATCCATTAAACAGTAAAAACTAAATGGGAAAATTATAGTTCATCATTAACACAGAGATTACGAACCTTCCTGAAAACAGTAATTCTTATTAATAGATTTGTTTGCTACGAAAAGAATGATTTCTAGGAGCATGGAGAGAACGTATCTGTTCAGCTAAAATCTCAATAAGGAAACAATTTTAGTTACTTTTTGTCACGATTATTACAATGACAATTATTAGTACGAACAAATAAAAATTAAATAAATAATAATTATTTTTGTTTTTGGCAGACGAAATAAATTGATTCATTGAAAAAAGTGTTTGTTTTATTTAGTGAAGAGATACTCACTGTCCATGCTCCTAGAAGCGAGCCTCCTAGCACTGAGACTGCGCTGGAACTGGGGCGCCGGTCGATCAATGGGCAGCGTGCTGGTCTCGTAGTGAGTTCGTCGCGAGTAGCGGAACTTGGACGAGAACCGTGGAAACAGACCTGCCTTGGGCGGTGGCTCCAGGGAGGTAAGCCGGAAGAAGGTATGGTGCTCGGCGCAAACCTTCCACAGCTTCTTGGCGGCCCGGGTCCGAGCCAGCTTGAAGCCAACCGTTGACTGGTACTGCTCGAAGTCGCCGGGTCGGATCTTCACGTAAAAGTAGTGTCCCTTGTAGGAGATCTTCAGTATCTTGGGCCAGGCGAACTTGCTGATACGGAGGCTGAAAACAAATTAGTTCCAATAAGTAACGAATCAGTTATATTTTTGTTACAACTCAGATACAATTACAGTACAATCTTATTATTATGACAATAAATACTCTCATGCATGGAAGCTCCCTATACGAATGGAGGAGTTGCTGCAGACCTGAGAAACTCTCTCAAAAATCCAAAAATACAGTATCTTCAAACAGATATTGATTGATATGACAAATGATAACTCAGCTTCTGGTGAACCCAGTTAAAAGTGGAAAAAACGATTTGAATATCGAATTCCTGACATACTATCAAGTAATTAGAACTAAGAAATGAAATAATAAACTTCTACATAATGATTCAGTTACAGTACATACATTATATTATACAGCTCTGTTACAAAACACTCAGTTTTACTTTTTGCAAAATTTATCAACATAAGTTACATGCTTGAAAATCATTTTACAGTTACGAGAATTGCCGGTATCATTTGTCACCTATTCTATTTATGCATTATTGTATTTGTCTTGTCTACATGTGTCTTACTGTTATGGTGAATTATTTGAAAGAAGATATAATTTATATAGAGGATATCATCAATTTATGCATTGGTCTTGTCTACTTGTTTTGTACTATTATAGTGAAATAATTTGAATTAATAAGTCTTTATTCTTAATTTGTACAAACACATCATTATTACAATGATAAAATAATAGATTATATAAATGAATTATTTTCATGAGTTTCAACTGCTTGCAAAAGTTAGTTAGTTAGTTAGTTTTAAAAATTCTCACGGAGGTCAGAAAAGGATCCTGTACCCACACACTGTAAGTTTATTTAATCAGTCAATACATAACCTCACTTTATAGAATCTAATAGAATAAATTTGAGAAATGAATAATTTAAGGGCTTTTCATACAATAAATTTAAATTTGCTTCTTGAAATAATTGTCTGCGACAGGCAGAGCCCCTGATGTACAGATAAAACAAAATTAAATGAGTGTAAGTAGAAAAAAATCTTTGAAACTTGACTTACACTCATTTGGAACATTCAAAATAATTAAAACATTGACCTTTAATTTTAAGAGTTAAATCAGGAGTAATATGGATCGATATTTTATCAATATTGGACATTGTGCGCTGAGTAAACAGCCGCATTCTTTTACGTCAACTATTGAATGTAAGCTATCATTAAAAAAATTCAATTCTACTAGCCGATCAATATAGACGAATTTTTTTTTAAATTCAATTCAGTAGTATTTTCCAATACAATTAGTATTTTTCAATTCTACTTACCGATCAGTGTAGACGAATATCCCCGTTGCACAAACTCCAATCATGATATCAACGCCTTCTGAATCTTTTGCTGGATGAAGATCAACGCCGTACATTGCTAGCTTTTTGGCATTCTCCAAAAAGTGCAATTCTGCTTCGGCTGGTGTCTGGCCTCTGGAAACAACAACGAACAAGTCTCGAATATTACAAAAATCTAAATAAACATAATGAAATTGAAAGCCATCATATAGGCAAAATTTTTCAAAATGCTATTCACGTGATGTGACAACTACAAATTAATGTTAAATTTAGCAACCATTGAACTTTCAGAAGGGTACAGTATGAATTATTGAACAATTTTATGCATCGGGCTATACATAATGTTTTGTCAAACATTTTGAATTGTAAAATTTTTATTTCTCTCATACGTCATTTATCAGATATCATATCAACTATTTATAAATTCAAAATTCGTTCACTTTATGGCTTTGCAGTGTAAATCGTGTAATTCAAAATGTGACCAATATAACAGTAGCCTACCTAAGATTTAGGACTGTGCTGCATAAATAGGAATAGGACCAGTTTTTGGCTTCAGCATGTTGTATGTTCCTTTCAGCAAGTTTTATGATGAAATAAATTTGTTTAGCTAATATAGTTGTGTAGGAAATTATTATATTTTTACTAAATATCCCCAAGCCGTACTGTATTTATATTCGAATGGAGAATGTTTTGCTGGGCTGAAAGAAAGATGTCGTGACATGTACCTATCACATAATTCTCTGCACTCGCTTATGTAGGGGATCAAACCCTAATATATGGTAATGGCTTTATGTCACGAAGACAAAACAACCGCTTCGCAATATTGATTCAGATACTCGTAATGCATTCAAAGTAATGAAAAAATATTGACAGTTCTTTAGTACTCACAGTAAATATCACAAACAAAGAATAATCTCTCTTGAATCTTGGGAGAAAATGATTGGATTAAAAGTTACTGCGAATGAAGCTATAATGAATATTGGAATGAAAATTAATAAACGACTTGAAACCACCACATTCATTTCTAAATAAAAGATTAATTTTTCTCAATATAACTTCATAGTGATATGAATTCATATAATCAAGTTATTGATAATATCATCATATTATCACTATTTGATATGATAATATTTGATGATTCATATCATCATATTATCAAGCTGATATTCAACAATTTTCACGAAATAAAAATAATATTTCCAACAAGTACTATCAAATTCCGCATTAATAGATATCCCACACAAGCGAAAACTATCCAAAATATTTGTAATGAATAGCCTTTCATGTAGAAATCATCATGTTGAACATATGCTTAATGCCATGAAATATTAAAATTGTGGCATTCAAAGAATGTCACATTTATTTAGCAAGGTCAATAAAGCAACTTGAATCAGATATCAAGCTACCAGTATAACTTGCTGAATTATTATGAATTGTACCTATGATAATAATAGTGTACTTACTTTCCACTGAGAATGTCATTTCTGACTTGAAGGCATAGTTGATATCTGAAAAAAACAAATTTCTAGAATTAATATCACTTATACAATTTATAGATTCTATGATAATGATAGAATTATAATATTACAGCTGAATGATTGTCATATAATGATTATTGAATTAAAATCTAAACTAGAGAGAATACTACAAATAATAAGGGAATTAATTGAAACCTAGTGGTGCTATTTTGCACTAAGAAATATATGGAATCACAATATTCACCATCTATATACATTTCCATGCGATTAAGGTTTTGATTTATAGTTTGAAAAGGTAAGATAAGTATGAACGTCTAGATCGCTGTCCGACAATGCTGTAAATGTATTTTTAAACATTTTCCAATAAAAATATTAGGAGATGACAAGACTCACCTCGTTA
Source organism: Nilaparvata lugens (assembly GCF_014356525.2). Classification (NCBI taxonomy): domain Eukaryota; kingdom Metazoa; phylum Arthropoda; class Insecta; order Hemiptera; family Delphacidae; genus Nilaparvata; species Nilaparvata lugens. The sequence goes on along the minus strand of NC_052518.1, from coordinate 23,149,369 downwards.
TGTCTTCTTTCAACCCTGCAGGATCAGGTGGGTAGAATTTCACTTCAAAGTTGAAAGTCCATGGCTCGCCTAGTTTGAAACAAAATATAGAATTAAATATAGTCGTCATTCAACACAGCAACAAAGACAATTTTCATAAATTGTAAACAGAATTCATCGATCAACAATGTCAGAAAAAAGCAGAATGTCAAAATTTAAGTACAGAATGTAATATAAGGTTTGAGTCTTTTCATACAATAGAAAAACTAATAATCATCATGAAATAAGATAATTGTGGCACATATCAAGCATGTCACATTTATTCAACAAGGTTAAGTTAAAAACATTATAAATGAGAAATCATTGTTCAAGATACAATACTATTAGTTAATACTACTAGAAAATTACTATTTTTCATTCAATTTTCATAGATCAAACATCACATTATGCAATCCCTGACTTATCGACCATTACAAATTTTGGAAAGTTGAAAAGGCGTCAGCCTCAAACAACTACATTACCTAAATTTAGTGAATTGTCCAATTTAGGTTGTGCCAAACGATTTCCACTTCCTAAGAGATGACTGAAAGATAATCTAGATTTCTAGAAGTGATAAAAACTACGTTTCACGTTCAAGTAAAACCACGTTTCAAGTCAAGTTGAATGAGAACACCCATAAACACTTGGAAACACGACAGCCAGTTTAGAACAGCCAATACGTAATTGATCAACTATTAGTGAAATTGTAAGCGTAATTTTAAATCAAGTTTTCTCACTTACTTTTCACAAACTTGGATATTCTCTTATCCAACTCCAACCAACTCCGAGGATCTTGATCAGTAGCATAAGTGAGACTGAAGTAATCTTTCTCCAGTAAATTCAAGTGCTCACACACACTGTCGAAAAGGTCTTCTCCTTTCGCCTTTCTCTGCAAAAATACAAACATTATTTAATATAAATATATATTAGATTAGATTTTATCACATCACAAATCATAGTTCCATTTTTACAGAAAAATGTATTAATATTATATAATAATATAACGAATGGGAGGATAGAGCTACAATAGAGATTATGATTGAAATTAATTCATCCGTACAAATGCACAAATTGTATGAATATTCGAATTAGTCTATGACACGAATGACATTTATCTATGACACTTTGTCTGAGAGTAATCAATCAATAGATAATAATTATCTATTATTGTTCTTGACAAAAATAGGTATGTCATTGTGGAGGCATAAAAATAAAAACGCTTCCTTGATTAGAGCAGAATATCAGCTGGTGGGAGAAAATAATTTCAAACATTTTTGGAGACGTTCTTAGATAAGCACACTTTGGTTATCTAGGTTACCAATCAGCTACAGGAGGATCAGCTACCAATCAAATCAAAGCCGTAGCTGATTTTAATATTGTGATTGGTTCTCGAAATGTGTTTGATTGAGCATTTCTTCGGCAACATATATCCTAATTATAAATAAGACCCTTGAGGGAGACAAAGTACACTTTTTGTTCACCACTTCTAAAAGTACATTAGTATACTATGCTATGTCGTTTTTAAAATGATAATTCACAAATAACATGTATCTGCCGAAATATGTCCATAGTTTCATGTACCATTCTCTTGGTAGGTACACAAAATCACCTCAATTATCACCTTGTAATTATTATTTTCTTGAAGAGCACTTATGGGCTAGGCCAACATCGTACCACTAATCTAGATGAACGAAGAACAGCCAACAACGTCAGTATCACGTAATACAAAAGATATTCACAATAAATAATGTGAAATGACATGAAATTAGTGTTCATCGATGAAGATAACATTTCCTATGGGCTGAACCATATGAGGCTTTCACATGCTTTCAGACAAGTCGGCAGGTCAGGAAGCTCTGCGATTGGGTTGGTGTTCGGGAATCAGCTGATAACCAGCCAATCGGAGAACTTCCTGCCCTGCCGGCTCGTCTGAAAAACGCCTCATGTGGCTTGGTCTTCAATCTTTCATGTCAGCATTTTGAAATTAGAGGTTTTAATACCGGACCCTGACAACAATGACTTTAATACTAGACAACAATGAAATCTGATGATTTAGAATATTTTGAGTATCTTGCATATTTATTTTTTTAATAAAATGATAGTATACTGATAAATCAGAATATTTTCTGTATCATTCATATTTTTAAAATTAAATGATAGAAAATCATACTCTATGACTATGAGATTCGGCAATTCAGAATATATTTTCTGTATCTTTCTATCTTTCATGCACATTTTAAAAAATAAAATGATAGTACTTACGTCGATTGGCACATCGAGAACAGAGCCATCTAGGAGAGTGACCTTAGCAGTTGTGAGCTTGCCTCTGGGAGTCGATTGGTTGGACGACTTTTTGGCGGGAGATGGAGGTACAGGCACCTCTTTTTCTGGCGCTGTATCCTTCTTCTTCTCCTCAGGCATCCTGCTACTACTTCACTCAAACTGCAACACAAAAATACTGTGAGATAAGATATTTATTCAACATGACAGCATACGAGTACAATAGACACTTAATTATCGTCAAGGAAGATACATAGGTGAACATATCATCCTTGATTCAGTTATTATGCTTTATATATTATTCATATTATATAAATATGAGAATGTCGTTTTTTGAAAAACATAAAGTCATCTGTTAGGTGGACATTAATGTCAAACTTCGCCATTTCATCAAACAAATGAAACATTCTATTGTGGTTGGCAAATATCAAATCAATAGTTCATTGATCTGATATTGATTGATAATTAACTCATTTCTGAAAGATTTGAATAGCCCCAATCAATAAATAAAATCTCCATTTCACAGCGAATTGTTATTGACAAAATGCCCACCGCTCTTTATTTAGGTAGGATTTGTGCCGACCAATAAAAAGGAATTTATCTATCTATATACGGTAACTAGCGTTACCCAACATGTGTTGTAAAATACTATGAAATACGCTTCATTATTATTTATTTTTAATATTATACTTTGTATAAATACTAGCTTCAAGTTTCGAGTTTCTTGAGAATTTAGGCCAAAATAAGATCAACATCATTGGAGGCTGAATAAGAGTGTTGTTGAAAGAGTGCTTCATCTTTACAGGAGGTTCAAGAATAGAAATCGATGAATATAATAGTGTATTTTGTGAAAGTGCCGAAAGGAAATAGATAACGGGGAGCGTTCCAATGAAAGGTCATTCCGATAAAAGTGTTTTACTCATTGTTCTCTGGGAAGATGACTGATGTGAGTTCGTCGATCAATGAAATGTATTTACCATTCATGACTCAAGTTCCTCAGAAAAATTACTGATAGTACACAAATAGAAGAGCTGTATTTTTATCAAATACGCATCACAATAATGTGTAAATGTGTAATGTGTAAATGATGATATTCTTGTTTGAAATAATTTTGACCAAAAATATTTCTGATTTTGATGCACACTGATTCTGTCATGAGGAAATATCAGATTTAACTGAAACACATTGAAACATATGAGGCTGGTAATCTAAACGAGGTTTCAAGTGATTCCAAACTATCGGGGAGTATGTAGTATGAAACCAAGTTTTTATTAATGGAATCAAATAATTTGAAAAATACAAATTCTTGATGTCTGAAGACATCACACATAAAAATGAAACAGATGTGGATTATATTCAACAAGGGTTGAAATATGGAAAGTCAAATCCAAAATAATTCTGTTAAACATCAAGCATGATCTTCATCTTAATCTAACTATAATCCCTAATAATATACCATATTTAATATTTCTTATAATTTTCCAAGTTTTCATTTTTTCCTTTACAGTTGTGTTGTGAGTGATGTTGTGGTACTTTTCCATAATGAAAACACAAATTTAAATTGTAAACCACTTTTTACTTTACTTCAACTACTAGCTTTCTTCAACATTTTCTAGATCCGTCGATTTGATACACTGTCGGTTGCTCAACCCAAGATTGAATAAACAGAGAAAACACAAAATCCACTCAAATCGTAGGTAAACAACAAATCAAGTATCCAAGCTGCGTGTGATTCTTATGTTCTTTTTATTGAAATTTAGGTCATGGATATAGAAGCAATTGAACTAGTTGTTGATTTTAACATTGTTGGCCAGTATTTTTCTCTATTGTTCACTAGAGATTGATAAAACAATGAAATTTAGTTTATTTATTTTATTGTGCGTATGTACGGTACGTATTTTGATTTATAAAGAAGAGACAACTTAAAATCGTCTTATTCAGTGTGTCTGTTTTGTACATTTTTGACATCATTCATCATGGCAATTTTCTACATAAGCGAGTATTTTATTATAAAGCAAGTATTTTAGGGTGGCCCAAAAGTCACTAACCGCCATAGCTTAGGAAACAACCTCATCGGTAGTGAATTTTGTACCAACCTATATATTTATAGAGAATCATCAATAGTGGTGTAACAATTGAAACTAGTTTCTCGGTTTTTCAATCAATAAGCAATTGTGGCAACTTTAATTCTCTTATTCAATTCTAATGTATTATCACATTATTTGAGATTACCATGGAAATGTTAAGTATGAATTTAGAAGCTTTAAAGCCTTTGATAGCCGTTTTAGCACGGACGAAATAAAATATGTGAATAAGTGAAATTCTTAATTATTCAAAAAGGAAATTTTCCGGGATACGAAGTGCATCTGTATGAAAGGGCAATTTTTATAATATAAGGGGACTCCATAACAACACAATGATCGAAATATGTGAAGAGACAGCAAGTAGCTAAGAAAATGAATGCACTGTATAAAATGATAAGCCCACTTGATCACTCACAGAAGACTCACAATAACAACATTGGTTACGTATCCCCAACATTATTAAATAATACAGCATAATAGTGATTGGAGCAATGGAATAACCATCATCTTAAGGGCCTCAATCCACTAAATCAAATTTAAACCATAAGGCACGATCTAAAGTGGTCTGCACGCACTCACACAGAGTGTTCCACAGTAGTCCCCAGTCCCCACATCTATAGTCAATGAATATTCTTGTTAATAGTGGTGCATTACACGCGTTGCAGACAAAGGATATCATTAGTTCTTATGGGAGTGTTCACACATATTCTGCCAATGTGTGACCAATGTATCACTCGCATAACAACGGACTGTCAATTATTTTGCTCAACATATATTATCAGAAAAGATTATCAGAAATTCATGGGAAATTGGGGCTGAAGTTTCATATGAGTTTTCAACAAATAATTTAATGATCTGAAAAGTTCTTCGAGCATAACCTTACTTTAGACAATTAATTGGACTTATTTTAGGAAATGAAGATGTTAAGCACCAAGCCCTGTTTTCTCTTTCAAGAAATGTATGGAATGTTTGATCAATAAATAAGTAAAGAATTTAGTTATGAGAACTGAGCGTGCAGATGATGACAGGTTAGCGCTTAGCGCTACATTGTTGTTGATACAGTACAGGATACGAACGTATCAAGTATAATTCACATCAAATCAAAAACATCAATATTAACAATTTTGAAAAGGAACGTTCTGCTTACAAGAAATTAATAATTCATTGAAAAATAGATAAATAGTCCATAGAATATAATGATTCAAAGAATAATAGTAATGATTAATGGATTGAATAAAATTTGTCAAAAATACCTACTTATCTAAAAATAGATCTGCTTATCTACTCACTTGAAAATAAATTGAATTGATTAAATTTTCACTATTAATCCACTTACACTGTCACACTCTTCTTGAATATTTTTTATCTAAAGGTATTGCATTAATCGATTTACCGCTTATGACAATCAGTTGTATTCAATATTGATATGGATGATCTAGCCAACAAAATTATTGATAACTTGATGGATTGGATGAGTCACTAGTATATTAGTGGAAAGTTTGAATGATAATTACAAAACTTTGTATGCGTTACATTGTTTTTTTATAAATTTCAAACACCAAAAACTATTAATGTTCTAAAAATACCAAATGAAAAATGAATTTTTCCAGAAAAGTTACAAAATAGTTCGAGACGGTGGTTGTTGGTACAAAGCTCTGAAAAACGGAACCGCCCGGGAAAATCAGGACGTCTGGGTCACCGCAAGTATAACCTACCTAGCATTCATGATGTAGAGTATACCTGTAGGGTTTAGGTTGTTTATATGGCGGCCGACAAAGTTCAAGGTGTGACGAGGTCAATGACCTATGAACTGTGACGACTCTGATAGCAGCAGGCAACAGTTTACTACTACAACTCACAAAAAACCTACAACTTGCTAGTATTGCCTCAGGTAGCAGCTCTAGTATCACAATACAGCACGCCTCGACAATATCTATCAAGATAGTAACTTCGATAGTGAAACCATCACAAATTACTCTACTCTAGATAGGAATTTATACTGTGCTATAAAATGAAAATGTCTACTACCGAAGAAGACAAATGACAAAATTGTAAATGCTAACGACTTTTAAACCTGACCATAAACTTCCAGTGGTTCGGAGTCTACCTGAAATTGCATCATCCGTAAACTATTGTTTGTATGAATAAACTATTGAAACCTATATGAGTACTCTTATGAGGGGAGAGGGGGCTCTTATTGTTTCAAATTCACCTACTACATTTATATGTAAATTGTCTAAATAAATTAGTTCATTTATAATCACCCACCATAGAATTCAGTGACCACCGCATTACCACGCACGTCTGAGACTCATGTAGACATCATAATTCTTGAAACAGAAACTAATCTTTCAAAAAAAAAAAAAAAAATGAAACTCATACCTTGAAAAATTCTACATTTTTGGCTCAGGCTGGACCAACTGGTCCTGGAGCCGACTACTTCCGACAGACTATGTTTAAAGACCAAACAGCTGTTTTCTTTTTCTTCCAACTCCGACCGACTGAGGAGATCTGTGTTATTCTATTATATTAAGCGAGCAATTTCTGAATATTTGTTTATATTTTTATATTTGGTTATTTATATCTGGTTATTTATGTCCAACGGATCTCGAAAACGTCTCTAACGATTTTCACGAAATTTGGAACATAGTAGGTTTATCCATGATATAAAAATTCGATTGCACTAGGTCTCATCCCTAGGAAAACTTGATGAAGGACATGAAAAGGATAACAATTATCCATCCTTGGAAAAACAGATGATAATTTCGTCATCTGTCGAAACAGAAGATGCGTGTGTGGGAGTGAAAAGATTAATTTCCAGCTGTGTAATCAATCAGCGAGAAATATTATCTAGACAATTTAATCGACTTGATCAAAATAATTTGATTTGTTGAGATGGCATGATAATCCTTCTAACTAGAGTATATCATAATTATCAAAATTGATCATTATTTGACAATTTTAAGTGATTAGTGAGTGTTATTTTGTTATTCAATTTGGTTTGTAAATAATCTAAATTAGAACTTTTTTGTTTTCAAATGTTTCGGACTGAAAAATGAACCTGAATTCAAGTGTATGAATTTTTCAAGAAAATTGAACCTGAATTCAAGTGTATGGAACATAACCTTCTTTTTGGACTATTTATAGTGTATAAATCAAAATTCGGTTTACCAAAAAACAGTTTTGGGCTGTGCCTGTTAGTCCTTCCCCAATCATTTTAATGAATTGTGTTCGGTTTATCAATAGTCAATAAATTAATAAATAAATAACGAGCGAAGCTCGGTGCCCTGATATTAGATATAATGTCATCTCTATAATAATCTTCACCATATTCTTATAATATCAATAGCTTCTTATAATCGTCTACACTCTCATCTTCTTAAATGCCTATTTCCTATTTTGTGATGGCTATTTCTATATCAGGTAGCTATCTTTTGTATTTATTCTTTTGTAGGAATAATGGTGATATATAAATATGGTTGAATCTAAAAAGAGTTTTATAGTTCTCAACTATTGGTTGTGATCGTATCTGGTATAGTTTCCTCTTCCTCATACGAATTAGTTGAGCCATTTTACTATGAGCAAAAGGTGATAAGCTGCTCTAGACTAGACTCACCTTTTTTGAAGCATTTGCTTCAAAAGTTGAGCAAATGCTCTAGTTTATTCATAAAATTTTGAGTATGAGCTTTTACTTTTGAGCAAATGCTTAAACTATTTTTTTAATGCGCATGAGCAAAAGGTTTTGCTCACGTTTATTCATAGAAAATGAAGCAAATGCACCATATTTTAGAAGTATAAGCAAATGCTCAAATTTATTCATATCTGGAGCTTTTATGCTTTTCATGGTTAGTATTTGAGTATCGCATTTTTTATAGATCATTTTCAGTCATATTTTGTAGTAATTTTGATCAGTTCCATTCAACAATATTTTCACTTGTCAAAGTAGATGCACTGAAGATGGCCTGACAACACCTTTCCAGCAGAGAACTATCTTCACAAAGCGTAACAAACAACAAAGATGAGAAAAGTGGAAGAAGGACGAAGAACAAAGAATGATGAGAAGTGAGGAGGAGGAGGAGGAGGAGGAGGAGGAGGAGGATGAAGAAGAGGCAGGTTTCCGGCGATTTGCTCGCCCCTCCTCCTCCTCCACGCCCAACATTACCTCACCAGTTTCGAATGATGTCAGCGACTATTTAAGTTTCACATCTTACAATTCTATAACCTTTATCAACTCAACAATTCGGTGTTTTAATACTACTAGTAGCCAACCAGGTTCACCTACAGCTACAGTAATAAATAGTTTTGCAAGTACATAATACATAAGTTGTAATTTAATAATATGTACAATGAGTATGAGTTGTAATTCATGTTAGATTATAATGAACTTCATCCGCAATAGAAAAATAGTAAGTAAAAAGGACTGAAATCTACAGAAATAAATTTTACAACTGACAGTAATGATGAACAAATATATAATAAAAAATGTGGTTGGGTTTGCTTTTATATAAAGAAGATGATTACTTTTATGTTTTAAATATTTATACATTTTTATTGTAATCTATTGTAGGCTTTTTATTTTATGTGCAATTTATTATTGTAAGGCTTTCTTATGTGGAGAAACCCAACTAGAATTTTATCTTACCGAATAAGTAGAAAATAAGGTAATACATATTTGTGAGCCTGATGGTCTGCATTTAGATTAAATTGCCTTCTAAATATCTATACTTGATTGGTGATTAATAATCATTTTTGGATGACTCAATTTTTTGGATGTGTAAACTTCATTATCATAAGAAGACAATATTTAGGCCTATAGATACTCGTAATAATATAATCAGAAATACTTGTGAATAGATAAATAGATACTCGTAATAATATAATCAGAAATACTTGTGAATAGATAAATTTAACTCAAAGTTTGGGAGCCTGGTAAACCAAACCGTAACAATGGACACCTCAAATTTTCACTTCCCACTTGAAAAAATTAATCTTCATCGTAAAAACTTTAGAACTATCGGACTTTTCACCCACTCTGTATATGCAACTATAATACAACGCAAACCACAAACCTAAACAGAAATAACATAGAATTTCAATTGTAAGTCATAACCGGAAATTTCACATCCCGTCACAATGAAGT